>NC_025993.2:21463652-21546152 GCF_000442705.2 Elaeis guineensis | reverse complement strand
TTTACAATCGATTTGACAATCAAAAATAAAAAAAAATTAATTAAAAATTTTACAACCAATTTAGCGATTGAAAATAAAAAATTATTTATTATTTTGCAAATGATTCACTGATTGAAAATTAAAAAAAAATTGTTACTAATTTTTTAAAAATATTTTTATTTAAAAAAATTGATTACAAAATAGATCCTAATTTATTTTTTATAATATTTTAATTTTTAAAATTGATTACTAAATTTATTAAAAATTATTAAATTAAAATCAATCTCAAAATCAATTGCTAATTTTTTAAAATATTTTTTTTAAAAAAAATTGATCATAAAATTGATCGTAAATTTTTTTATAATATTTTTATTTTTAATATTGATTGCAAAATCAGTTGCTAAATTTATTAAAAATTATTAAATTAAAATTGGCCTAAAAATTGATTGTAAAATCAATCACTAATATTATTAAAATATTTTTTATTTGTAAAATTGATCGTAACATTGGTCGTAAATTATTTTTTAATATTTTTAGTTAAAATATCGATCGAAAAATCGATCACTAAAATTAAATCTTAAAAAAATAAATTAAAAATTATATTATTCTTTTCGTATTATAAGAGCTGCAGCTTTATTAAAATATAATAGAACCAAGTAATATCAATCAAGCATCCATCATGCACAACCAAGCAACATATCCTAAATAACAAAATACAACAAGAAAAAGACCAAAGCATACTTAGATCTCCTTGTGATAAAAGTAAAACATGAGACCTACAATCACACAGTTAAAACATACTAAAGATAAATAACATAAATTTAAAACAGAAAACAACAAAAGAGTAACAGGCCAAAATGTCAACACCTAATCCAATTGGCAAACCATAGAAATCTCTGATGGTGAAAGAATGAACAAAAAGCTAGTGCAATATAAGTGCTCCCTAAGTAAGTCGACACCCATTAGCTTTAACACATTATATGGGAATAAGAAAAAGAGACCATAGTAATCTGTGGAGCTATTTTCTTTAATATCCATTAAGTTTAGATCATCATCAGGGAAAATAAAAATGCAACAATAAGAATATAGCAAGCAAAATCCATCGGCATCCATCAGTTTTAACACATCATATAGGAATAAGAAAATAAGACCATAGCATATCTCATGCCAAATGAATTATCTGTTTAGTCTACCTCATGCCAAATGTATCACAATCATGGGCTGTCTTTGTCTTTGTTAGGCAGCTCAACCGATAGACCTTTCAAAGTATTATCTGCAGGAAAAATAGGTAATACCAATATAATATATAGAGCCAATGAGGTGATAAGAGAGTGTCATTTTTGTTTTTGATTATAAAGAACTCCTCTATTATTACCTAAAAGCAAAATCCATCGGCACACATCAACTTTAACACATCATATAGGAATAAGAAAATAAGGCCATAGCAATCTATAGAGCCATTCCCTTCAATATTCATTAAGTTTGGATCATCATCAGAAAAAATAAAAAGACAACCATAAGAATATAGTATGCAAAATCGATCGACACCATCAGCTTTAAGACATCATATGGGAATAAGAAAAAGAGGCCACAGCAATCTATAGAGCCATTCCCTTTAATATCTATTAAGTTTGGATCATCATCAAGGAAAATAAGTAGGCAACCATAAAAATATAGTAAGTAAAACCCATCAGCACCCATCAGCTTTAATACATCATATAAAAATAAAAAAAAGAGGCCATAGCAATCTCTGAAGCCATTCCCTTTAATATTCATTAAGTTTAGATCATCATTAGAGAAAATAAGAAGGCAACCATAAGAATATAAAAAGTAAAATTCATTCGCATCCATCAGCTTTAATACATCATATGAAAATTAAAAAAAAAAAAGATCATAGCAATCCATGGAGCCATTTTCTTCGATATCGATTAAGTTTGGATCATCATCAAATAAAACAAGAAAGCAACCATAAGAACATAGCAAGCAAAATCCATCAGCACCCATCAACTTTAGCATATCATATGAAAATAAGAAAAAGAGACCATAGAAATCTGTGGAGCCATTTCTTTCAATATTCATTAAGTTTGAATCATCATCAAGAAAAATAAGAAGGCAACCCTAAGAATATGGCAAGCAAAACCTAATGGCTCTCATTAGCTTTAACACATTATATGGGAATAAGAAAAACAAGTGATGACAATCAAACTAAAAATTTTTACCACCATATTTCCAAGTGAATGCCTTTGATTGCTCTATACAATATGGACATGCTAATTTTTCTACTGTACTCCATCCTGATAATATGCCATATGCAGGTGAGTCATTGATGGTCTAGATTAATGTAGCCCTCATCATAAAATTTTATTTTTTTTGAAATATCACATGTTGGGATACCTTCTTTCCACAATAGTTTTAACTCATCTATCAAAGGCTGTAAATACATATCTATCCTACTCTTTGCATTATGTGGATTAGGAATAATCAAAGTCAAAAACATATAAGTAGTCATGCATAGTTCTGGAGGAAAATTATAAGGAGTCACAATTATTGGCTAGCAAAAATATGGTGTAGTTGATTGACTAGATAGGATAAAACCATCAGCACATAAGCCTAACCTGACATTTCATGGTTCAGTTGTAAAATCAGGATACATTTGATTCAAGTGTTTCCAAGCTTCTCCATCTGATGGATGACACAACACCCCTGACTCCCATCTATTTTCATAGTGCCATCTCATGTGTAGAGCAAAACTCATAAAAGCGTACAATCTCTTTAACCTAAGAATGAGGGATAAATAATGCATTCTTTTCACGTGGATCTCTTTATATTGTCTGTTAACAATCTTCTATATTTTATAACGAGCTACACCATAAAATTTACATTCATTCTCTTTTTCATTTTCATCATAATACAACATATAACTATTAATGCAATAGTCTATTTTTTAAACAGTGAGGTTAAGTTTGGACACTAATTTTTTTATTCTATAAAAATCTTAGGATATTACATTATCAGGAGGATGTGTCTCTTTTATAAATCTCACTATTTGATCAAAAGACCATTGAAAATTATTTTTTTCGAATTTGATGCTTAATAATCTAAAAGCAACAGACAACTCAGAGTGATTATTACATCCTGACCATAATGGTTGTTGGACTGCGATATATCATAAAATTTTTGAGCATCCATATTCGGAGGCTTTTCCACATTTTGTTCATAATGAAATCTAAACTCTAGGCCAACAGCATTAAAAATTATAGCTCGATATCTATTCAACTATTCATCATTATCCAATTGTAAACTATTAGAAGTACTTGAATGCATATCAAACACCTCATCCATACGAAGATCACTCTCTCCATGTGATGTCCAATACCAATAATTAGGTACAAATCTTTTTTTATAAAGATTAACCTTCACTTGATCAGGACTTAAGTATTTTTGGTTTTTGCGCTTGGAATAATGACATCTAATTTTTTTATGGCTCAAAAACTATGGTTGTTGGCATACAAAAAAAAAAAATGCTTCCACCTCTCTCAAAAAAATATCAGTATATCCCTTTCGATGTGATAAAAATCTATTATACATCCAACTACAATGATGATAGATATCCATATTCTATAACATAACAAAATGCAATCATACAATTATAACAATATTAAATCATCTACAGTCTATACAACTATTAATATTAAACTTCACACATATCTAAAATATTTAAAATGTAACAAAATTTTGACATAACCCTCTAAAATTTTGATAAAGACACCAATATATAAAGAAGAAATTAAAACCACAACAAACAATTTATATATTTATTCAACAGCAATCAATCTACATCATCCAATCAACATACAATAATCCCAACTCAATTGAGATGAATATATCTTAGATTTTAATTAATATAATATATTATTTTTGGATATAAAGAGAAAAATAAAAAAATAACTAAGAACCTTAAAAAAATAATATGGACTTAAAGAGAATCAGATTTCAACATAGAAAGGATAGTATCATGCCAAATAGGAGATTGGCAGCATCATATTCAAAATTAAGCTTGATGTCAAACACTATTTTTTCCTATAAATACTAACCAGTCCCAATCAAGAAAGCAAGCATGTGTCATATTGTACTATGGGCTTGCCTAGAGATACCAACCTATATATCTTTAGTTGGTTGCGTATCAACGTATATCAACCTAGTATCAAACAATACTGGATTGTAGTGTTGTTTATCAAATAATACATGTAAACATCATGATAAATATAGAGCAGAATTATTTTCTTTAAATAGCAATCTATTGTCACATATAATATAGCACAAGAAGCCCTCTTTATTGGATAATAGTTTATGAAAATGAAAGGAAAAACATCATCAATTTTTTAATGCAAAATCATTTTTGGGTTACATTAAAAAATTATCCAAACCTAATTAGCATGGGTTTAGGGTTTAGGGTTAATTTCAGATTTAGGATTTTAGGATTTTAAGATTTAAGGTTTAGAGTTTAGGATTTAGGATTTTAGGGTTTTAGGGTTTAGGGTTTTAGGATTTAGGGGTTTAGGATTTAGAATTTAATTTAGATTTTAACCAATTAAAGTTATTATTTTTGGATTTAACATAAAAAAATAGAAAAATTAATCTAGATTTCTAAACCTCCAAATGCATGAAAAAAGAAACAAATGACAACCACATTAATAATTAGAAAGCATAAAATTAACTTCTAATCTTAGAATTTTTGTTATAATCCAAGAAATTTTGACTAATTTAGGAAAAAGAGAGAGAAAGCAAGAGAATAAGAGAGAGAAGAACATACCTCAAAGGCTGGTGGTCACTTTTCGATGATAGATGGCTAGCAGTGTAGCAGTGAGGGGAAGAGGAGAAGAGTAAGGGAAGAAGGAGGGCTGCTGTCGTGGGGAGAGGGGGGCTGCTGTGTTGACAGCAATGTGGTAGTGAGGGGAAGAGTAGAAGAGAAGGGGAGAAGGGAGGATGCTATTGTGGGGGTGAGGAGGGGGCTGTCACAGGTCGTGGGGGGGGTGTCGACGACGATGTGGTGGTGAGAAGAAGACGAGAAGAGAAGGGGAGAATGGGGGGCTACTGTCGTCGATGAGTGGGCAGGCGGTGGGGGAGGCACATTGCAGCGATTAGGGTTAGGGTTTGAGGAGAAAAGAAGGGGATCAAGAAGGGATGGGGTGCTACTGTCGCAGAGAGGGAGGGCTATCGTGGGCAGGCAAGCCGAATGTAGGGGGTGGCGCGGTCCAGCGGTTAGGGCTCATGGTTTAGAAGGGGATCGAGAGGTGGGAGGGGGCATTAGTGTCGCAAAGAGGAAGGGGGGCTGCTATCATCGAGGAGGGGAGGGGGGCTGTCGCAGGTAGGTGGGTCGGGGGGGACTGTAACATCTTGAAATGGGACCATGGTAACTTAGGAACTTGCATGTATGCTAGCATTCATCTTAGTATGTGGCACAGCATGTCATTCATGATACACTTGAGTATTTATATGTTAGCTAATTAGTAGCAGCAAAGCCTAGATTTAGTCATTAATTAAGAGAGAAATGACTGAGGAATGATCGAGGGAAAATTGAGGAATTGAATCGATACTTTTGCTTGAAACAGGGGTTTGAGTGGACTTAAATTTCAGTGGAGCTGGCTCGACGATCAGAAAATAGTCAGACTAGATTGAAATTCTAGATGTTTTGGGTTTCAATTTAAAACAAATATGTGAGAAATCTACTGAGCAACTTTACTCCATAAATAAAGGATTGAAAATTTCCTTAGCAGCACTTCAATAAATCTATAATTGAGTGGCTTTTTTTGGGGTTGACACCTAGCACACCAAACCTTAGTTTATTTTTCATTCCAAAGCTTAGTCACCAATCCTTTTGCTGCTGAATTTGTTCCCTAGCTAAAATAGAAATATTAGTAAGGGAAAGGAGCTGAAAAAGAAGGAAATTCTCGAGCAAAACTTGAAGAAAATTCAGCTAGAAATGAAGGTTTCATTGAAAAAAAAACTGATTCGAAAGAGAAAATTTTGCTATTACGAGAAAAGAAAGAAATCTAGGTGGATAGCAGCAGGGATTTGAGCATCTAAGGTAAGTTTTTTGACCCCTAAATTGAGTTTCTGCTAAATCTTGAATGATTTCTATGTAATATGAGGTTTAGAAGATCTGTATTGTGAGAATTTCTGAACTAAAAATTAAAAAATAAGAGCTGTTACTAGTTTCCTTGAAATTTATCTGAATTATTTCAGAAAAAGGGTTTAAGTTAGAGTTTGCTGAACATGAAAGGAGTCATGGAGGGGAGATATGGATTGAATTACTGGAATTCTCAAGTTATATTCAGGATCAGCTAACTTTAGGTAAAGTAAACAGCATAGAACTAAGTGAAAGATGGAAAAAAGGCTAGAAATTAAGCATATAAGGCAAAGTATGCATCTTCATCCTTATGTATCATGTGGTACTATAATTAATAAGTATGTATTTACTTCTTATAAGAGAGGAAGAAAGCCCAAAGGGGGCTTTGGATCATTCCAGCATCAAGATTGTGCAGTAGCTATCCCGAGGTGAGTGAAATTCCATCTAACTTTGGTGTTTCTTTAGATTTTGATCTGAAAAGGTCTTATCTTGAAAAGAAGGTCAATTTCCTATTACTTTACAGCTTGTACACTTGTATAAAGCATGGAAATAGGATTGTTCTTATGATAACCTATGAATATAGCTTTTGTATGTATAACTGTTTAAGATTCGAATAGCATGACAAATTATGGTTTGGAATGTGTTGAAATAGCTTATCAATATTTGAGTTTTATCGAACCTGTTTCCAGCAAGCCACCCATAGGAGTGATCAATCTTTTGGGTATTCTTGAGTACCAGTGGTATCTCTTTACGAAACATTATGTCCATGGGGGTCCAGTTATATCAAACATACCGTATCGACCACCTATGATAGGGGTGCATTGTGGGGTAGTCGACAGTAGCCTAGCAGCACCTCCTTGTGATCCCATATGTCCAATGGGGCTCAATTTTATCCGACGCACCATTCGACTACCTATAGTAGAGGTGCACTATGGTGTAGTTGACGGTAGCCCAGTTATTTTCTATTTTGATGATACTTGCACCGCTTTATTCTTATTTGGCACGTAAAGTTTTGAAAGTCTATTAATTGTTTATGACGTATGTATCATGAGTACTATGATAAATCTTCCTGTTTCTCCATTGTTTGATAGATTGTTCACTCACTGGGACTAGTGTGTCATTATGTGTTTCTTTTCTTTTCATTTTTGATAGGTTTAAGGCATCATAGCTTAGCATAGCAGCTACATCTTTAGCACTTATTCTAGCAGAGGTTGGTCATGATGGTTAGAGGGAGGAGTATTCATTTTGGATCCTTCATCCTTATGCATGCTAGCGAGTGTGGGGAGCTCATTTTGGGGGATTATATTTTGAGATTATATTCTATGTTGAGTTGTGTTTTGGATGGAGTATGTACAGACTAAAAGAAAGTGGCAATAGAATGTACTTTAAACTTCATGTAAAAGTATGGATGTTAAATGAAACTTAATGTTACTCATCAACCATATTAAGTAAGTGGGACTTGACTCTAGTTTATGGTTATGCTGATTGTTGGCTATTTTGAGTATTGTATTTGCTTTACATTGTAGCAGGTTGAATATATGATTAGAGCTTTGACAGGTTGTAGTAAATGGCCAGAGTTTAATAGTGCCTTGTGAACCGTAGCATAAGATGCTATCAAAACTCTACCCGATTGCCACACTCGTGCCCGATCTAGGGAGGGGTGTGGCATTTATTGGTATCAGAGCAAAGGTTATATATTTCATAGGCATAAGCATAGCATCCATCATTGCAAATAGTGTTGGTTAGCAAAGTAATTTGAAAAACGTAAGGTTAGGTCTTGGAGCTGACTCAATTTTATTAGGGTTGACTCATTTCCTTGTCAAGCCGACTCGAAAGTCTTTCGAGTCAACTCGGATCTCAGGGTGCAGAAACTGATTTTTTGTTTCTTTGAGGGAGCCGACTCAACTAGAGTTCGAGCTGATCTGAGTGGCATTTGAGCTGACTAGGTTTAGGTCTGAGCCAACTCAATGTTGTACCAAACCTATGTGCCAGCTTCCAAATTGTGCCAGAGCCGACTCTATTTTATTTCAAGTCGACTCCATTATCTTCTGTATGATATATCATATAAAATTTCTTCCTAATTCATATCTAACTTGCTCCAGGTGTTCTTAATTGTTTTCCATTCTATTTTAATATTATTTTCTATTTATAAAAGCATTTGTAAGAATGATTTGAGGAATCATAGTATACTTTATGATGTCATGTTGTGTTGTCATTAAAATCATTTTGGGGGTTAATAAAAATTTGATTGATCTAGTTATATTTTGTAGGAAAAATGGTTCAAACCAGATCAAACCTTGGTGGAGGGCAAACCCCGGGTAGGGGTAGAGGCCGAAGTCGGGGTTGACGGAGGGGACTAGATAGGAATGACCAACCTCATAAGACAGCATCTAGTGTTTCATCTTCTATCCCGAGAGTGGAAGCGGAAGATTCACAATTGCATGATCATATGCATGATTTTTCATTTATTACACTAGTATCAATACCCTCAATGCAAACACTGTTGGATTTATATGCTAGAAGTCAATTGTTGGCTGACACATTATGTAATTCTTAGGCTTATATTTGTACTTATAATTTTTTATTATCAATAAAGGACTTTTTCTTTCTAATCATATTTATGTGTCCATGATTTGTCCTAAAAATTAACAAAGATGATTTTTGTATATTCTTAAAGAGTTAAAAATTTGAGACATACATTAATTAGTGATTAATTTTTAAATACTTTTGATCAAAGAATCGTCATGGAGGACAGTGATCAATCCATTTGAGATCGATGCACGATTTACCTCCCTTGTGGGCAGATGAGTCTCAGATCTGCGGTATAGAGATACTGGGGTGAAGGTGCAAGTGATTGTTAGAGAATAACTTACACTGAGCGTGATCAACACGAGAACCACATGGATGTCTACTCACTCGTCAGTGATCTTCTCGATGCTACAGTGGTGTGAGTGATCCTTTAACCTGAGGTGTCATTGGCTATTCATAGCGAGACTATTGGGTTTGACTGCATGTTCCCTTAGTCCCTTGCCATTTGGGTCATTGCTATGTATGTTGGTTTCAGTAGGTTCAAGTTCACTGTTTGGAGTAGGATGCACCTAGATGGGATCTATCAATCTTGGTAGAAAAGGAGAAGTCCTATGCGATTTGTGAGACTGAGTTCAGAAAGTCTTTAGCCAAAGTAAGTGTAAATATTAGAAAAGAATTTTTATGAGATTCACAAATGAACTCGAGTCGAGCTAATCTAGCATATGACTGACGATGGGGTCAGATGAGCTCTCCATGACCTCTGTCAAGTCGGGACTCACAATAAAAGAACTGAATCATATGATAATTATACCAAGAGGTTCATACTTTCATCATACTGGGTTACCACTATATACTGCTAGATGTCATTGGTGGATTGTGAGACTTATCAGACGTTATCTTAATGATCGATGGCCCTCGAAGGATAGAATTGAAAATATATCAATCCATCGAAAAAAGTTTCGATGATATTATAATAGAGATGATAATTTTCTCACTACCAGATAGAATGGAACCTATAGGGTCACACATTAAGAGATTTAATCTCGAATTTATCAATTAAGCTTATAAAGTTCTAATTGGGTTAGAGTTTATTGAAATCCTATTAGGTTTATGAGAACCATGCTAGCACACGGTTAAACCTAATTCTTCTCGAGACTTTGATTTGATCAAGTCCATAGCCTTGAATCTAATCTAAATTTATTTAGATTTAATTAGGCTCTTAATTATGAGTCCAAAAAGATTTGATTAAGTCAATTAGTTGGCATAATTATCCTAATATTATCTCTTCTTTATCTCTTAATTATCTCTAAGTATGCATGTGGAATAGATAGAAGAATATGTGACGCATCTTTTTCTTTTTAAATATTATTGGGCACCATATCCTAGAGGAGCCCACCCCCTCTTATGTGTCATGGTATGGAGGAGAGAGAGTGGGGTCCATGCCCCATCTCTTTTAGCTAGAGATCCCTTTGTGGGGCGCCAAGAGTTGGCGCCCCAACCACCTGACATATATTCCATGGATGTTTGTTGTATATACTTAAAAGGGCTGATTAATTACTATTTATATCTAATTTTATTTGATATAAATTAGATTTAAAAGATAGAGGATTCTGATGAGATAAGAATCTATCTTTTTAAGTTGATTGAGTTCCTAATATGTGTCAGGACAGTGTCTATATACAAAGGGTGGTCTCTAGAATTTCAAAGAATAAATTTTTGATCAACAAAATTCTCTCTCTCTCCATCTCCATGCCTCCTCTCATCATTTTCTTCCTTTTCACGTCTAAAAGTTGGGTGCTTTCTCTTCCACATGCCTAGAAGAAGTTCTGGTGACTTAGAGATCAAGGATCGAGTAAAAGAAGAAGAAGGCTGCAAATCAAGGAGTTGATCTCGCAGTTGAGATCAAAGGAGTTGATCAAAGTCTTCAAGGTCAAGGTTCTTCTTGAGAAGAAAAATCTCATACGAAAAGAAAAATATTTGAAATCGATCCCGATGGATATCTATAGAGGCCAGACACATATGCGGCTCAATCTTCTACAAATCTGAGATCATCAATAGTGATGAATTTCTACCCATGCAAAGATAATGAGATCTAATCTCATAATTTTTTTTTAAAATTTTAGATTGATAATATGTGCTTTCTCTGTGCTTGATAAGTTTAGATCTGGTATCTTGCATGTGGGATTAAAGGGTTTAATCCGATTTATTTTTTGCAGCCTGTTTTCAAAGTTTTGAAATCTATACATGCTGCCTACCTAGTTTTCTAACAGTGGTATCAGAGCCACAGATTTTGAAAATATATATGATCTAAATTTTAGATTAGATCTAAAATTAGAATGATTAAAAGCTCACATCAAATTGATATAAGGTTGTCTTGATATAGGATTTATCCCCTATATTGTAAAGGTTATCCTAGTTTGATATAAATTAATTTTTGAAAAGGTATTTTTAAAATATTTTGATCATTATTTTAAATCTAATTTTATACATATTTGATATGTGTAAATTTAGTTTTAGATCTAAAATTAATATATATATGATGCATATTTGATTTAGATCTGAAACTACATATATTCGATATATAAAACTAGATTTAGATCTGAAACAGTTTCAAGATCATAAGTCATTAATTGCATGCAATAAAATATAATTTAAAAATTATTTTTAAATATAAAATTATATTATTGCATGTGGGTATAGGTTGAACAAATTAGGTCTAAGTGAACAAACTATAATTAGGGTCTAATTGATTAGATCAGGCTAGAATCCATCTTCGATTTTGAGCAGTTGATTGAACCTAATCGATGGATGATTAGGATTAGATCAAAGGGGCTCAAAGTTGACTTTAGTTGTAGTTGGTTGCATCGATTCATATTTTGATGTGAGTTGATTGACTTAAGACCGAATTTGGCTCAATGGTTCGGATCCATCTCAATAGGTTAATCTAATCAATAATAATCGTTCAATTTGGTGTCTAAGACAAGTATTTAGATGGTGGTTATTTAATTGGTTTCATTGTCTGATCTGATCAATTTTGATTGGTGTCTAAAGAAAGCAATGGGGGGACCCTCATGCATCTTAACTTACCTGGCCATCGTGAGAGATTTAGTTTCGTATTAGGTTACTTGTTGACTCGAGTTCACCCATGCCAACTAGGATGGTTAGACATACTGATGTGCTAATCTAATTTAATCAGTCGGATATCAGATCTGCTAATTTAGAAAAGACCTAAACTCAAATCTTCTTAGTAAATATTAAGTCCAGAGATCTTCTATCATTGTAGAGATACGGGTACCTTCCTGGCATTGATCGTTCTCGACTAGTTACAGTGGTTCGATTGCATCAGAAAGGTACAACCACTCTATTGATATTTGATGATTCAGGGTAGAGATGGGGTTAGGCCCAATAACCATTAGGTGAGGATCCCAATAATGATTTTGCACTCGTTGGTGAATGATGGATCTGACTTAACTAAAGAATGTGCCAATAACTGTTAGATGAGGCCACAGGACTTAGAGATCAAGTCCACTGCATCTTGCTAAGTGAAGCAATGGACAAAGTGTTGTCTGCTCATTGGTCTGTACTCACCAATAACTGTTAGGTGAGGTGTGTATAGATTAATGGGACTACAGTATCTACTTGAAACTGATCACGTATGAGTTTTCATTTCCCCATCCGAGGAGTGTGGGAGATTTGAAGAAATAGTGGGAGCCTTTGTTTGTTTTTAAAGTTTCTAAAACAAATATTTTTATAAGTACAAAATCCAACTAGAAACTGTTCTCTTTACAGATAACTATGTCGAGTTCAAACTCCTTAGCCTGAATCTTTGATACAAATAGGTTCACTGGCATCAATTACAAAGACTGGCTCTGAAATTTGAGAATTATTTTCAATTTTGAAAAACTCACCCATGTCCTCGATCAAGAAGCACCTGCATTACCTGCTCGTCCATCCGCTAATCAATGAGCTGCACTTGAGAAGTGGATGGATGAAAATAACAAGGTGAAGTGCTATATCTTAGCATCCATGTCCAATGATCTTCAGCAACAGCATGAAGATATAAGGACTGCCAGGGGGATGCTGGTTCACTTGCAAGAGTTGTATGATGAACAGAGTCGCATGGCTCGCTTTGAGGACTCTAGGAGATTTTTCAGAGTGAAGATGCATGATGGGTAGGCCATCAATGATCATTATTTGACAATGATCAAGGACATAGAGGAGCTTTAAAAGCTCGGGATGAATATAGACAAAGAATTGCAGGTGGATCTGATCCTCTAGTCTCTTCTTGATTCATATGAGCAATTCATCATGAACTACCATATGAATAAGATTGATGCTACTTTACCAGAGTTATTGAATATGCTGGTGACTGCAGAGAGCACCTTGAAAAGTTCAAGGGGCATAGTTCTGGCTGTGGAGCAGGCTTCCTCCAAAAGAAAGTCTTCTTTCAAAAAGAAGAAAAAGCCCGTAAAAAAGCAAAAGAATGAGGCCAAGCTCAAGAAATATGTTCCGAAGAAGGCTGATGATAAAGAAAAATATTTTCATTACAATATTAAAGGCCACTGGAGAAGGAACTGTCTGGCCTACTTAGTGACTGTCAAAAGCGGGAAGAAGAATTGGCCTTCTGAAGGTACATCTGAGTTGCTCGTTATTGAAACTAATCTAATAGTTTTCTCATCTTCTAGTTGATTTTTTGATTCTAGTTCAAGTGCTCATTTGTGCACTTCAATGCAGGGTCTTGAAGAAGTTAGGGGGCTGAGGGAAGACAAGATCACTCTCCGAGTCAGCAATGGAGCACAGGTTGCTGCTGTGGCTATCCGGACCTACCCTCTGCGACTATCATTAGGATGTAGTTTGCTTTTAAAAGACTATTTCTATGTACCTATAGTCAGTAAAAATTTGATTTCTATCTCTGTGCTGGCACAGGATAATTATAATTTTTATTTCAATAAAGATAATGTGTTCTATTTATTTTGAAAATAAACTTGTAGCATGTGCTTTCTTGATTGACTGTCTTTACTATTTGCATACGGATGCAAGTGTAAATATTAACGAGTAAATAGTAATACCATAGGGTCTAAAAAATCTAGAGATAGGATCAGCCAAAAGTTACTATAGCACCTTAGGCTAGTCCATGTTGGAGAAGACAGACTCATCAAACTGGAGAAAGATGATCTTCTTGGATCATTGACTTCTGAGTCTTATCCAGTCTATGAATCGTGTCTTCAAGAAAAAATGATCAAGCTGTCCTTTGTGGGATAAGGGAAAAGGGCCATTGATATTATTAGCCCTGGTACATACTGATATGTGTAGTCCATTTGATGTACAAACTAGGAGTGGCTATATCTACTTCATAATCTTTACTGATGATTATTCATAGTATGGATTCGTATATCTGATGCACCAAAAGTCTAAAGCCTTTGAAAAGTTCATAGAATTCAGACATGAAGTAGAAAATTAGATCGAAAAATTCATAAAAGATTCTTCGATCAGATCGAAGAAGAAAATATCTTAGTGGAGAATTTCGGACCTATCTCAAGAACAATGGTATAGTCTCACAATAGACACCTCCAGGGATGTCTCAACTCAACGGGATATCTGAAAAGAGGAATCAGACCCTATTAGATATGATCCGATCCATGATGAGCTTCACAAATCTTTCTGACTTTCTCTGAGGACATGCTTTGCTTTCTGCGATTCATCTCTTGAATCAAATTTTCTCTAAATCCGTTCCTACCACACTATATGAATTATGGCATGGTAAGAAGCCAACTCTTGGATACCTTAAGATTTGTTGATGTCTGGCCTATATCAAGCAACAGTAGGCAGACAAGTTAGAGGCTAGGTCCTTTAGGGCTCATTTTATAGGGTATCCTAAGGAAACTATGGTATACTACTTTTATCTTTCTGAGGATCACAATGTGATTGTGAGCTGCCATACTGTCTTCTTGAAAAAAAAGTTTATCCAAGATGGAGACAGTAGGAGGAAGATTGAGCTCGAAGAGAAAGTCTCTAAAGAGCATCAAATCCAAGGACCTAAACCAATAATGAGCCAGTAGATGTGATACCTCCTCCACCTTGTAAATCAAGCAGGATATTTCATCCTCCTGAAAGATACTTAGGTATTCTTATAAGAAATTTAGAGGAAGTATTCTTTGTGGGAGATAGGGACATTAGGAATGATCCCAAAACCTACGATGAGGTAATGTTAAATGTAAACTCTGAGAAATGGATAGATGCGATGAAGTCAGAAATTGACTCCATATATTCCAACCAAATTTGATCCTTAGTAGATCTATCTGAAGGTATTGTACCTATTGGGTGTAAATAGATTTATAAAAAGAAGATTAGGTCGAATGGTAAGGTAGAGACCTATAAGGCAAAACTAGTCGTGAAAGGTTATAGTCAATGCGAAGGCATCGACCATCAAAATATTTTCGTCCATAGCCATGCTGAAATCTATCCGTACTCTTCTTGTCATAGCAACTTTTTATGATTATGAAATCTGATAGATGGATGTGAAGACTGCCTTCCTAACTAGATATCTTGAGAAAGATATCTATATGGAGCAACCTCTAGATTTCACATCCAGTGATAGTGACACAAGGTCTGCAAGCTGCAAAGGTCCATATATAGACTCAAATAAGCATCTCAAAGTTGGAACACTCGCTTCAATGATGTGATCAAAATATTTGATTTCATCAAAAATAAGGAGAAGCCGTGCGTGTACAAAAGGTCTGTGGGAGCACTGTCACATTCCTCATATTGTACATGGATGACATCCTCCTGATTGGAAATGATATTCCCATGTTGACATCGGTCAAAGTATGGTTGTCGAAAGAGTTGGCCATGAAAGACCTAGGAGAAGCTTCCTATATTCTTGGTAAAAAGGTCTATAGAGATAGATCCAAGAGAATGATAGGACTCTCACAGCATATATACATAGAGGAAGTGCTGAAAAGATTTAGCATGGAAAACTCCAAGAGGGGTCTTTTGCCTCTTGACATGGTATTCATCTCTCCAAGAAGATGTACCGTGATACACCTGAAGAGATCCAGCGCATGAGCAAGATCCCTTATGCTTCGGTAATAGAGAATCTCATATATGTCATGTTATATACATGCCCTGATATAGCACTTGCCATAAGTGTCACGAGTAGATATCAGACGAATCCAAGTGAAGAATACTGGATTGCTGTTAAAAATATCTTTAAGTACTTGAGAAGGACTAAAGATTTGATGTTGGTCTTTGGTGGAGGATCGGAGCTGAAAGTTGAGGGATACACTGATTCAGACTTTATGGCTGATGTTGATGATAGAAAGTCTACATCAGGATGTATCTTCTTGTGTAATAGTGGTGCGATTAGCTGGAAGAGTTTCAAGCAATCGATCATTGCATATTCGACCATAAAAGTTGAGTACATCGTCGCCTCTGAAGCTGCTAAGGAAGTCTTTTGGTTCAAGAAGTTCGTTGTGGAGCTAGGTGTGATGCCATCAGATGCCATTGCATTGCACTGCAACAACAATGGCACCATAGCTCTCACTAAAGAGTCTAGGTCTCACCAAAAGTTCAAGCACATAGAGCGGCGGTTTCACATCATACATGAATACCTCGAGAAGAAGTTCATCGTGGTGTAGAGAATCGACTCTGTGCTGAATGTGATGGATTTGCTGACCAAGTCTCTCAGCCAGTAGAAGATCGAAGCTCACCTTAAGAAGATGGATCTTAGGTATATGGCCAATTGGCTTTAAGTCAAGTGGGAGTTTGTTGGATTTGTACCTTAGAAGTTAATTGTTGGCTGACACATTATGTAATTCTTAAGCCTATACTTGTACTTGTAATTTTTTATTATCAATAAAAGACTTTTTCTTTCCAATCATGTTTATGTATCCATGATTTATCCTAGAAATTAATAAATATAATTTTTGTATATTCTTAAAGAGTTAAGAATTTGAGATATACATTAATTAGTGGTTAATTTTTAAATGCTTTTGATCAAAAGATCGTCATGGAGGAAAGTGATCAATCCATTTGAGATCGGTGCACAGTTCACCTCCCTTGTGGGTAGATGAGTCTCAGGTCTGCGGTATAAAGATACTGAGATGAAAGTACAGATGGTTGTTAGAGAATAACTTGCACTGAGCATGACCAACACGAGAACCACATGGATGTCTACTCACTCATCAGTGGTCTTCTCGATGCTGTAGTGGTGTGAGTGATCTTTTTACCTGCAGTATCATTGGCTATTCGCAGCGAGGCTACTGGGTTTGATTACACATTCCTTTGGTGCCTAGCCATTTAGATCCTTATTGGTATGTTGGCTTTAGTAGATTCAGGCTCGCTGTTTGGAGTAGGATGCACCTAGATGGCATCTATCGACTTTGGTAGAAAAGGAGAAGTCCTATGCGATTTGTGAGATTAAGTTCAGAAAGTCTTTGGCCAAAGCAAGTGTGAATACTAGAAAAAATTTTTATGGGATTTATAAATGAACTCGAATCGAGCCAATCTAGCATATGATTGATGATAGGGTCTGACGAGCTCTCCATAACCTTCGTCAAGTTGAGACTCATAATAGAAGGACTGAATCATACGATAACTGCACCTAAAAGTTCATACTTTCATTCTATTGGATTGCTACTATATACTGCTAGATATCACTGATGGATTGTGAGACTCATCAGTTATCATCTTGATGATCAATGGCCCTCGAAGGGTAAATTGAAAATATTTCAATCTATCGAAAAGAGTTTCGATGATATTATGATAGAGATCACAATATATCACACTACTAGATAGAATGAAACCTATGGGGTCACACATTAAAAGATTTAATCTCGAATTTACCAATTGAGCTTATGAAGTTTCAATTGGGTTAGGGTTTATTGAAATCCTATTAGGTTTATGAGAACCATGCTAGCACACAGTTAAACCTAATTCTTTTTGAGACTTTGATTTGATCAAGTCCATAGCCTTGAACCTAATCCAAATTTATTTAAATTTAATTGGACTCTTAATTGTGAGCCCAAGAGGATTTGATTAAGTCAATTAGTTGGCATAATTATCCTAACATTATCTCTTCTTTATCTCCTAATTATCTCTAAGTATGCATGTGGAATAGATGGAAGAATATGTGGCACATCTTTTTCTTTTTAAAAATTATTGGATGCCATATCTTAGAGGGGCCCACCCCCTCTTATGTGTCATGGCGTGGAGGAGAGAGAGTGAGGTCCACGCCCCATCTCTTTTGGCTAGAAATCTCTTTGTGGGGCGCCAACCACCTGACATATATTCCATAGATGCTTGTTGTACATACTTAAAAGGGCTGATTACTATTTATATCTTATTTATTTGACATAAATCAGATTTAAAAGGTAAAGGATTCTTATGAGATAAGAATCTATCTTTTTAAGTTGATTGGGTTCCTAATATGTGTCAGGACAGTGTCTATATATAAAGGATGGTCTCTAAGGTTTCAAAGAATGAATTTTTAATCAATAAAACTCTCCCTCTCTCCATCTCCATGCCTCCTCTCATCATTTTCTTCCTTTCCACACCTAAAAGTTGGGTACTCTCTCTTCCACATGTCTAAAAGAAGTTCTGGTGACTTAAAGATCAAGGATCGAGGAGAAGAAGAAGAAGGCTGCAGATCAAGGAGTTGATCTCGCAGTTAAGATCAAAGAAGTTGATCAAAGTCTTCAAGGTCAAGATTCTTCTTAAAAAGAAGAATCTCATACGAGAAGAAAAAGGTTCGAGATCGATCTCGATGGATACCCATAGAGGCCGGACATGTGTGCGGCTCAACCTTCTATGAATCTGAGATTATTAGTAGTGGTGAATTTCTACCCACGTAAAGGTAATGAGATCTGATCTCATAATTTTTTTTTTTTTAAATTTAGATTCATAATATATGCTTTTTCTGGGCTTGGGTAGGTTTAGACTAGTACTTACATGTGAGGTTAAAGGGTTTAATCTGATTTATTTTTCGCTGCCTGTTTTTAAAGTTTTGAAATCTACACATGCTGCCTACCTGATTTTCAAAGGTTTGAAATTTACAAACTAGATCAGGCCTTGGTGGAGGGCAAGCCCTAAATAGGGGTAGAGGTCGAAGTCAGGGTCGATTGAGGGGAGTGGATAGGAATGACCAATCTCATAGGACAGCATCTAGTGTTTCATCTTCTACCCCGAGAGTGGAAGCGAAAGATTCACAGTTGCATGATTATGTGCATAATTTTTCATCTATTACACCAGTATCAGCACCCCCAGCACAGACACAAGCATCCGTTTCTGGGTTACAGAAATTGATAGGTATAATCATTCAGGCTGCCGCTGCTGTTGTAACTTCTATTCCTAATTTACAATCTCATAATATAGATAAAGAAGGAAGTTATGAAAGGGCAAGAAAATTGGGGACAATAGAGTTTTCGAGCACAACAGATCCAATGGAGGTAGAGAACTGGTTTCAAAAAATAGAAAGAATATTTGTATTAATGAAAAGTACAGATGAACAAAAGGTAAATATTACTATATTTTTATTAGAAGGTCGAGCCCGATATTAGTTGAAGTCTTGTGTTGATAGGCAGTCATAGAATTCTATTATTTCTTGGGATAAGTTCAGAAGAGAGTTTTATCAATAGTATTACCCAGCCGTATATCAGGATCAGAAGAGGAGAAAATTTCTCAGTTTGACTCAGGGAAGGATGACAGTAGCCAATTATGAAGTTAAGTTTATTGAGCTATCTCATTTTGCTTCTGTAGCTGATGAGAAAGAAAAATACAGATTGTTCCAAGATGGGTTGCACCTTGAGATCAAGGCAAAGACAAAGATGCAAAACTATGGCAGCTTTGTAGACTTGGTTGCAGGAGCAGTTAGAGTAGAGAAAATTAAGGAGTTTTATAATCAAAAACAGGAAAGGGATAAGAGAAGTGCACAGGATTTCTTCATGGGTACAGGAAGAAATCAACCATCTAAGAAGATGAATATTTTTAGGCAACCTTATCAGAATTTTAGAACATCAAGAGAGTCAAACATGGGTTTTATTGCTTTTACAAGCTCGGGATAAAGTAAGGTAGAATAGAGATTTGTGACACAATCTATGGGAAGTAGGGTGATAGGAAGAAGAAAGAATCGGGGCAGCTTTAATAAGGGTGTCAGTCCAGCTACTACCTCATCAAATTAGGTACCATGGTGTATTAGCTGTGGGAAGTTTCATCGGGGAGAATGTAGACAAGGATCCGAGGGATGTTTCAGATGTGGTCAAATGGGGCATCAGAGAAAAGATTATCCTAATAATGCTCCAGCTAAAGGTCTCCCACCAAAGCCAAATACTTCACAAAGATTTCAGACCTGGAGTGGTAATTATCCTATTAATGCACAAGCAGATAAAGTGGGAACGAGTAATAGTGGGCAAGGTGCTATGTCAGGTAGGCCAAGAGCTGAAGTGAGAGTGTTTGCCATGACTAGACAAGAGGCACAGGTCACTCCTGATGTGGTGATAGGTATGTTATCTATATTTTATCATGATGTATATGTACTAATTGACTCTAGGTCCACACATTCATACTTACCACCTGCACTTTCCATGCATACTGATAAAAGATTGAGTCGATTAGACTATGGTTTGATGGTATCCATGCTAGTAGAAGAATCATTTGTTGCTGATCAAGTATACGGGGGTTGTTCAGTCCGAACTAGTGAATAGGAATTAGCAGCAAATTTGATTCCTTTAGATATGCATGACTTTGATGCCATATTGGGTATGGATTGGTTGTTTGTACATCGAGCAAAGGTAGATTGCTTTAGAAAAGAAGTAGTTTTCCAGACTTCAGATGGCAGAAAGGTATGTTTTTTAGAGGAATGGTGGATACTTCCATCATGCATTATTTCAGCCTTGACAGCTTGTAAATTGCTCAGAAAAAAGTGTGAAGCATATCTAGCAAGTGTAATTAATACAAAAATAAGTAAGCCGACATTAGCAGATATTTTAGTAGTTTGCGAGTTTTCAGATGTTTTCTCAGATGAGCTTCCAGGATTGCCGTCGGATAAGGAGATTGAGTTTGGTATTGACTTGATTTCGAGCACCAGATCGATATCTAGAATAACATATACAATGGCTCCAACAGAATTAAGGGAGCTTAAGATGCAATTGAAAGAATTATTGGACAAAGGTTTTATTAAGCCCAGTATTTCACTTTAGGGAGCTCCAGTATTATTTGTTAAAAAGAAGGATGGCACTATGAGATTGTGCATTGATTATCGACAGCTTAATAAGGTAACTATCAGAAATAATTATCCGCTACCATGTGTTGATGATTTATTTTATCAACTTTAAGAGGCTAAAGTATTTTCAAAGATAGATCTCAGATCATGGTATCATCAGTTGAAAATCAGAAATGAGGATGTACCGAAGACAGCTTTCAAACCAAGTATGGCCATTATGAATTCTTGATGATGCTGTTTGGTTTGACAAATGTCCCGGCAACTTTCATGGGTTTAATGAATCAGGTGTTTCAACAGTATTTGGATGGATTTGTGGTTGTTTTTATTGATGATATACTGATATATTTTAAAGATCAAGTAGAGCATACAGAACATTTAGGGATTGTATTGCAGACTCTTTGGAAGAAATAATTGTATACAAAGTTGAGCAAAAATGAGTTTTGGTTGAATAAAGTGGTTTTTCTTGGTCATGTAATTTCAAAAGAGGATCTTTTAGTTGACTCATAGAAAACTAGTGCCATCGTAAATTGGGAACCACCCACTAGTTTAGTAGAGGTAAAGAGTTTTCTGGGTTTGGCAGGCTATTATCGAAGGTTTGTTCAGAATTTCTCTATTATAGCATCCCCAATGATGAAACTACTTCAAAAGAATGCCAAATTTGAGTGGACAAAAGAATGTCAGAAAAGCTTTGATGAATTAAAGAAGCGATTGACCACAGCTCCAGTACTTGCTTTTCCTTCCAGTGGCAGAGATTATATGATATAGAGTGATGCCTCCTGCAAGGGTTTGGGTTATATGTTGATGCAACATGGAAGGATAATTATCTATGCTTCTCGACAACTTAGACCATATGAATTGAACTATCCCACTCATGATTTGGAATTAGCTACAGTTGTGTTTGCCCTTGAGATTTGGAGATATTATCTGTATGAGGAGAAATGTCAGATATTCATAGATCATAAAAGTCTAAAGTATGTGTTAACTCAGAAGGAATTGAACCTTAGACAACAAAGATGGATTGAGCTGATCAAGGATTATGATTGTACAATTAAGTATCATCCAGAAAAAGCCAAGGTAGTAGTAGATGCATTGAGTCAGAAGTCCACAACTATCCTATCCCATATCAAGGCTGTATATTTACCGCTAATGGTAAAATTGAGAGCACAGAATGCTGAATTGTCGGTGGAAAATTCTAGGGCTTTGTTAGCAAATTTCTGGATCAGATCTACATCGCTGGACGAGATATGCAAAGCTCAAAGTTCAGATCTTCAATTAATGAAAATCTTGGATGCTATTCAGAATGGACTTCAAGTAGACTTCACAATCAAAGAAGATGGCATCTTGATGTATGGGAATCGAGTATGTATTCCAAAAGTAAAGAATCTTTAGAATCAGATAATGGAAGAAGCCCACTGTTCAACTTATGCCGTGTATTCAAGCAGTACCAAAATGTATCGAACTATCAAACAAAGCTATTGGTGGAAGGGCATAGAGAGAGAAATAGCTGAATTTGTATCCTTATGTTTGGTATGCCAATAGATAAAAGCAGAACATCAGGGCCCAGCTGGAAATTTGTAACCACTTCCTATTTTTGAGTAGAAATAAGAACATATTACCATGGACTTTGTCTCCAGCTTACAAAAAATAAAGAAAGGTAATGATGCAGTATGGGTAGTTATTGATAGATTGACCAAATCTACCCATTTTCTTCCCATTAAAATGACTTTTGCACTAGATAAGTTGGCACAAGTGTATGTTGATGAGATTGTTAGCAGACATAAAATTCTTATTTTAATTGTATTTGATAGGGATCCTTGATTTACTTTTCGATTCTGGTCAAGTTTACAGAAGGCACTGAGTATTAAATTGAGTTTCAGTACTGTATTTCATCTACAAACTGATGGACAGTCAGAGCAGACTATTCAAACTTTGGAGGATATGCTGCGGGCATGTGTTATAGACTTCTCAGGTAGTTGGGATAAACATCTACCATTGATAGAATTTGCTTACAATAATAGTTATCATTTCAGTATTTGTACGACACCATATGAGACTCTATATGGTAAAATGTGCAGAACTCCAGTGTGTTGGGATGAAGAAGGAAAAAAGAAACTCTTAGGTCCAAAGATAGTACAGATTACAACTGATCAGATCAGATTAATCAAAGAAAAATTAAAGGCAGTGCAAGATCAATAAAAAAGCTATGCAGATCCAAAATACAGAGATGTGGTTTTTGATATGGGTGATAAGGTATTTCTTAAAGTTTCTTCATAGAAGGGTATATTACGGTTTAAGAAATAAGAAAAATTGAGTCCAAGATACATTGGACCACATGAGATCATTGAAAGGGTTGGACCAGTTGCATATTTATTGGCACTATCATCAGAACTCTCTCAAATTCACAATGTGTTTCACATCTCTATGTTACAGAAGTATATTTTGGATCCATCACATATTTTGCCATCCCAAATAGTTGTTTTAAAGGAAGACTTATCCTATACAGAAAAACCAGTACGGATTGTGAATAGAGAAGAGAAACAATTGTGTTTCTGAGTGACACCACTAATTAAAGTGCTTTGGTAAAATCACCACAACATGGAAGAGGCTACATGGGAAAGAGAAGATGAGATGAGAAACAGATATCCACACTTATTTTAGATTGGAGGTAATGAAATTTTGTGACAAAATTTTCTAAAAGGAGGGGAGAAATGTAACATCCCAAATCAGGACCATGGTAGCTTACAAACTTGCATGTATGCTAGTATTCATCTTGGTATGTGGCACAGCATGTCATTCATGATACACTTGAGTATTTATATGTTAGCTAATTAGTAGCAGCAAAACCTAGATTTAATCATTAATTAAGAGAAAAATGATCGAGGAAAAATTGAGGAATTGAATCGATACTTTTGCCTGAAATAGGGGTTTGAGTGGACTAGAATTTTAGTGGAGCTGGCTCGACAGTCGGAAAAGGTTGAAATTCTAGATGTTTTAGGTTTCAATTTAAAACAAATATGTGGAGGATCTATTGAGCTACTTTACTCCATAAATAAAGGATGGAAAATTTTCTTAGCACCACATCAATAAGTCTATAATTGAGTGGCTTTTTCTGATGTTGACACCTAGCACACCAAACCTTAGTTTATTTCTCATTCCAAAGCTTAGTCACCAATTTTTTTGCTACTGAATTTATTCCCTAGCTAAAACAGAAACGTTAGTGAGGGAAAGGTGCTGGAAAAGGAGAAAATTCTCAAGTAAAATTTGAAAAAAATTGAGCTAGAAACGAAGGTTTCATTAAAAAAAACTAGTTTGAAAGAGAAAAATTTGCTGTTGGGAGAAAAGAAAGAAATTTGTGTCGATAGCAGTAGGGATTTGATTATCTGAGGTAAGTATTTTGATCTCTAAACTAAGCTTATACTAAATCTTGAATGATTTCTATCTAATATGAGGTTTAAAAGACCTTAATTATGAGCATTTCTAAACTAAAAACCAAAAAATAAGAGCTGCTCCAAGTTTCCTTGAAATTTATCTAAATTTTTTCACAAAGCGATTTAAGTTAGAGTTTGCTGAATATGAAAGGAGTCATGGAGGGGAGATTTGGATTGAATTGCTGGAATTCTCAAGTTATATTGAGGATCAGCAACTCTAGGTAAAGTAAACAGCATAGAACTAAGTGAAAGATAGAAAAAGGGCTAGAACTTAAGCATATAAGGCAAAGTATGTATCTTCATCCTCATGTATCATGTGGTACTATAATTAATGTGTGCATCTACTTCTTATAGGAGAGGAAGAGAGCCCAAAGGGGGCTTTGGATCATTCCAACATCAAGGTGGTACAGTAGTTGTCCCGAGGTGAGTGAAATTCCATCTAATTCTAGTGTTTCTTTATATTTTGATATGAAAAGGTCTTATCTTGAAAAAAAGATCAATTCTCTATTACTTTACAGCTTATACACTTGTATGAAGCATGAAAACAGGATTGTTCTTTTGATAACCTATGAATACAGCTTCTGTATATATAAGTGTTTAAGATTTAAATAGCATGGTAAATTATGGTTTGGAATGTATTGAAATAGCTTATCGGTATTTGAGTTTTATCTAACATATTTTCAGTAGGCCATCCATAGGAGTGATCAATCTTTTGGATGTTCCTGAGTACCAGTGGCACCTCCTCATGAAACATTATGTTCATGGGGGAGTTGTATCAGACGCATCGTATCGACTGCTCATGGTAGAGGTGCACTGTGGGGTGTCGATAGTAGCCCAGCGGCACCTCCTTACGATCCTATATGCCCAATGGAGTCTAGTTTTATCCGACGCACTGTATCGACTGTCTATAGTAGGGGGACACTGTGGTGTAGTTGATGGTAGCTCAGTTGTTTTCTGTTTTGATGATACTTGCACTATTCTATTCTTATTTGGCATGTAAAGTTTTGAAAGCCTATTAATTATTTATGATGTATGTATCGTGAGTACTATAATAAATCTTCCTGTTTTCCTATTGTTAGATGGATTGTTCACTCACTGGGACTAGTGTCTTATTATGTATTCCTTCTCTTTTCCTTTTTGATAGATTTAAGGCATCATAGCTTAGCATAGTAGCTACATCTTCGGCACTCATTCTAGCAGAGGTTGGTCATGACGGTTAGAGGGAGGAGTATTCATTTTGGGTCCTTCATCTTTGTGCATGCTAGCAAGTGTGGGGAGCTTATTTTGGAGGATTATATTTTGGAATTGTATTCTATGTTGAGTTATACTTGGGATGGAGTATGTACAAACTAAAAGAAACCGACAATAAGATGTACTTTAAACTTCATGTAAAAGTATGGATGTTAAATGAAACTTAATGTTACTCTTCAACCATGTTAAGTAAGTAGGACATGACTCTAGTTTATGGTTATGCTTATTGTTGGCTATTGTGAGTATTGTATTTGCTTTACATTGTAGCAGGTTGAATACCTGATTAGAGCCTCGACAAATTATAGTAAACAGTTAGAGTTTAATAGTGCCTTGTGAACGGCGGCACAAGATGCTACCAAAACTCTGCCCGATACCACACTCGTGCCCGGTCTAGGGAGGGATGTGATAGGGACGGTGCGGTGGCTAGGGTTCGAGAGGAGAACAGATCGAAGGAATCGATCGAGAAGGGGGCCGGTGCTGAGAATTTTAGTAATCGATTTTACCAACCAATAAATCAGTTGCTACATGAAAAATTAATATTTTATACATTTATGACTGATATTTTGGTCACTAATTATTATTTTTAATTTACAATCAAAATATCAATCCCAAAAATATGAAAAAATTATTTTAAAAAAATACATTTATAGTATAATTTAAAAATTAGTTTTTTAGAATTTAAAATATTTTTTAAAATTTATTTTTATTTAATTTTACTTAAAATAAATGTGCCAATTTTTTTCAGAATTCAAATTTATGATCGAATTTTTGATTGCAAATCATTAAAAAAATTTTACAATCAAAAAATCGATCATGAATATATTTTTAAAATAAAAATAAATAATTAAAAATAGTTGCAATTGATTTTTTGATTGTAAATTATTAAAAAATTTTACAACTAAAAAATCAATCATAAATATATTTATAAAATGAAAAATAATTGAAAAATATTGCAATCAATTTTTTAGTTGTAACTTAATAAAACCATTTTGCAATCAAAAAATCAATCGTAAATATATTTACATAATAAAAAATAATTAAAAATAGTTGCGATCGATTTTTTGGTTGCAAATTATTAAAACCATTTTGCAACTGATAAATCGATCACAAATATATATAAAAATAAGCAATTAAAACTATGTGCAACCGATTTTTTGGTAGCAAATCTATAAAAATATTATGAATTTATTTGTATATTCAATAAATCAGTCACAAAATCCATCGCAAAATGTAGGGTGCCTTATGATGAAAAATTTTGCAACTAATTTTTGATCCATTACTATATTAATATTTCTTCAAAAATTGAATGCAAAATCGGTCACAATTGTGACAAAAAAAAATCAGTCGCAAAATCAATTGTAAAATCATTATTTTCTTATAGTGATAACTAGAAATGTGTAGAGAGATATATGCCTTGAAAATACCTTTCTAAATCAACTTTTGTTAGAAAATTAAGTTGATTATATTTCATTATACTCTTATCAATTTTACATGAAATTTTGTAGGCATGTTCTATACATTAAAAAATATAACATATATAAAAATCATATTGAGATGTTACTCAAATCATGAGATGCCATTTTTGTACATAAATTTCAAATATTTCAAGACAAAAACAATATAAATAAGCTACAAACATAGGCTCAATCATGATATTCTCATCAAGGAAAAAGTTTGAATTCAATTTTAAAAGCTATGATACCAATGAAAGCAAATAATGATTAGAATTATCTCTTGAAGCATAG
The DNA here is from genome assembly GCF_000442705.2 of Elaeis guineensis. Taxonomy (NCBI): domain Eukaryota; kingdom Viridiplantae; phylum Streptophyta; class Magnoliopsida; order Arecales; family Arecaceae; genus Elaeis; species Elaeis guineensis. Next base: position 21,518,873 of record NC_025993.2, on the reverse strand, counting down.
AAATTCCTTTATATTGTTCTAGAAATTGAATCACAAGCTCCTGTTGTCTCTGGTCGATAGTATGATTACTTTGATGAGAAAACACTCTCTAGATCATGGCCCAAATATTTTTTCTACCACCAAACACTATAGGAATTAGGAGAATGACCGATTTAAATTTACTAATGCTAAGAGGAAGCATCAGTAAAATTTAAATCCTGCCTCCACCTATCAAGGCTTTTCGTAAGCATTGGAAACATAGTCTTTTACAACACTTTAAAGCATTGGCGAGGTTACGACAGTCAAAAGCTTCGGTAGAAGCCATTTATCTCTTTATCCAAATTGAGACCCTCGCCTCCTCATTCTTTTTCAGTCTATCGAGCCAACTCCTATTCCTCCTCTGATCCGGCCTCTCCACCTCATCGCCGACAGTGGAATAGGAGGGCTTTGGTCCTTAGTACCTGCATGCTCCTCCCCGCCATCTTCTGGCTGTTGCTTTTTCATTCCTTCTAATCTAGCTTTGTGCCTAGCAACCCTGATAGCGCTTCCAATGAGCCATCCTCCTTCCCTTTTGATCTCCTCCACAAGCCACTCGCTGATCCATCGGTCAAGGATTCGAGCTTGGATTCGTCATCTTCTTTGGAGGATTCCTTATGAGGCCGACGTATTGTTCGCCTTTTTCCTTCTTCTTTTTCTACATCTGATCTTGTTCGATCCCAAAATTTATGCAATTAGATCTATTTTTGATTTATGGATTTTTTTTAATTTATGAAGCATTTTCTAGTCAATAGAGTCCATTATGAAGAAAACTAATTCTCTATCTCAAGGGTTTTTTCAAAGCAGAAGCATACATTCTCGATTGAAGAGGTGAGGACTTCTTTTCCTCCGCCTCCTCTCTCCCTCTTGTCCGCCTCCTATTTGTTATATAAAAAGATCAAATGTTTCTAGAGCAGGCCATTCTTTTGCTAGTGTTTGATTTTGATTTATCCTAATCATTATGTGGTGTTCAAGTTGCAACTATAAATTGATTGGTCAAGTAGTATATTCTAAATGCCAGATTGTATGTTTGAAGCAATCTATGTATCAATGAAAGAATGAAAGGAAACCTCTATAATTTAGTAAGTGAAAACGTAGCTTTTGCTTGGTGGCACATGATTTGTATTTTCCTTTATATTCCCTTGATGCATTCCATAATTGGACTCCACTTGTTTTCATTGAACATGGCTTATATTATAATTAGTGGTAGATTATACTTAAAGCTTTCATTATTTGGTAGATTGTACAAAAATTTCATCAAGTACTTTATGTTAAAACAGAAAATTTCAGTAACTTGAATTTCTTGTGACATTAAACTCTTTAAAGCTTTAAGATCCTTATTCCTCTGCCAACTAGTATCATAAAATGGAATTGGTTCTTCATCTCTTGGATTCTATTGCATCAAATTGTCTTTTTATAACATAAACAAAATATGAACTTTTTATAACCCTTCATATGCAATACAACTCAAGGCTTTAAATATTGCACGTCAGTGGCTTGGCACTAGCATATGCATGCTTTAAAGCGTCAGCAAAGCATTCTAACATGCTGATGTTTTTAAAAAGCGTTGACATGTTCTGCACGATTAGCAACTCTTTAAAATGTTGGCAATCACCGGCGCTTTCCAGAGTGAGTGCCGGAAAAAGGATTTTTCATGCTTTACTTACTGATACATTTTCAACACTTTTGGAAGCATCCAGAGTTATTTTTGCAATGCACATAAGTGGTTATTGGTGTTGATAATGATCTTGATTACTATAGTGAAACGCTTTTGTTGAAGTCTCCAGAATTTTAGAAATGAATGTAAGTTTTTTTTCGCCTTGAATTTATTTTATGAGAGTTTTAAGTTATATGGAAGTTTTCTCGCAGTTATCAAAAAAGTTGCTCTCATATTTTAAATTGGCAGTTATCAGTAAAACTAACCACATCATGGTGGATAATTTCAATTTATTTTAATCCTTAATTTATTTTGCCATATGGCAGTTTTTTGTTGGTGCCATGATTTAATATTTATGAAAACTAATGCATTGACTATTTGTTTATCACAGTACAGTAGGTTAGGTTGGATTGCTGGGGAGAGTAATAAGATCAGAAAAGCTCTAACCAAAGAGTGGCGAGTGCGATAATAGAAAAGGTTTTTGCTTTGTAATTAGAAGGATTACTATAGGCATACACCCAGGTTTTTTTTTAAAAATAATGCTTTTTTATTACTTTATTCCAAAAATATGGTTTTATTACTTTATTCCAAATATAGGCATATACCCAGGGTTCAAACTTATTTCTAGATATGCCATCCAATGGTTAAATCATTGGTTCAATGTACCATTTCAATGCCATGTCTGCTGAAATCATAGGTTGAACCCATGATTTTAAGTTCAGCTGGACAAAATTATGGATTCAACCCATGTTTTTGAGTCTATGACCTAGCAGTCTAAAATCATGGGGTGGAATCATGATTGCAAGTGAAATCGTGATTCCAACCCATGATTTTAGTGAAATCATGGATTGGACTCACGATTTCAATTAAAATCATAGGCTCCACCTATGATTTTAAAGTTTTTCAATTTTTTAAAAACCCCAACTGATCCCCTCTTCCTCCCTATTGATCTATCCAAAATATCTCTCCAATCTAATCTATCCCAACCCTAAACCCTCATCCCCACCCTAAAATCAACCTAATGGCTTCAAAAAAAGGTGAAGGTATGTCGAAAGGAAAGAGAACTCGAGTAGAAAAAGGAAAAAAACCTTCACGTAGGTATAAAGAAGATTTATTTTTAAATAATAAGTACAGTAAAAATTTTAGATCTAACTTTTCTCATAGAAAAGTTGTAGGGGAAGGATAGTATATTTAAGTAGTTTTAGTGATTTTTGACTTAGATTTTTATTTGAATTGATGTGTTGGCTATCTATGATTTCGCTGAATAAGCCAACCTGTTCTAGTGTAGTTCAATATTCTTATAGTAATTTTAGTTTTAATAGTTTAGCTTATTTTATTATATCGTATGTGAAAAAAAAAATTATCGAATTTGACTGTAATGTTCTTGGTCAAATCTTGGGTATTCCGATAGATGGTGATAAATATTTCAATAGTACTTATTAGAATTATCGAGGTCTAGATTATCTTACCTTTATTAGAACTATTTTTGAGAATGATACTTTAGGTCAAACCACTAAACCTAATGTACATCTATTACCACTTAAAAATAGACTAATTCATTATATTTTTTTTATTTAATTTTCTATCCAAAGGAGGTTGCAAAGATAATGTATCATACTTAGATATTTATCTTCTTAGAATAATGCTTTCAGGTGATAGGGTTAATTTGTCATATTTAATGATACATTATATGAATGAATGTTTCCAAAGTCCAAAATCATGTTTACCTTATGGAGCTATTATGACTGCTATCTTTGAGGTCTTTGATGTCTTTATCAGTGATGAGGATGAAATTATGAAGCTCAGACCCACTGACACCTACAATCACTTATATTTAAGGCATATAGAGCATACATTTATTGATGGGATATGGAGGCATATGTTTGAAATATATGAAGAAGAAAGTGATAGTGAAGGAAAAGGTCAACTAGCCAACAGAGGCCAGCTTAGACATCCTACTATGCATACACAGTCTACACAATTTAGTTAGCAATCTTCTGATTTGCATGCATTGTCTACTCGCATAGATGCACTGGAGACATCTGTCAGTGCGGGATTTGCATGTATGGATGTGCCATTGGATAAGAGATTTACATAATTTGATCAGTTCGTATAGTATTTTTATCGTCCGTTTCTTCCACCTCCACAGGATCTTATAATGGAAATTAGGCTCTGACTTCTCGTAGCAGTATATGAGGCTCCACCCGATGATGCATCATCTTTTTTATTTGTTTTTACAGCAATGTAATTTCATTTGCTGTAAGCACATTTTTTTTTTTTTGGTGCTCGCCTAGTTGTCAAATGAAATCATGTATTTTGACCAGTTTCATTTTGAACTTGAGATTTCTTTTAAATTAGTATGTTTCAATTAACACCATTATTCTCATGTATTTGTACATTATTTTTATGATACTCCACCTATACATTATTCTCATGCATTTGTAGATGGATATCCATATGGGATCACTCTATCTCAAAATTGCAGACAAATTTATATACTAGTGATCAACAGACGGCTTCTTTAGCTTAAGTAACAATATTTTCATATCAGGTGATAGTTTCTCATTATCACATGATGTGAATCATGTAGGGGTCATAATAGTCCATGGTATGGTCAATACGTGATGGTACATACTACTCCATGTTAGGGTCAAAATAATCCATGCTACCATCAACCACTAGACCATCCACAACATGATCTCGTAGACTATCTCAAAGTGTACCAAACTCCTGATGAGTGATGCTCGGGTCATGGTCGACTCATCCCTTAAGGTTGATCTAAAGGAGTCTAGAATCTATATCACAATTGAATGGAATAGTCTATTGCATCCCAAACTGGCACATCATTCTATCTGTGTAGTGCCACTTTATGATATAAAAAATATAAAAGTGACAGTCGGCATCACCATATATCCTATGCATCGAAATAATAATCTAATAGAAGTGCAACACTACAAAAAAATGGATTACAAGCGATGGCTATTCGCTATTGCTAATAATCCGAATTCTGTCGTTAATACTATTAGTGATAGAATCTCATCGCTAAAAATTTATCAGAAATAAGCTCATCGCTAATAATCATTATTAGCAATAGGAGATATAAGCTCGTCGCTAGTAACCATTATTAGCAATGGCAAAAATTCTATCGCTAATGGGGGTAATTAGCGATGGCATTAGCGATAACAAAGCCAGTGCTAATATTTTTATTTTAATTTTTTTAATTAAAAACTATTAGTGATGGTATTTTTCATCACTAATACCATTGCTAATAATTTTTATTTTATTTTTTTAATTAAAAACTATCAGTGATGGCTTTGCCTATCGCTAATGTCATCGTTAATAATTTTTTATTTTTTAAAAAAATTATATTTAAATTTTTTTAAATCTATTTTAATCTCAATAATAATCAATTATATTTTTTAAAAACTATTATAAATAAAATAATAATTATTAATCATAATTTTAAATATAAATTTAATTATATTATATTAAAAATATAAATTATGTAATTTTATAAATTTATACTATTTTACAAGTATCAAAATTACATATATGTCAAAAAAAAATCATATGAGATCCTCCTCATCCTTCTCCTGCTCTTGTACATCCTCTCCAATAGCTGATGGATGAGAACCAGATGTCCCAGCATCCAATAATAAAAAAATAAAATATTATTAATAAGTTTCAATATGAAAGCGTATATATCAATATGGATGCATATATTTTGATATATTATGATTCTCGAACAGATTATTTTTATATATTTTATTTGATAATATGAAGCTATAGATACTTTTGACCCATCGATTGGATGATTAGATTAAATTTTTATCCCCTAGATCTCATTCTCGAACTCAAGCCTAAAGTTATGAAGCTTCTAAATATAATAATTTAAAATAAATAAAAAAAATTATTAATAGACTTACCTGCTGTGATGGCTATGACAACGAGCCTAACTGATCGTGTAGATATGAATCTCGGAGAATCTCAATGATCATATCGCAGACAGCATCTTGAAAGCTCTGAGGTCGCTGGTTCCAAAGTCTCTGCATGACCTCCTCTATATGTGCATCATCTCAGATCTGGATCATCGAGATCTGAGAGGAGGATGTTGAAGAGTATTGAGCTGCTGGAGGGTCAAAGCTATGAGGCTAAGAGAATGGGTCCTCATCGTGCCACAATACGAGATACTCCACGTAATCTGTCTATACAATTTAGAAATTCATTAGTCCATACATATCAGTATATATAAAATTTTAATAAATAATATTTTAAGTTATTATCATGATCTGTCAAGATCTAGAATCTAAGTAATCATCAGTCCTCCTACACTGGTGTGTGGCCTCCCATATCTGTAGCTATTGAAAAATATAGACGATTTCATGCATGTATTTCAAAAATTTTTGAAATAAAATATAGCAGAAGACCATTAGATTAATCATATTAACCTAACATGCATATGATCTAATCATCAAATTAACCTACTTTAGAATCTATGACATGATATGTTGCATATAAAATCTGAAATAATCATATGATAAATTCTGCATGCATGGATGTAAGCTGTAGATCAAATCTACACCTATCTGAGTTTAGAACTCCATACCTGAGCACGGGTCGATGATTGTCGTTGCTGAGAGACATGGTGAAGATGATCCTTGCTGGTTGCTTGCAACCGCACACACATCCAACCTCCACAGAAGGTCCACTCAAAGCTCCAATATGAACGATCTTCTCGAGAATGCTAGTTCGCATGAAGACCTTCTTTTTGGCTGATCTGGATCTTTTCTTCAAATTTTTAAAACCTTTTCAGAGGTTAAAAATAGACTTCTAGAGGAGATGAAGAGGTGAAAGAAAGATGGAGAGGAGACTATTTTCTTTTTTTTTTTCTCTCTTCCCAAACCCTTAGAACCAAAATCCTAGAAACTAAGTTTTTTGCACACCCAAAGAAGAAGGACTCTCCTCTTCTTTTTCTCCATGAACCCACACCCCAAAACCTCCTCAATGTAGAGAACTCCTTTTCTATCTTACACACACAAAAGAAATAATAAAAGCCCTTTTATTGGTATGTAATAAGGTTGGGATGAAGAGTCCTAGAGATCTTGGACTCTTCCAAGAGATCTGGTCTCCCTTCAATAATCCATGCCAAAACAAGCATGGAATGCCTCTTTTTATATATTTCCATGGTAAAACCAAATCACATCTAATTTTCCACCATGCAAAACCCCCATGTTGTCACACAAAATAAAGGAATAAAAAGCAAGTGGCGGCAAGGTTGTAGATAATGTCAAACATTATCTATAAGGTATCCAATTTCAAATCACATTTGAACATACCAAATAAAACCAAATCTCATCCAATTTTGGATGTGAGAAAGAGAAGGAAAAGAACTTTTAATGTCATAAAACCTAACACAAAAACTTTCTTGGCATGATGAATAGTGGGTGTTGAAAATTGGTGGCGCAAGGAAGAAGAGTCCAATGCAATATGGACTCTTAATTTTCTTATTTGAATCCAAACCAAATCACATTTGGTTTAGTCCAAATAAAATAGATGAAACTCAATCTAATTAGATTCATAAATTTTTAATCAAATTTTAATTAAATTAAAAATTGATTGAACCAAATTTTTGATCAAAACAGGGATAATTCTTTCTTAGCGATTAGGTCATCTCATAACCTAATCGGGTCAAATCTAATTGAATTCAATTCAATTAGATTTTATTTAATCTTCTTTGCTCAATCAAATTAAGCTAATCAATAATTTAATTACTAATTAATCTTTTATTAATTCACTAATACTTGATGAATAAATTTATTGAAACTTTTGCATAAGGTTAATCATCAATCAAATTGACGATTAAGTCCTTGAACGATTCTCAATCGTTGATCAGCCACATAATCACAAAAAAATTTTTTGAGTGTGACCTTATAGGTTCGAACCTAAGCCAATAGTATAGAAATAAATTTTTAAATCAATCAATATAACCATCTAGCAATGAGACCCGACGTCTGGATAGGTCAAATAATGGCGAAGCAACATTCAAGAACCTACTGGTGTATAGTTACCAAATAATTCATCCCTTTAACTCTAATGCTCAAGGACGGCCTAGAATTTAACTGTTAATCCTAGATAAGTTATCCATATTATATTTCAATCTTTCAAATTCATCGCATGGATTATCCAAGCTCAGATTTTGCGAAATTAAAATACATTGATACATTAACTCCTATTAATTTGGAGGGGTCAATCCCTTCTTGACTTATGCACTAACTTGACAAGTACTTGACTGCATCCAAAAATCTTTCGTCATTGAATTATAAATTCAGATAGTCTAGCATCAAAGTACAGTGAGTTGCTTGCAAGTCACCGTGGTGATCTCAGATTGGAGGAACACTTATACCCATACCCTTTGCAAGCTACCCTTGAAAGCAGAGTGCCCTGTAGTTCGTCACATTCAGTGATAATGTACTCTTACATCTTACCTGCATGCCATACTAGTGTCTCCACACCATTTGGTTATGAGGACAACCAACGTATATGGCACACAACGACCTACACTTGATATCGCTATCATCCTAATAATAGTATATCGTTTGATCACGAATCAGTTTAGGGACTACATCATAAATCTTTTTTTATCGATTTAAGTAGTCCTAAGGACTTCATCATAATATAGAAGTTTGTTAGAAGATGTAACCTTGTGATGAAAAAGATCAAATAATTTTTATTATTTACCAATTCATATACATTTATAATTAGCACAATCGTTAAATGATTAGCTTTAGGACACAATTCCCAACAACTCCCACTTGGACTAAAGCCAATCAGTATAATATCATATATCCATCTTCGATTTATCATCCCAGAGCTCCTAAATACTGAGGCTTTAGTAAATGAGTTGGTCAGATTTTTCTTTCCGTCGATCTTCTAAATATTGATGTCACCTTAATAGATTTTCCAAATAAAAAGGTAGCGACGCACAATGCTTGGTAAGCTAATGAAACTTTAGCTCCAAGGCATGAGCTACAGCTCCGATGCTGTATAATATAACAGGACCATCATTGGAGGGTCTCCTAGCTTGCCAATGAACCTATACAATCACATAGCTTCCTTGCAAGCATCGGATGCTGCAATGCATTCAACCTTACAATTTGAATTGGCTATATCTTTCTGCTTGGAACTTTTCTAGCAGATTGCTCTATTATTTAGGATAAAGATGTATTCCGACACATTCTTGCTATTATATCCAACTAAAAATTGAAGTCATACTCTATAAATTTTAAGTCAGATTCTTCATAACCGAATCATCGGCCCTCAGTATTTCTCAAATACTTAAGGATGACCTTCCAGTAATTTTTATCCGGATTTTACAAGTATCTACCCACTACCCCTAGTGAGTATACTATATTCGATCTTATACATGATGTTCATGATAGAATAAATTTTATTCATAAATACTCTATGTACATAGATTGAGATAACCTAAGCAGTCTCTTAGATCTATCTCTATAGATCTTCATCCCTAAAATAAGATATGCTTTTTTCAAGTCTTTTATGGAAAACAATAATAACAGTAAAATTTTTATTTCTTATAATGTAAGGAATATTATTTTTGATTAAAAAAATTTTATTCATATACAAAATAAAAAATATACTTATAGAACTATTAACTCATTTATATTTGCAAGGTTCTTCTTCGTTCTCAATGAAGTCATACATTTTGATCACTTATCAAAATACATCTCTGAAATATTTAGCATTGTCTAAAGATAAAATGTCTCATTATGGTCAATACCATAATGTTGACAATATCTTTAGGCAACCAGATGGGCATTGTAGGTCTTCATCTTCTCGTCTGCGCCCTCTGATCCTATTGAAGATCTATTTACACTCTAAGGGCTTTACACTTTCAAGTGGATCAACAAGTGTCCATACACCATTGACCATTATAGACTCATTTCAGACTTTATAGCTTCAAGCCATTAATCGAAGTCGAATCTCTGCATGGCATCCATGTAGGTGATTAGATCCTTGTTATTCTCATTGAGTTCAACATGATCACGTCTCGAAACTAGAAATCGAAATAACTATCCAATAGACATGGTACTCTACCGGATCTCCTTAATGGTGCCTCTATAATGGATTTAGGGTTTTATCTAATCAAATCTAATTCTATGGATTCACTAGATTGTGTCGATTCTTCTACCTATCGAATTTCATAAGTGTTGGGTATAAAATACCCACAGCCGAAACCCTTAGCGGAACCGACTGCAGCACAGCTCCACCCGGGCTCCTACGGGAGCCGGGCTCCGCCGCCGACATCGACTACAGCGCAGCTCCGCCCGGGCTCCTACGGGAGCCGGGCTCCGCCGCCGACATCGACTACAGCGCAGCTCCGCCCGGACTCCTACGGGAGCCGGGCTCCGCCGCCGACATCAACTACAGCGCAGCTCCGCCCGGACTCCTACGGGAGCCGGGCTCCGCCGCCGACACCGACTGCAGCACAGCTCCGCCCGGACTCCTACGGGAGACGGGCTCCGTCGCCGACACCGACTACAGCGCAGCTCCGCCCGGGCTCCTACAGGAGCCGGGCTCCGCCGCCGACATCGACTGCAGAACGGCTCCGCCCGGGCTCCTACGGGAGCCGGGCTCCGTCCTCAACAACGACTGCCGGTAATCCCCGTTCGGACTCCTACAGGAGCCGGACTTCGCCTTTAACTCTAATTGCAGGGAGACTTCGCCCGTACTCTTATGGGAGCCGGGTTTCATCCTCGACGCCAACAACTGCAGCCGTCAGCAGACTCCGCCCGGACTCCTACGGGAGCCAGACTTCGTCCTCGGCTCCAACGACTGCAGACAGATTTAGTCCAGGCTCCTACGGGGGTCGGACTCCGACCACTGCCGAACTTCATCCGATGTGTCTGCACCCTCTGGCAGGCCACCATAACGGCCACGACCCTGCTCCACTTCCTGTGGCAGATTCCACGCAGCTCCATCATTCCCTGGCAGGCCGCAGTAACCATCGCCGCTCTGCTCCTCGTCCTGTGGCGGATTCCGCACAGCTCCACTACCCCTTGGCAAGCCACAATAACGGCCACGAACCTGCTCCACCTCCTGCGATGGATACCAGGCGATTCTCCCACCCGCTGGCAAGTCACGACAACGGACGCTGCTCCACTCCCCGCAACTGATTCCACGTGGCGAGCTACGGAGATAGCCACGATTCAGCTCCACTACCCCTCGCAATAAATTCTCCCTGACTACGGGCGGCCCACGACCAGATGGTTACAGACGTCGCCATCAATCCGTTACCTCCTCCGCCTATAAAAGGGGGACCCAGATACGTTATTCTCTAAGCTCATTTCTTATCTCAAAACTCTGCTAAATTCTCCGTTCGAGCACTCCATTCTTGTTGAGGCAGAGAACTGACTTGAGCGTCGGAGGGTCTTGCCGGAGCAACCCCACCTCCAGTTTAGACTTCCTTTGCAGGTCCCGACGGCGACCGCGGCTTCCTCGACTCCAGCTTCTCCGGCGCAAGCAGATTTTTGCACCAACAGGATTGGCGCTAGAGGAAGGGGTGAACCTTCACAGCACCCTTGTTCTTAAAGGAGTGTTCAACGGAGCCATCCCCGACCGTCTCTCCGTCACCCACTCCTAACCTCCCTTCGCGAGATCGACACTCGATGCCTCCGCGCAAGGCATCCACCCAGCGGTCTACGGCCTCCGTGGCCAGATCTCAGGCTCCAGCCTCCCCTCCAGTTTCTCAGCCTCCTCCTCCTCCCCCTCCGGCGGCGGCGGTCGGCGCGGAGCAATTTGACTTGCTGGCACAGCAGGTCAGAGGCCTCGTCGAAGTCGTACAAGCAATGCAGCAGCAGCAACCACAGGCATCGGCGCATCCGGAAAGGGCATCTCCGGAATGCCAGAACCCGACGGCGGGGCGGGCCACCTGGGCCAGCCGCCCCGTCCTTCCCGGGAAAACAAATTCGAGGGTAGAGAGCCCTCAATCGGATCACGACTCCACCCCTGGAAGATCCCTGCCCCCGTTCTGCCAAAGGACCCTCGAGACTCGGAGTCGAGAGGATTTCCTGGACCGGAGGCTCCAGGAGATGAACCGACAGATCGAAGAACTCCGCCATGCGCCTCCCGCTTATGGTGAGGATATTTGCACTGACCCTCCCTTCTCTCAAATGATTATGCAGGAACCGATCTCGCCAAACTTCAAGCTCCCCCAGTTCGAAAGCTACGACAGGACTTCAGACTCGGTTGATCATCTGGAGGCCTTCCGGACGATGATGCTGCTTCACGGTGCTCCTGACGCCATTTTGTGCCGGGCTTTCCCGTCTACTTTGAAGGGAGCAGCGAGGAACTGGTACTCGACTTTGAAGTCGGGTACCATCTTTTCCTTCGATCAAATGAGCCACCAATTCGTGGCCCATTTTGTCAGCAGCCGACGTCCCCGAAAGGGTTCGGAGTCCCTCATCAACATCAAGCAGAGGGAAGGGGAGTCCATACGGGCCTACGTCAACCACTTCAACATCGCGGCGTTGGAGGTCCGAAACTTGGACCAGTCAGTTGCCATGGCCGCCCTGAAAGGTGGCCTTCAGAAGAATGATCTTTTGTACTCCCTGGAGAAGAAGTACCCCAGGGATTTTGCTGATTTACTGGCTCGGGTTGAAGGATACGCCCGAGCGGAAGAAGCCTTCAAAATGAAGGACGAGGAGACAGTAAGGGAGCGTCAAGCGGGAGATTCGAGTAAGCCCGCAGTAGAGAAAAGGCCAAAGGAAGCCCGGCCACGTTCCCGATCCCCTCCTGGACATAAGCGCGCCCTCACTCCACCCCGGGCATGCAGGCAGAGAAGCCCGGACCGTAGGGTTCGACGGGATTCCCCACTAGGGAAATTCCGCAGCTACGCCCCTCTCAACGCCTCAAAGGCCCAGGTACTGATGGAGGTCAGGGAGCAGCTCCTTAGGTCGGAGAGGATGCGCACACATCCCGGGAAGCGCAACCCCAACAAGTTCTGCCTCTACCACCGCGACCACGGCCACGACACCGAAGAATGCATCCAGCTCCAGGACGAGATCGAGGAGCTCATTCGGCGGGGTCGACTCGACAGATTCATCCACCGCAGGCCTGAGGGTAGAGGAGACCGGCCAAGAGCCCTCCCACCGCCTGAACCGCAGAAAAGGGAGGAGCAGCCCGGGGACCGGCCTCCCATCGGGACCATCGACTCCATCACCGGAGGGCCTCAAGGAGGAGCGGGAAAATCGTAAATGTATCACTTACGATTTCGCCTTGAATCTACTTTTCTTTCTACCTAACGTGCCCCTCCCACCTAGCGTGGATGTATTATGACTGGATATGATCCCTCCAAAAATACAGCCATGTCAGAAACAGGAGGAGAACCTTGTCCTGACATGAGCAAAGTCAAAGGCCCGGTTCTTTTAGACCGAATGGGGGGAGAGGCCTTACAACGTCCTAATGTGCCCCCACAGCCGTGTCAGGAACAGGAGGAGAACCTCGTCCTGACATGAGCAAAGTCGAAGGCCCGGTTCTTTTAGACTGGATGGGGGGAGAGGCCTTACAACGTCCTAATGTGCCCCCACAGCCTTGTTAGGGACAGGAGAAAAACCTCGCCCTAACTTGAGCAAAGTCAAAGGCCCGATTCTTTTAGACCGGATGGGGGGAGAGGCCTTACAACGCCCTAATGTGCCCCACAGCCGTGTCAGGAACAGGAGGAGAACCTCGTCCTGACATGAGCAAAGTCGAAGGCCCGGTTCTTTTAGACCGGATGGGGGAGAGGCCTTACAACGCCCTAATGTGTCCCCACAGCCTTGTTAGGGACAGGAGGAAAACCTCGCCCTAACTTGAGCAAAGTCAAAGGCCCGATTCTTTTAGACCGGATGGGGGGAGAGGCCTTACAACGCCCTAATATGCCCCCACAGCCATGTCAGGAACAGGAGGAGAACCTCGTCCTGACATGAGCAAAGTCGAAGGCCTGGTTCTTTTAGACCGGATGAGGGAGAGGCCTCACAGCGCCTTAAAGCACCCCCGCAAGCCGGGCTGGTAACGCGAGGAGAACCTCACGTCGGCTCGAGCAAAATGAAAAGCCCGAACTCCTACGGGAGCCGGGTTCCAATGCCAAGGAAGACCTCGCCCGGACTCCTACGGGAGCCGGGTTCCAACGCCAAGGAAGACCTCGCCCGGACTCCTGCGGGAGCCAGGTTCCAACGCCAAGGAAGACCTCACCCGGACTCCTACGGGAGCCGGGTTCCAATGCCAAGGAAGACTTCACCCGGACTCCTACGGGAGCCGGGTTCCGCCTACAAGGAAGACTTCGCCTGGACTCCTACGGGAGCCGGGCTCCATCCGCGACTTCCGCAGCTAGGGTCAATGGCGACGAAACTCGGCCGCCTAACAAGATCGGACGAAAGGAAAAAGCCCCCCCCCGACGACGTCTACATCAGACAAGCCAAACGTCAAGAAAGATTCGGCAGACAACAATATTAGCGCGGCGCATGGACGAGGAAACGCAAAATGCTCTTTTCATTTCATTTCCGATATATACACACTACGAGGCCAGGACGGCCAAGGAAAGAAGGACAAAACGACAAAAAAGAAATAACTACATGATAAGACAGAAAGGTAAAGGAGCTCTAAGGAGGTCCTGCTCCCTCCGACCTAGGGTTATCTACTCCGTCCCTCAACCAGGATTGCCTCAGGTTCTCTATTGCTCCTTCTAGTTCTTCCCTCTTCCGCAGCGCATCCTGGAGCGCCCGACGAAGCTGCTGACTCTCAGCCTCCACTTCTCAATGCCACTTTCGTAAAACTTCGGACTCTGCCTCCGCGTCTGCGACGGCCTTCCGCTCAAGTGCCAGTTGGATCTTCACTTGTTGCAGCTCGGCTGTCTTCTCCCCGAGGGAAACAGAAATCCCTTCGACAGTGCCTCTCAGGGCTTGGAGCTCTTCGGAATCTTGGGCGGAAGTAAGCTGTGCCCTATTAGCCAGCTGCCTCTGGAGACGAACGACCTCGTCAGCCACCGTCCGAAATCTCCCTTTGTACTCTTTCGCTTACCGGCGCCAGCTGGCCCGCTGCACGTCGTGGCTCATCTCGACGTCTTGAAGCTGCTTCTGAAGGTCGGAGACCCTCCGCGACCACTTCTGTTCATCATCAACCCAGGCCAAGAGCCGGGATGAGTTTCCCTCCAGCTGGTCGATCTTCCTCTTCACAGCTGATAGTTCGACCTTAAGGGCACTGATCCTGGCTTCTTGAGCCCAAATTCGGTCGCTGGTGCTTTTCTTGCATTCCTCGAGCTCCTTGGCGAAGCTCGCTTTCCTCCGGCTGTAGTCCATAATTGCCTTCACATGGAGACTCCGAAAGTGGGCGGCCTCAGCGGCGGCTTCAGAATGGTCTTCTCTCGATTTGCGAAGCTCGCCTTCCGACTTCTTCAACTTCTTCGTCAGGTGAAGGACCTCCTTTTTCAACCGCTGGATTGTTGATTTCAGCGGGACCCCCAGGGGCAAGGGGAGTGCTTCAGCAGGGCACTGCCATCGGAAGGTGAGAGCGTCAAAGATCGACTCATTACAAGAAGAAGAGCAGAAGGAAGGAGGAGGGGGAAAGAGAAGCCATCCACAACAAGAAATTTGACTTTATTGATTGAATAACTTTGAAGACAAACAGAAAGGAAGTATGGCGACAAAATAAGGGCACAAGATCAGAGGTCTCAGACCTTAGGGGCAGGAGGTGGAGAACTCGACGCAGGGGGTGCGACCGTGGTGGCGACGGACGAGGGGCCGGCCTCGTCTTCAGACTCCTCAAGAAAGCCGAGGTCGAGTTTGGAGAACTTGCTGGCCACCTTCTCTTGGCAGAGCTCGAACCCCTTGGTGAACGCCTCCTGGCCGAACTGGACGTTCAGTTCCCTCATCTCCGTGGAGGCCTTGAATTCCTCCACCGCAAGGGCCCTGGCCTCCGAGACCAGGACCGGAGTTTGCTCGACCAAATGGGCGACCTCGGCCTCCGCCTTCCTCGCCGACTCCTCCAACATCCGTCTCTCCTCTTTCTGGGCTTGCCTTTCTCTTTCCAGGGCCTCCTGGAGGGCGACTACTTCGGCCGTCTTCGCTTGGAGGCGGGCAACCTCGGCTTGGCAGCGTTCCTCCACCTGAAGGAGGTCTCTCCTCATGCAGCTCGTCGCCTCGACATAGGCAAAGAGCTGGTGCCCGATCTGCAAGGATGGATAGGGAATTACGACAAAGGCTGAGTGACCGTATAAATAAATATTCGCTTACCTCGAGGAAGGACCCCAAAGAGTCCCAAGCCCGCTGCTCAGGATCGGCGCGGTCGATCCTCTGCACGACGTCGGACAGGATGCAGCCGTCGAGCAGCCATCTGATCAAGTCTCTGTCGTTGAAGGGATTCTCCGATCCCTCCTCAGAGCAGACGGACTCGTCCGCAGCAGCTCGGTGGCTACTCGCCCTACGAGCCACCATTTTCCTCCTCCTCCCCGCGGCGGGCGCCTCCGTGGGGCGAACCCCCGGAGCGGGGGCCTCAGTGGCCGGGCTCCTCGAGGAGGCCCGGGGAGCCCCTGGCTCGGCATCCGAAGGAATGTCGATGGCCGGGGCCGCCTGGACGGGCGCAGCCAAGCTCGTCTCCTCCGCCCTAGCCCTCTTCGTCGATTCGGAGGCCGTCGCGCCCTTCCTCTTCTGAGCCCTCATGCCCCTGGCAAGCATCCGCGTTGCTTCGGCGTCCATTGCTAAAAAAAAAAAAAAAAGAAGCAACACCGATCAATCAAGAGTCAAAAAAAAAAGAAGAAGAGAAAGAAAAAGAGGAGAGTGGGAAGGAAAAAGAGGCAAAGAGAAGAAGAAGAGGAAGGTGAGAAAAAAAAAGATAAGATGAATACTTGCTGGATCCTGAGGGCTCAGGCCGATGTTGAAAAGAAGCTGCTCCCTCAGAAGATTAGGAAGGGAAGGAGCGGGATAAGTTAGGAGCTTCTGGGCGGCCTGAAGGTCGTCCTCCCCCAGGCTGGGAGCCCGGCGGATGGAATCCCTCAGAGACCCCCAAGGGGGCAGGCCTAGTTTCAGGGTCGGGCAGTGGACGAAGAGAAATTTTCCCTTCCAATTGTGAATCGAAGAAGGGGCGCCCTTCAGCAACCCCTTCTTACCAAACTGAGGGGAGAAGTACCACCAGTCCTTCGCCGAAGGATGGCGTTTGAAGGTATAAAAATGCCTAAACAAGGAGAGGGACGGCTGAACCTCGGCTATGTGGCAGAGAGAGAGAAACCCTATCAAAAACCTAAAGGAATTCGGGGTCACGGAAGCGAGAGAAATGTCCAAGAAGCGGAAGAAGGCAGTGATAAAGACAGGAAGCGGAAGCCGGAGTCCGGCACGGAACGCTTCCTGATACAAACAGAAGCGATCAGGAGGAGGAGTGCTGGCCCGGTCAGAGGGGCCAGGTAGCTCCAGGTCGTACTCCGGAGGAACCCCATACCGAACCCTTATCAAAAGGAGTTCATCTGAAGTCGACGAACATGGAATAGCGCCCGGTGCAAAAATCGGGTGAGGTCCTGCCCCGGATGTGGGTTCGTCCGCAGAGACAGCGACCTGGGGGTTTGAAGCGGAAGAACTCTCATAACTACCGAGAGCAGAAGAGTCAGAGGACATTTTGGGTAGTTTCGAAGGAAGGATCTAAAGGACCCCAAAAAGATAGACCGAAAGGGGAACGAGAGGCCGAAGGCTAACTTGGGGAGAGGCACAAAAGTAATGAAGAGAGGAGAAGCCCCTAGGCGGTGAGAGGAAGGTTGGCACTAACCTATGTTACTCTGAGGGACCTGGGGGACGAGAAACGGGAGGCGCCTACGGCTCAAGAAGACGATCACTAGAGCAGGGCTCTTGAAGAGAAGACGACACCAGCGAAAACTCAGGAATGGAGTAGGGCGCCCGAAGGGGGGAGGACGGGTTTAAATAGACCCTGGGATCCGGCGCCATAATGATCACGAATCCCCCAGGCCAGTCCGCATCCGACACGTGTCCCACTCTCCCTGGCAGGCGGCTAAAAGCGGCTGACGGTTGGCAGGATCATAATTGCACCGTACCTAGGCCAGTGTACCTGCGGGATTTTCGAAGCGTCCCCTCATACCGCTCCAATTCGAAAAGACTCCGGCATGCGCTCATTTAATGCCAAAATATCTGGAGGCGGCAGTGCGCAGGATTCGAAGGGATGGTTCTGGCTGCGCCCATCTCTCTCTGTACTTCCTTCGTTTGAAATTCAAACTTAGAAGTAGGGGGACTGGTGTTGGGTATAAAATACCCACAGCCAAAATCCTTAGCGGAACCGACTGCAGCACAGCTCCACCCGGGCTCCTACAGGAGCCGGGCTCCACCGTTGACATCGACTACAGCGCAGCTCCGCCCGGGCTCCTACGGGAGCCGGGCTCCGCCGCCGACATCGACTACAGCGCAACTCCGCCCGGACTCCTACGGGAGCCGGACTCCGCCGCTGACATCGACTACAACGCAGCTCCGCCCGGACTCCTACAGGAGCCGGACTTTGCCTTTAACTCTAATTGCAGGGAGACTTCACCCGTACTCTTATGGGAGCCGGGCTTCATACTCGACGCCAACAACTGCAGCCGCCAGCAGACTCCACCCGGACTCCTACGGGAGCCGGGCTTCGTCCTCGGCTCCAACGACTGCAGACAGATTTAGTCCGGGCTCCTACGGGGGCCGGACTCCGACCACTGCCGAACTTCATCCGATGTGTCTGCACCCTCTAGCAGGCCACCATAACGGCCACGACCCTGCTCCACTTCCTGTGGCGGATTCCACGCAGCTCCATCATTCCCTGACAGGCCGCAGTAACCATCGCCGCTCTGCTCCACGTCCTGTGGCGGATTCCGCACAGCTCCACTACCCCCTGGCAGGCCACAATAACGGCCACGAACTTGCTCCACCTCCTGCGACGGATACCAGGCGATTCTCCCACCCGCTGGCAAGTCACGACAACGGACGCTGCTCCACTCTCCGCAACTGATTCCACGTGGCGAGCTACGGAGATAGCCACGATTCAGCTCCACTACCCCTCGCAATAAATTCTCCCTGACTACGGGCGGCCCACGACCAGACAGTAACAGACGTCGCCATCAATCCGTTACCTTCTCCACCTATAAAAGGGGGACCCAGATACGTTATTCTCTAAGCTCATTTCTTATCTCAAAACTCTGCTAAATTCTTCGTTCGAGCACTCCATTCTTGTTGAGGTAGAGAACTGACTTGAGCGTCGGAGGGTCTTGTCGGAGCAACCCCACCTCCGGTTTAGACTTCCTTTGCAGGTCCCGACGGCGACCGCGGCTTCCTCGACTCCAGCTTCTCCGGCGCAAGCAGATTTTTGCACCAACAATAAGTTTCACATAAAAGGCATCAGTTCCTTCACCAAGGTACTCCTTTTCTAAATGGAATGCCAAACAACTTTTGTTCTTTAGCAAGGTAAAAGTTATATCTCCTAGATTATTTGGGGTACTCTACAAAATAATACATATAGGATCAGGATCAAAGCTAATCGGTCTGTAAATGCTTGACATAAATCAAACACTCCCAAACCCAAAGGTAAGAAAGTATCAGCTTACGCCTAGTCCATATCTCATATGGAGTCTTTGCAACTAATTAATTTAAAAATTAGTTGAGAACATGACAAGTAGTCTCAAGAGCATAACCTTAAAAGGAGATTGACAGACTTATAAACTCCATCATGGATCAACCTATGTCTAATAAAGTTGATTTCAATAAGAGAGAATCCTATTCTCTTCTAGATATGTCAAAAACTCATCGAAAGGGCATTCTCCTCCTTGGTCTGACCGAAGAGTTTCAATATTCTTCCAATTTATTTTTCTACCTTATTAAAAAATTATTTAAATATTTTAAATAATCTAAATTTATGATAAACATGTTCATAGATCCAATACATCAATATGTATCAGACTTAGAACATCATTGGCTTGTTCATCTTTTTCAGTAAAAGATGACTTGATCATCATACTGAAAAAATAAGATTGACAGGTTGATAATGATTCACAATTATTGACTTTGAGAATTATCTCCTATTGATTCTATTCTTATTCATATGATTGAGCCTAAATTGCCAAAGGTAGACTTTCATGACATTATCTACTCTTAAGGATTAGTTTGGTGTGTACAATACACTAACAAGCTGTATAAATATCATTTCTTAATTGTTCATCATGACTTTGACGTCATCTATAATGATATCACAAAAATCATTCTATATTGACAATGTAAATCCATCCTTGGTTAGAAGGCCTACAAAAATTATATTCGTCAAAATAGACAATGGTGACAATCACCGAAAATGATATTGTTAGAATTGAAAATAGACTCGAGAATTCCTAAAACCAGAACTAAAATATGATTTTCAGCTCCAACATTTAGGAATCTTTTGTTGTTTCCAATCTTTCTACTAACCTGAAGTCGTTGCAAAAATTTGCATGGACTTTCGATATCCAATACCCAGGTAGTAGTGTCATAAATAGAAAAATCACAAGATGTTATCATATAAGTATCTTGTCCAGCAACCCTTTACTGATTTCTCTTTTTTAGCCTGTTCGGGTCAAGGGACTCTGCCAGACTAGGTTAACCTTAGACTCTTTTGTTAGTTCAGACTCCTCAGCCCAAGCATGACTCTTTGGACCTTCTTTTTCTTTTTTTTCTCAAAAGATTGTTACCCCACTGAAGACATATTTTCAGAGGTGGATAAGAACCCCTTCAATATTTGAAAGATTTCCTCCCATTGAGCATCTTCAAATTTATAATTAAATTTGTGATCTTCATTGCTCTCAAAAATATCACACGGTGATACGATCATTTGACCACTTCTGATAAGCATCTTTGATCGCATCATGTGTGTTGGATGTGAAAAGTTCAAGTGCTGGATCCATAATCATATATAGGATCCATTCGTGCTCTAGAACTATTTATAACTTTCGATATCATCTATCAAAGTTGGGTCCTATAAATAACTCACTATCAAATAGTGAACGGAGCAACAAACATTTAGCCATAATCGAAAGAAAAACACAAGACCTCTATGTTGATAAATTGATTAAGCCTAAAGATTTGAACTTTAGTCTAAAGGTTCTCCTATTATTTTAGTCAAATTGATAGCCTCTACCTCCAATCCGAGAAATTACCCTAATTATTTAGCGAGTACTAGAATCCACAAAAAGTGCACATGAGCCTGACTTTGGTCGGCTCACCCATGTACATCTATGGGTAGGTTCTTAACCTATTATTTCAGTAAATAATTTTTAGTAATTGATTTAGCCCTAGATAACTTTTCAGTTGACTTTGATCTTCTCTGCAAGCCTTGGTTAGGTCCAACCGTTAACATGATCATACTCAAAAATCCAACTACCAAATGATCAGGTCCGACTTTGACTGGCTAACTTGACTACTCGATAGAGAGACTCAACTAAATCATCATATTATGAATGATAATTTCAATAGTAGATGAGCACTAGGCCTTTGGGCCTCCAATGATCATCATACTAATGGACCCATTATCATCCAACTTAATGGGAGGCTATGATCTAGTTATCACCATAACCAGCTCATTTTATGAACCTAATAATTTAGAAAATTTAATTTATGAATTGAAAAAAGAAGAAATCAACCAGTAAACCACTATCCTCCCATTGACTTCACCAAGTCATTGAATTGGATTAGGATCATGTTGGTTAAACTGATACCTAGATCAGTCACACTAATCAACTTTAATAGCATGGGTTAATTTGAATCACTTAGCGATCTAATCAAAATCTAATTCACTAAATTGGTTAGGTAAATGAGATCGATAGAAGAGTCTACTAAGCTTGCCTTAGACACCATCGAAATGGTCAGATAAGCCACTCTCCATTAAAAATCACTGGTCGAAATGCCGAACTTATCTTAGACACTAATTGATTAACTAGTTTTGATTTGACTAGTCTAATGATTCAAATTTAACTACTGAGCCACAATCAAGGTCCATTTGGTCTAATCAAATACATGAACTTAACCATCTACAACTATTGTATTAGAAAAATCTTGATTAAACTAATTCAATATTTGGTTAGACTTAATCAATTTTTCTGCATGATCAATTAATTTTTTGATTCTAATCTTAGGTCTAATCTAATTAAAAAGAATTTAATTTGAGCTAACCCATACCCCCATGTTTTATGCGAACGACATTAGATCTTTAAATTATAATTCTAGATCTAATCAATTTTACACTTAATTCTTAACTAAGTTTCAGCATCGACATAGGATTAGCTTTAGGTTTGACATAATTTCAACTTTTTTATTTTATAAATAATTTATAATAAATTTTATATAAAGATTTTTTATTTTAAAACTGGGTCAACTCAATCAACATTGAGCCAACTACACAAAAAGATTGGGTCAACTCAGTTCAAAATTGGGTCAGCTCAGTAATTGTGTAAGCACGTTTCAAAGAATTTTAGATCTAAAAAATCTTACATAATCTTAAAATAAAATTAATCATAAACATTCTTTTAGATCATATCTAAAATTTTTTATGATTCAAGATTTTATTTTTTCATGATTAAAATAATTTTAATCATATAGATTAGATATTTTATTTTTCATACAACTTTGTATCACATACAACAAACCTAGAGTTTCAAAATCTAAGATTTTATAGAAAAATAATTTTTTCCTTTCACATTCTTCTTCATGGGATCTAATCATATGGTACTCCTACACGCCATAAGAGCACCCTATCGAATGAGAAGAGAGGGCCTTTAAATCCTTCTAGCTCCTATGATCAGACGGCCTGATGATCAATCCAATCCAAGTACTTGCTAATCAGATCATCTAATCTATCATATATGCATGAATTTAGATCTAATCTAAATTACATTATATCTGATCATAATCTTAGATCACATCTAAATCAGATCATAAATATTGCATACAACACATGAAATTAGATTTTATCAAAAATCAGCATAAAATAGTCACCTGTTCACTGTAAGGGATAAATCATACAGCATGACAACTTTATATCAATTTATATGATCAATAATTAATTAAATTTAGATCCAAAATATCACATATCAGATCTAAATAAAATTAAAATTTAGATTTAATATGCACATATAACATATCATAATGAATCTAGGCTCTGATATCATTGTTGAAAAATACAGACGATTTCATGCATATATTTCAAAATTTTTTTAAATAAAATATAGTGACAAATAATTAGATTAATCATATTAACTTAATATGCATATGATCTAATCATCAAATCAATCTACTCTAGGATCTATGATATGATATGTTGCATATAAAATCTAAAATAATCAAATGATAAAATCTGCATACATGGATGTAAGCTGTAGATCAAATCTACACCTATCTGAATTCAAAACTCAATCCCTGAGCATGGATCAATGATCTTCACTGCTGAGAGACATAGTGAAGATGATCCTTGCTGGTTGCTCGTAGTCGCACACATGTTCGACCTCTACGAAAGGTTTACTCGAAACTCCAATCTGATCGATCTTCTTGAGAATGCTAGTTTGCATGAAGACCATCTTCTTGTTAGAAAATGTATCCCAAAAGCCAATCATCAAGCTGTTGATGGTTGAGCAACCAAGTATTGTAATTGATTTATTAATAAATAAAATATATTTTTGATATTTTTATCATAAGTCTTCATCTTCTAATGAACTCCGTTGTTATGATGAAGTCCTTAGGACTATTCAGATTCGATAAAAAGAGGATTTATCGATTAGTCTTTAAAACTGTTCATGACCAAATGATAAGCTGTTAATAAGGACGACAGCTTCTATCGAGCATAGATCGCTGTAGGCCATATGAGTTTGTTGTTCTCTTAACCAAGGAATGTGGAGATACTGGTATAGCATACAGGTGAGATATAAAGGTACATCATCATTGAACATGATCAACTTCAGAGCATTCTGCTGTCAAGAATGTCTTTGATGGGATATAGGTATAAGTGTCCCTTAGACCTGAGATCGCCTCAGTGACTTGCAAGCAACTCACTGTACTTTGGTACTGGACTAACTGAATTTTTAATTCAGGGATGGAAGGCTTATGGGCATAGTCAAGTACTTGCAAAGTCAGAGTGCGATCGAGATGGGATTGACCACTCCAAGAGTTGGAGAAGAATGAGTCGCTGTATTTCAATCTAGCAAAACCTTGGCCAGGGTAATCCATCAAATGGATTTGATATTTTGAAATACAATGTGGACAACCTGATCAGAGCTGACAGTTGAACTCTGAGATGTCCTATGATTATTTTGGTCAAGGAGATGGAAACTATATCCGCATGGGTTCTAAGGATGTTGTTCAACACATTCGACCTATCCGATCGTCGAGTACCATTGCTAGATGGTCACTTCGATTGGTACAGAAATTTATTTTTATGCTACCAGCTTAGGTTTGGACCTATGAGGTCACACACATTAGAGTTCATGATCCGATCGGATGGTTGATCAACGATTAAGAATCATTCTAGGGTTAAATGATCAATACGATTGACATTTAACTTAGTGCAAGTGTTGCAGGAGGATCGATTAGCAATTTGATTGCTAATTGGCTTAATTTGATTAAGCCAATGGGTTAAAATTAAGTCTAATTAAATATAATTTAATTAGATTTGGTTTGGGCTTGATTGGATCAAGTCTAATTGGTTTATTGGATAAGCCAATTGTAAGAAAAAACTAGTCCTAGTTCAATTAGAATTGGGTCAACCTAATTTCTAATTTGATTAGAAAATTAAATCAGATTTAAATCTAATTTAATCTGATTAAATTAAGTTTTTAATTGGGTTAAGATCTATTTTAATTATATTAATCTAATTTTGATTTGATTTAGTTTGAGAAACCAAATTAAAACAAGTCATGAGTTAGAATCCTAGTAAGACTAGGATTCCACCTTGCGCCACATAAGCCCCCCCACGCCCTCTCTCTTATTCCACGTCAATCTCCTCTTATTTTGTGTGACAAAAGCCCTCTCCTAGATCTCTCTGATGTTTACAAAAGGTTTTCTCTCTTCTTTCTTACATAGAAGGTGGTTTGCATCAAATCAAAGAAGAATAAGTTTGGATTTCGAATTCTATGAGATAGAGTTTTAGAAATCCAAAACTCTTTCAATTTTGCACCGAATTTATTCAAATTTTTTTTAGAATTTTTGTAAATTTTAGGGTACATATTGTGCATCCTTTTTTCATAGTTCATTCATGAAAATAAGGAGGAGGTGCTCAAGAGTTGGGCACCCCTTATCTTGCCATGTTTGGATAAGCCTTGACTAGGTATTTGACCTAGACAAGGGCTCTATCATATCTCTCTCTATAAAATAAGTTTCTTCATGAAATTTTTGATGAAGATAGAGATTTGAGATACCTTTGGGCCATCCAAAAATCATAGAGAAAGACCTTTGGGTCATGGAGATATAATAGACACAAGATAGGATGTTTAGAGAGAAAAATGAGAAGAAGAAGAGGGTTTTCTTCTAGGGTTGTTTGTTTTCATCTCTTTCCTTCCTCCATCTTGAGTTTTCTGAGAGCATCTCAGATCTGAAACTCCTTCTCTTACTTCTCATCTTTGGAAGAGCCCAAATCAAGAAGAAGGAGGTACCTGATCAACCATCAAAGAAGGATCAGCGCAGTACTAGCATACTGGGCTGATTTCCTGAAGCAGGACTTCTGGTCGAGATTCGTGGGCTCGTGTGGATGACTCCTAGAGGCCGGACGCATGTGCGGCTTGCAACATCATCCTCAAACCCAGATCAGCGAGGTTAGAATGTCTAACTTGCAAGGTAATAGATCTAATCTATTGTTTAATACATATATTAGATGTAGTATAGAAACATGTTGATATGATCAACATATAGTTCATGCTCTATATATTTTAGTTTCTGATTTAATGCTATGTAATAATCATGTAATAAGATCTTAGATCTAGGAATTCTATAGTTTTAGAAAATAAATTGATTTATTTTAGTCTTCTACTGCATAATCTTGAAAAAGTTTCAAGATCTAACCCTGAAACCCTAGATCTGGTTCTTACAATTGGTATCAGAGCCTAGATTCTTCATTACATGATTATTTATACATGTTTAGATTATTTCTTAAATTATATCTAATTTATAATCTAATTATTAAATTTAAAATTAAAATTTTAGATCAATCACGAATTGCAAGGTTGTCCTGCTGTAAGGTTTACCCCTTACAGTGCAAAGGTTGTCCTAGTTCGTGTAGATCTGTCTTTAATCATAAATTTGTTAGATATGATCTAGATTAAATTTATGATTTATTAGATTTAAAAGGTGTTTAAATCTGAAATAAAATCTTTTTGTTAATAATTTTTGTGCAAAAAAATTGTTTAAAGTTGAAATTGTTTCAATTACATGAACCTGTTTAGATTAGATCTAAAGTAGTTTCATGTTTATTTCACTTGCATCTTGATTATGAATCAAACATGCAATATGGTTGGTAGAATTATATTATAAAATTATTTTACTAATATAAAAATTATTTTTTGAAAAGTCGAACCCAACCCTCAGCCCAAAACTTAATTAAAAATTAAGAAGTTGTTTTGATTAGGTTCTAAGATTGTGAATTGAAGAACCTAAGACACAAACCATAACACATTGGGTTAATGGGTTAGTGGAAATTAGGTCCATTAATTGGGTTAGACCTATGGTTAGATTAAAGATGGACTTAATTAGAGAATTGACTAAATCTAATCAATTGTTGTCTTAGATTAGGTCAAGAATTTTCTAGATCAATTATAATAGTTGTAGTTGGTCAAGTCCATATCTTTAACGAGAACCAAATGGACTTGATTCTTAGCTAAGCGGTCTAGCATGAACTGTTAGGTTGATCTAATCGAAACTAATTAAACTAGTTGGTGTCTAAGGTAAACCAGACCGGTGATTTTTAATTGGGAGCCCGCTTACCTGGCCATTTCTGATGGTGTCTAAGGCAAGCTTTGGCCGACCCTCCCACTGATCGAACTTACCTGGTCTCTTGGTGAAATTATATTTTGATCAGATCACTTGACTATTTGAGCTGACCCATGTCAGCTAGGTAAATCAGTGTGACTGATTTAGGTGCTCCTAGACCAGCCTTTTTAATGGTCTCCCTTAAGCTGACTTGGTGAAGCCAGTGGGAGGATCATGATACGCTGGTTCATCTGACCTCATCCTTTAAATTATTTAAACCTTCTAAAATTATTAGGTCCTTAAAATGATAAAGTTATGGAGATAACTGAGACATAGCCTCCCATTAAGGTGTTTGATAATGAGTCTATTAACTCAATAACCATTGCAGACCCAAAGGCCTGGTGATTGTTGACTAATGGAATTATCACTCATCATATGATGACTTGGAAGGGTCTCTCTAATGGTGGTTAGGTGAGCCAACCAAAGTTGGGCTTAATCATTCATTGGTTAGATGCACCAAGTATGGTCATGTTAATGGTTGGACCTAATCGGATCCTTACAGTGGAGGCCAAAGCCTACTGATTAGGTTTCTGAGGTAAAATTAAAATTACTAAAAATTATTTAGAGAAACAATTGGTTATGAATCTACCCTTAGATGTACATGGGTTGGCCAACCAAAGTTGGGCTTGTGTGCAGTCTAAGTGGATTCTAGTACCCACTAAGAAATTAGGGTAATTCCTCGAATTGGAGGTAGAGGCTACCAATTCAAATAAAATAGTGGAAGAAACTTTTTGATTAAAGTCTAAATCTTTAGGTTTAATAAATCAATTGCTAATTAGATTATGGTTTTCTTTTGTGCAGATATGGCCACTTCCCTATTGCTCTGATCATTGTTGGACAATGATAAGTTGGTGGGACCCAACTTCGGTAGCTGGTACCGAAAGTTGAAGATAGTCCTGGAGCATGAACGGATCCTATATGTGATAATGGATCCTGCACCTGAGGAGCCAGCTACCAATGCACGTGGAACAGTCAGAGACACTTACCAGAAGTAGCTCAGTGATCGAACCATGGTGCGTTGTATCATGCTAGCTGCCATGAGCGATGAGTTTAGTTGCAGATTCGAGATGGCTCAGCCAAAGGATATGCTTCAAGTATTAGAGGATGCCTTTGGCACACCCGATGACGTGGAGAGGCACAAGACTAGTTGTGCCATCTTCAATGCTAAAATACGGGATGGTGCCTCTATCACTGATCATGTATTGTACATGATCGAGCTGATGGAACAATTGAGCAAGCTCGGCTTTCCCTTGCATGAGCAGCTTGGGAAAGATGCAATACTGAACTCGCTGCCCAAGTCTTATCTCCCATTCCTCACTCATTATAGAATGACAAAGCCTGAAGTAAACTACCATGGGTTACTGGGGTTGCTTCAGAACTTTGAGAAGGATCACCAACTCCACAAGGAGTCGGTGAACTTAGTGGGAGGTTCGTCTTCTGGTTCTCAACCCTTTAAGAAAGAGAAGAAGAACAAGAAGAAGAAAGTGAAGAAGGTGCAAGTTCAGACTGGGACATCTGTGCAGAACCAGACCAAAAAGATCAAACCCGATAAGAGTCAAGCTGAATGCTTCTTTTGTAAGAAGCGGGGGCACTGGAAGAGGAACTGTCCCCAGTACATTGCCTCCCTGGACCCGAACAGGCAGAGAAAGCAGCAAGTTGTTGCTGGACAAGGTATTTATATGATAACTCCTTGTAATTTCTCTATTTATGATATAACTGACTGGGTATTGGATACCAGTAGCTCTTACCATATTTGCAATTCATTGCAGGGGTTGCAGGTCAGTAGGAGATTCGAGCAAGGCGAGAGGTTCCTGAACGTTGGAGATGGAAGATCAGTTCCAGTTCTAGTATTAGAAATCTTAAAACTTGTATTTGAATCCCATATCGTTGTTCTTATTGATTATCATTTCTGTCCCAGTTTCTTTTTAAATATCATTTCTATAGGCCTTCTGGCCAAAAATGATTATGAAATTTCAATAAAGAAACAAATTTGTAATGTCATTGAGAATGGTGTTACTATTTTTTGTGGACAGTTGAACAATGGTGTGTATATGTTATCACAACCTTTAATGTAGTCTATTCAACTGGCAAGCACCCTAGATTAGATAGCATCAAATATCTACTTATGGCACTGTAGGCTAGGTCATATAAACAAGAACAGAATAAACAGGTTGAATTAAGAGGAAATCCTCAAAGTCAGTGATTGTGAATCACTTCCAACCTGTGAGTCATGTCTTCTTGGTAAAATGACCAAGTCACCTTTTACTGAAAAAGATGAGAGAGCTACTGAGCTCTTGAGCCTAGTACATACTGATGTATGCGGGCCCATGAGCACAAGTGCTAGAGGTGGATATTTCTATTTCATAACTTTCACGGATAACCTATCCAGATATGGATATGTCTATCTGATAAAATATAAGTCGGATTCATTTGAAATGTTCAAACGATTCTGAAGTGAAGTAGAAAAATAAACTGAAAAGAGTATTAAAACTCTTCGATCTGACCGATCTGATCGAGGAGGAGAATACCTTTCTAGTGAGTTTCTCACATATCTAGGAGAGAATGAGATTCTCTCCCAATGGACTCCTCCAGGAACACCATAGCATAATGGTATGTCTGAAAGGAGAAATCGGACTCTGTTAGACATGATCCGATCCATGATGGGTTTTGTCAGCTTGCCGATATCCTTCTGGAGATATGCACTCGAATCGGCCTGTTATCTATTAAATAGGATTCCAAGTAAGTCTGTAATTAAGACTCCATATGAGATATGGATAAGGCGTAAGCTAGCACTTTCACACCTTAGGGTCTGGGGGTGCCCGGTCTATGTCAAACGATTAGTCACAGACAAACTTGGACCTAGGTCTGACAAATACACATTCATTAGGTATCCCAAAGAGATGAAAGGATATTTTTTCTACCATGTTGATGAACAAAAGGTGTTCGTCAGTCTTAAGGCAATCTTCTTAGAAAAGGAGTTCCTTGGTGAAGGAACCATTGCCTCTAAGGTTGAACTTGATGAAGTTCAACAGGTAGAAGGACCGACACCAATAGTTGAACCTGAGTCGGATTTGATTGGATCAGATCCGAAGCCCAATGTACCTACACCATTAAGGCGATCCGGTAGAGTACCGCATCAGCCAGACAGATACTATGATTTCTTAGTCTGGGATGGTGATCCTATCGAACTCGATGAGAACGATGAGGATCCGATCACCTATATGGATGCAATGCAGAGACCTAATTTCGAGAAATGGCTTGAAGCCATGAAATCCGAAATGGAGTCCATGAAGGTCAACGATGTATGGACATTAGTTGACCCACCTGAAGGAGTTAAACCCATTGGGTGTAAATGGGTCTTCAAAAGGAAGAGGGGCGCAGACGGAAAGGTGGAGACCTATAAAGCCCGTCTGGTTGCCAAGGAATATCGTCAACATTATGGTATTAACTATGACGAGATATTTTTTCCTTTGGCAATGCTCAAATCCATTCGGATAATGCTTGCAATAGCTGCCCATCTGGATTATGAGATCTGGCAGATGGATGTAAAGACAGCTTTTCTGAATGGAGAGCTGACCGAAGAGGTGTATATGATACAACCTGAGGGGTTTACATCCATAGATGAGTCCAAGGTATGTAAGCTTCAGAGATCCATTATGGATTGAAGCAAGTTTCTCGGAGTTGGAACATGCATTTTGATAAGGTGATCAAAACATATAGCTTCATTAAGAATGGAGAAGAACCCTGCATCTATAAATGGGCAAATGGTCCAGTTGTGGTATTTCTTGTCTTGTACGTGGATGATATTCTCTTAATCAGGAATGACATCTCCGCACTACAGGGAATAAAAGTTTGGTTGTCATCGCAGTTCTCCATGAAGGACTTGGGTGAAGCATCCTACATCCTAGGGATGAAGATCTATAGGGATAGATCTAAAAAGATGCTTGGGTTATCCCAGTCCACGTACATAGATACTGTACTGAAGAGGTTCAGCATAGAGAATTTCAAGAAGGGCTATCTACTGATAGGCCATGGAATTTCTCTCTCTAAAAAAGATTGTCCGACAAGTCCTGAAGAGAGAGAGCGTATGAGTAGAGTTTCATATACTTCGATCGTGGGATCTATCATGTATGCCATGACATGTACAAGACCAGATGTGGCATACTCACTTGGAGTAATGAGTAGATACCAATCTGATCCTGGAGAAAACCACTGGAAAGTGGTTAAAGCCATCCTTAAGTATTTGAGAAATACTAAGGATCAATGGTTGGTTTATGGCGAGTCAGATCTGAAACTTGTGGGGTTCATAGACTCCAGCTTTCAATCTGACCATGATGACAGTAGAAGCGTGTCAGGTTATATCTTTACTCTGAATGATGGAGCTACCTGCTGGAAGAGTTCCAAGCAGCATACTGTGGTAGTCTCTGTTTGTGAAGTGAAGTACATCGCAGCATCGGATGGCACGAAGGAAGCTGTGTGGCTGAGAACATTCATCACCGAGCTCGGAGTAGCACCCTCCCTCGATGGTCCAGTCCTGCTCTACTGCGACAGCACTGGTGCCATAGCTCAGGTGAAAGAACCCAAAGCACACCAGCAGACGAAGCATATTTTGCGCCACTTCCATCTGGTCCGAGAGATCGTGGATCGAGATGACGTCGACCTTCAGAAGATCGACGGAAAGGAGAACCTGACCGACCCCTTCACTAAAGCCCTGACGATAAAGGAGTTTGACAACTACAAGTCGAAGATGGATATTAGATACTGTGCCGAGTGGCTTTAGGACAAGTGGAAGTTGTTGAGAAATGTATCTCAAAAGTCAATGTCAAGCTGTTGACGGTTGAGCAACCAAGTATTGTAATTGATTTGTTAATAAATAAAATATATTTTTAGAATTTTTATCATAAGTCTTCATCTTCTAATGAAGTCCGTTGTTATGATGAAGTCCTTAGGACTATTCAGATTCGATAAAGAAAGGATTTATCGATTAGTCCTTAAAACTGTTCACGATCAAATGATAAGCTGTTAATAAGGATGACAGCTTCTATCGAGCATAGATCACTGTAGGCCATATGGATTGGTTGTCCTCTTAACCAAAGAGTGTGGAGACACTGGTATGGCATACAGGTGAGATGTAAGGGTACATCATCATTGAACGTGACCAACTCCAGAGCATTCTGCTGTCGAGAATATCTCTGATGGGATATAGGTATAAGTATCCCTTAGACCTGAGATCGCCTCAGTGACTTGCAAGCAACTCACTGTGCTTTGGTACTGGACTAACTGAATTTTTAATTCAGGGATGGAAGGCTTCTGGGCACAGTCAAGTACTTGCGAAGTCAGAGTGTGATCGAGATAGGATTGATCACTCCAAGAGTTGGAGAAGAATGAGTCGCTGTATTTCAATTTAGCAAAACCTTGGCCAGGGTAATCCATCAGATGGATTTGATATTTTGAAATACAATATGGACAACCTGATCAGAGTTAACAGTTGAACTTTGAAATGTCCTATGATCATTTTGGTCAAGGGGATGAATTATATGGAAACTATATCCGCATGGGTTCTAAGGATGTTGTTTTACACATTCGACCTATCCGATCATCGGGTACCATTGCTAGATGGTCACTTCAATTGGTATAAAAATTTATTTCTGTGCTACCAGCTTAGGTTCGGACCTATGAGGTCACACACATTAGAGTTCATGATCCGATCAGATGGTTGATCAACGATTAAGAATTATTCTGGGGTTAAATGATCAATACGATTGACATTTAACCTAGTGCAAGTGTTGCAGGAGGATCGATTAGCAATTTGATTGCTAATTGGTTTAATTTGATTAAGCCAATGAGTTGAGATTAAGTCTAATTAAATATAATTTAATTAGATTTGGTTTGGGCTTGATTGGATCAAGTCCAATTGGTTTATTGGATAAGCCAATTGCAAGGAAAAACTAGTCCTAGTTCAATTAGGATTGGGTCAACCTAATTTCTAATTTGATTAAAAAATTAAATCAGATTTAAATCTAATTTAATCTGATTAAATTAAGTTTTTAATTGGATTAAGATCTATTTTAATTGGGTTGATCTAATTTTGGTTTGATTTGGTTTGAGAAACCAAATTAAAATAAGTCATGAGTTAGAATCCTAGTAAGACTAGGATTCCACCTTGCACCACATAAGCCCCCCCCCATGCCCTCTCTCTTATTCCACGCCAATCCCCTCTTATTTTGTGCAACAAAAGTCCTCTCCCAGGTCTCTCCCACATCCACAAAAGGTTTTCTCTCTTCTTTCTTATATGGAAGGTGGTTTGGATCAAATCAAAGAGGAATAAGTTTGGATTTCGAATTCTATGAGATAGAGTTTTAGAAATCCAAAACTCTTTCAATTTTGCATCGAATTTATATAAATTTTTTTTAGAATTTTTGTGGCTTTTAGGGTACATATTGTGCATCTTTTTCTGGTAGTCCATGTATGAAAATAAGGAGGAGGCGCTCAAGAGTTGGGCGCCCCTTATCTTGCCATGTTTGGATAAGCCTTGACTAGGTATTTGACCTAGACAAGGACTCTATCATATCTCTCTCTATAAAATAAGTTTTTTCATAAAATTTTTGATAATGATAGAGATTTGAGATACCTTTGGCCATCCAAAAATCAGAGAGAAAGACCTTTGGGTCGTGGAGATATAATAGACACAAGATAGGGTGTTTAGAGAGGAAAACGAGAAGAAGAAGAGGGTCTTCTTCTAGGGTTGTTTGTTTTCATCTCTTCCCTTCCTCCATCTTGAGTTTTCTGAGAGCATCTCAGATTTAAAACTCCTCCTCCTACTTTTCATCTTTGGAAGATCTCAAATCAAGAAGAAGGAGGCACCTGATCAACCATCAAAGAAGGATCAGCGCAATACTAACATACTGTGCTGATTTTCTGAAGCAGGACTTCTGGTCGAGATTCGTAGGCTCGTGTGGATGACTCCTAGAGGTCGGATGCATGTGCGGCTTGCAACATCATTCTCAAGCCCGGATCAGCGAGGTTAGAACGTCTAACTTGCAAGGTAATAGATCTTATCTATTGTTTAATACATACATTAGATGTAGTATAGAAACATGTTGATATGATCAACATGTAGTTCATGCTCTATATAATTTAATTTTTAATTTAATACTATATAATAATTATATAATAGGATCTTAGATCTAGGAATTCTCTAGTTTTAGAAAATAAATTGATTTATTTTAGTCTTCCGCTGCATGATCTTGAAAAAGTTTCAAGATCTAATCCTGAAACCCTAGATCTGGTTCCTACACTTCTTGCCTGATCTGGATCTTTTTTTCAAATCTCTGAAATCTTTTCAAAGATTGAAGATGGACTTCTGAAGGAGATGAAGAGGTGGAAGAAAGATGGAGAGGAGACTATCTTCTCTTTTCTTTTTCTCTCTTCCCAAACCCATAGGACCAAAATCCTAGAAACTCAGTTTTTTGCACACCCAAGGAAGGACTCTCCTCTTCTTTTTCTCCATGAACCCACACCCCAAAACCTCCTCAATATAGAGAACTCCTTCTCTTCTATCTTACATGCACAAAAGAAATAATAAAAACCCTTTTATTGGCATGTAAGGTTGGGATGAAGAGTCCTAGAGATCTTGGACTCTTCCAAGAGATGTTGCCTCCCTTCACTAATCCATGCCAAAACAAGCATGGGATTCCTCTTTTTATATATTTTTATGGTAAAACCAAATCATATCTTATTTTCCACCATGAGAAACCTCCATGTTGTCACACAAAATAAAGGAATAAAAAGCAAGTGGTGGCAAGGTTGTAGATAATGTCAAATATTATCTATAAGGTATCCAATTTCAAATCACATTTGAACATACCAAATAAAATCAGATCTCGTCCAAGTTTGGATATGAGAAAGAGAAGGAAAAGAGCTTTTGGCATGAAGAAATCTCATGCAAAAACTTTCTTAGCATGATGAAAAGTGGGCATTGAAAATTGGTGGTGCAAAGGAGAAGAGTCCAATACAATATGGACTCTTAATTTTCTTATTTCAATCCAAACCAAATCACATCTGGTTTAGTCTAAATAAAATAAATAAAATTAAATCTAATTAGATTCATAAATTTTTAATCAAATTTTAATCAAATTAGAAATTAATTCAACCAAAATCCTGATCAAATCAGGGACAATTCTTCCTTAGTGATTAGGTCATCTCATAACCTAATCGAGTCAAATCTAATTGAATCTAATTTAATTAAATTTTATTTAATCCTCTATGCTTAATCAAATTGAGCTAATCAATAATTTAATTACTAATTAATTTTTTATTAATTTACTAATACTTGATGAATAAATTTATTACAACTTTTGCATAAGGTTAATCATCAATCGAATTGACGATTAAATCCTTGAACGATTCTCAATCGTTGATCAGCCATATGATCAGCTAGAAATTTTTTTTAAGTGTGACCCTATAGGTTTGAATCTAAGTCAGTAGCACAAAAATAAATTTTTGAATCAATCAATATAACCATCTAACAATGAGATCCGATGTTCGGATAGCTCGAATGATGGCGAAGCAACATTCAAGAACCTACTAGCATATGGTTACCATATAATTCATCCTTTTAATCCTAATACTCAAGGATGACCTAGGATTTAATTATCAATCCTAGATAAGTCATCCATATTATATTTCAATCTTTCAAATCCATCACATGGATTACTCGAGCTTTGATTTTGCTAAATTGAAATACATTGATATATTAACTCCTACTAATTCAGAAGAGTCAATCCCATCTTGACTCACGCACTGACTTGACAAATATTTGACTACATCCAAAAACTTTTTATCACTAAATTATAAACTCAGATAGTCCGATATCAAAGTACAGTGAGTTGTTTGTAAGTCACTGTGGTGATCTCAGATCAGAGGGACACTTATACCCATATCCTTCGCAAGCTACTCTTGACAGTAGAGTGCTCCACAGTTGATCACGTTCAGTGATAATGTACTCTTACATCTCACCTACATGCAATACCAGTGTCTCCACACCATTTGATTATGAAAACAACCAATGCATATAGCACACAAGGACCTACACATGATATCGCTATCGTCCTAGTAATAGTGTATCATTTGATCGCGAATCAGTTTAAGGACTACACAATAAATCTTCTTTTATCGATTTAAGTAATCCTAAAGACTTCATCATAACGTAGGAGTTTGTTAAAAGATGTAATCTTGTGATGAAAAAGATTAAATAACTTTTATTATTGTTTAATTCATATACATTTATAATTAGCACTATCATCAAATGATTAGCTTTAGGACATAATTTTCAATAGTAGCTACCCTAGTGCACGACCCAATTACCATGTCTGCAATAAATAAATAATTAAATTAAATTAATTAAAATATATATATGATCAATTCAATATAAAAATAATTTAAGTATAAAATTTTTATCAATCTATCAGCCATAACATGTGTGCCAATGAAGCCGTCGGTGTGCTTAATCGAATCCTGCTATGCGGTCCAATTCTACCATGCCTTTTGTCGCCTACCAAAGTACTCCTTAGTGCTCCATCACTCACAGAGGGCCTTCTGTATGTCCGCCTGCATTCAGTGATATGTGTAAGATTTTCAGTCTGATGGTAACTCAGAACTGGAGTGCTCTATTGTGAACTACCTAAAACTGTATAGGCCATCTCGGAGCCTATATGTGGCCACCTCCTCGAAGGTCCGATGGCCAGCCTTCTCATCCTGAGGAGTCTCGAATCGATAGTACT
This sequence comes from Elaeis guineensis, assembly GCF_000442705.2. Lineage (NCBI taxonomy): Eukaryota > Viridiplantae > Streptophyta > Magnoliopsida > Arecales > Arecaceae > Elaeis > Elaeis guineensis. The sequence continues at coordinate 21,482,376 of NC_025993.2, read as the reverse complement.
CCTGCAAGTAGAAGCAAACGCATATTAATACATAAAATACAAACCTACTATATATTTAAAAATTAAACACCTTTGACTTACTAGAAACATCTCCCAAGCTGCATCACAAGCCCTCGATGATCAACTGGAGAACTCATTCACCGGCCCCGACATCAATCATCGAATGATCCCAATAACCATACAAGGCACCCCCAGCTTTCTAAATGTGCTGCAAAATTGATTTTGAACAATAAATGTTAGACTCTAAAATGATTAAATTTTAAGCATATTCAGTGAAGATATAGGACTTATGAGAAACTTTGAAGGTAGATGATCTCTATCTTTCGATCAAGTCGGAGGTGCTGCGAGCCAGATGGATCCTCTACCATGCCGTTGACTCTAAGAGTCGGAGCTACTCCACATGACTATGGGGTCACTAGTAACCCCACATCGTCCGAATCTGAGAGTATCAAGACATCATAAAGAATATTATATTAGATAATAAAAGATAAAATAATCTTAAAGAGAATATCTAAAGTATTAAAGTTTATCACATGGTATATATGGTGCAAAACCATACAAGCTGGCTGCATGAGAGCTCTCTCCTCGACCGTGATAGCTGTGGCCTTTGGAAGATATGATACAAATTATAATATGACAATACAAGATTTAAAATAATGCAAGATAAGTATTTAAAATGATTCAAGACAATGCAAAAAATAAAATGATACCAGAACATTGAAAGATTAAGAGTGGCCGAAGGTGGCATTCAGGATATGAGATATAAGAGCTTGGATGCCTAGGTGGAGGCCATTGCTGAGGGGTACTTGGACTTGGAAGAGAAGTCCAAGAAAGGAGAGGTCGGGCTTTGAAGAAGAGTCTTCAAGCTAGAGCAAAAGCTTCGCGAGGAGAGGTGAGGTTGACTCCTTCCTTCCTAGGGTTGACTATTGATCTTCTTCTTCAAATGTTTTATACCCTTCAGATTCTTCTTCCGATTCCTCCTCTTCCTCCTTTTCTTTCACTTCTTCTACTTCTTCCTCTTCTTCACCTTCTTGGATAGGATGCTCTTTAAAAACAAACTCAGTATGATCTACCTCCTTATGTTGGCCATTATATAGGAGAATTTCTGGAGCATCTAACAAAGCATCTATTAAATGCTGATGAACTTTTAATATTTCATCCTCCTAAAAGCATTCTGATAAATGCAGCTCTTCTTCTTCTTCTTCAAGCTCGTAATGAATAGTTCGAGACTTAACCTTACATACAGCCCATCAATCTTTTCTTCTTCTCTCCCTTGATGGAAAAGGAGTACGACATACTTGAACAGCTTGTTGAGCTAGCACAAAGGGGTCATTGATATATGCTTTTAATCCATATTTGATTTCAATAAGCCTGTATCGTGGATCAACCTTCATACAATTGTCAATATCAAACCATCAACACTTAAACAGAATGATAGTATTACCTCCAAGGTAGGTCAACTTGATCACTTCTTCGAGGATTTCATAATAGTCACTCTCCGCCTCTGCCCACTGCTGCCCTTTATACACACACTACTGTTCATTATACTCTTATGATATCCATATTACTACATGTGAAATTTAAAACCATTTACATTACAACCATTATAACATGTCAAATACTTTGTTCGCCTGTAACCTATTGGTCTTAACTCCTTAGGTATTGATTCTTCTCCTTGCATAACTTGCATATTATAAAAGAAATAAATTATAAGAAATTAAAATAAATAAAATGATAATGATCGCTTACCAGTTGATGGAACCAATTTGCAAAGTTTTGTGAGCATTGGATGAAAATTTTTTTCTTGCTTATCATCGAATTATCCCATCTCAGCATTTTATCATATTGTCTATACATGTATAAGATAACTACAAAATGACAAGTGATTAAAAAATTGAGATTATGATGGATACTTACTTAACATATGAATAGACCTCTGCACAGTTTAGCAAAACATATGTCTCTGTTTGTTGACTTTTAGTATCAGTTAATACCCGATGAACCTCATGCTCAAATTCATGAGCGGGATAAGTAAATATTGAGATCTCCACCTTTGATTCCTCACCACCATCATCATTTCCATCACTTGAGTCAACTTTGTCTGCACACTGGGGTTAAAGTAGTGTCGGCTGAAATTAAAAGTTTCTTCAATTATGTAAGCCTCCACAATAGAACCTTCGACTCTAGCCTTATTTTTTACTTTCTTCTTGAGACTGTACATGTATCTTTCAAATGGATATATCCATCTATACTATACTGGTCCCCCCACTCTAGCTTCATATATCAGATAAATTATGAGATACTCCATGGAGTCGAAGAAATTAGGAGAAAATATCTTCTTCAACTTGCTTATAGTCTCTACACTGCTAGCCTCAAGATTGGAGAAGTGGTCGGTGGATAGTTTGATGGTACAAATATTTTTGAAGAAAAGATTAAGCTCAGTCAAAGAACTCCATATGGAGTTAGGAAGGAGATCACGCCAAGCTAATAGGAGTAATCGTTGCATGAAGATATGGCAGTCATGGCTCTTTAGCCTATAGAACCTGCAATCTTTGATATTGACGTCCTGAGCTAGATTACTTGCATAATCATCTGAGAATTTAAGATTTTTATATCATTCACATACATCCTTTAACTGCTCCATTAAAATGTAAGATACTTTCGGCTTTAGAAATTTTTCAGATGACACCGCAACTAGCTCTAATAAAGGACACTTGCATATGTCTTCATATCTGCTCGAGCCTTGAGATTGTCCTTCGTCTTGCCCTTGACATCCATAATAGTATAAAAAATATTATCGAATATATTCTTCTCAATGTGTATGACGTCAAGATTATGATGGATTAAATTGATGGACTGGTACAGTAATTTTTAGAAGATGCTGCATTTCACCCAATTATGAGTTCTACTGAACTCTTGAGATTTCTGCTTGTCAAATATATGCCAAACTGGACTTTGTCTATTTGAGATACCCTCTGAAATACTTTCATACCACTAAGGTATGGGGGTGTACGATCCTTCTCTATCTTATTTCTCCTGAAACTGTCTCGCTGCTTTCAAAAAGAATGATACTCGGAAAGAAACTGACGATGACAATCAAACCAGCAGGGCTTACGACCATGCTCAAGTTGAAATGATTTTATATTTTTCATACAATAAGGACATTCTAGCTTTTCATAAGTGCTCCATCCCGACAGCATCCCATAGTAAGAAAATCGCTAATAGTCCACATCAATGCAGCCTTCATTATAAAATTTTACTTCTTCGATACATCAAATATACGTATGCCATCGGACCATAAGAATTTCAGCTCATCAATGAGAGGTCTTAGATATACATCAATGCTTCTATATAGATATCATTCTCTAAGAATCAATAATATAAGATTATATGAAGTAATAAAGACTGGCCAATATAAGTAAGGGGCCGCTATATGACTGAATGGTGTAAATCCATCTGTAGATAGACTCAGTCAAACATTGCATGATTTTTGAGCAAATAAAGAATGGCAAGCATCAATTTTTTTCTATGCCTCACTATCCGATGGATGACTCATCATATCAGTGTGCTTATGAATCCTTTCTTTGTGCCATCTCATTTGCCCAATAGTACTTTTGGACAAGTAGAGCCTCCGAAGCTTATGAGTGAGGAAAATATATCGAAGAACTTTATATGGTATGTCCTTCTGATTTCTATTCTTTTACCTCGGCTTACATCGACTTTCACCGCATACATCACATGAGCTCTTCAGTTGATCCTCCTTGTAGAAAAGTATGCAATCATTATGGCATGCATCTATCTTCTTGTATCCCATGCCTAATCCTTTCACCATTTTTTTTGAAGCATAGAAGCTCCCAATAAGCTTCTCATCCTTCGATAGCATCTTCTTTATTATTACTACCATCTTATCATAACAATTGACTGTTAACTCAGCCTTCAAGTTCAACAATAGCTGACAATACAATGTGTATTTCACATCTCGATCATAGTGGTTTATCAATATTTTTCAACATACAATAGAAATCACCGCTACCAGCTTTTGGATCGTCCTCTATATTTCAATCAAATTCAAGACTAGCCGTATCCATAACCATATTTACCATTCTATCGTATACCTATTCTGCTGACTTCTAATCCTTGTACTTGTCTCCCATATCTCCCCATATAGGTACCAATGCCTGTAGTTTGGCATAATTTCACTCTTATATAAATGGATAATTATTGTATCTCTATCAAGCATTTCTCTATTGACACATCTCTTACAAGGATAATGAACCCGTCCTTGAATTAAGAGCACCGTATTCCCAAAAGAATAATCACAGAAGTACTTGATGCTCTCTTTATATTCAGCAGAAATCACTCCATCGACTACTCGACGGTCCATCCAATTACCATCCATGGCGCACTATCTAAGGATTTTGCATATATAAATACAAGGCAAAATACTTATCAATATTTTATCATTTAAAATAGCTTACATAATAAATATATCCCATCATCAATTAATAGGTATAGAAGGTTCTATCTCATTCAAAAATTATATTAATTTTATAGATCAATTACAGTAATCAAACGATATGCAATAGAGTCAAAAAAAATTTCGACAGTATTTCTTCTTAGTCTCCACATGATTAAAGATGTGTGAGGAGAATTAAAAAAATATATAATCTAAAATTTTTTTGAAACCCTCAACATACCATTTGATTACTGTAATTATCTATAGAATTAATTGTAATTCTCAAACTATCCAAACTGGACAGTCAGTTGACTAATATATATAATTCTTCTATCCGTACAAAAATATATAAATGTACAGATGCCATAGAATATGTACATTAATCAAAAGATAGATCTATGGTTCTATGCAATGTAAAATTTTTAAAAACAAACGACTAAGTAGAAAAAAAAACAAAAAGCAGAGCAAAGCAAGAGCAAAAGAGACACAGAAGATATAATATCTGTTCTAACAAAGATCATTAATTAAAAATCAGCCATCCAAAATCTTCATCATAGTTAGGGCTAGAACTGGCCCTACCCCTACCTGAGCCCAGACCAAAAATTCTTTTCAAGCTTTAGATTGGGCTTAGGCCTGATGATTTTAGAAAAAACCAGGCCAGGGCCCGACCCTAGCCTAGGTCAGGGCCACCCTAGCCCAAGCCCAAGCCCGATCTGAACCCATTTGGGCGGGCCCGAACCATGAGGTAGCTGTAAAGTAAAAAGGTTGCAGACTAGGAGTAGAAATTTTTTAAAAAATTAAAATAAAAATTTAAAAATAGTACTTAAATCAGAGACCAACAAAGTAAATAAGAAAAAGAGGAAAAGAAGAAAGCTCAGATCTACTATTGGAAAATAAGGCATTGCAAGTTCCTTTGCGCCTTTAACCATGAGGTGGCTGCAAGCGGTTGCTTGCGATATAACAGACCGTCCAAGCTTGCTCTGCAACTACAATAACAAGAACATAAATGCATCACCTCCATCTCTCTCTAGACTTTTTAGGCATATCTCACATAGGCAATCATCATAGCCTCTTTATAAATAAAGCACTGTTAGTTTTAGGTTGGATGTAGACCGACAATATCGGACCCACTTTTGGGCCGAGCCTGAGTCGAGCTAAAAATATATTCAAACCCGACCCAAAATTCAAATAGACCTTGTAATTAGGCCCAAGCCCGATCTGAACTATTTCAAACCTAGTCCGAAGTCCGACCCAAATTCAGACCAACCCAAAGCCCATCGAACCAGTCCGAGCCCAATTCCAGCCCTAATCATAGTTAAATAAAATACTTAATTAATTAATTAAATTAATAGCTAATTAATTAATTATCTAATTAAAATTAATTAATATATAAAAATAAAAAGATTTTTAGCGACGGCTCTGCCGCCGTCACCGCCGCTGTCGCTAATACTCACTAAAAGAATTGGTATGCGGGCGCAGAAACGTTGGCGGCGTAGGAACGGCAGTGTGGAGACAGCGATCCAGTATGGGGATGGCAGATCCGATAGAGGGAGAGCGGATCCGACAAAGGGGGTGATAGATTCGGCAAGGGAGGCAATAGATCCGGCAAGGGAGGCAATGCTGCGACACGGAGGCGATGCTGTGCCATGGAGGTAGCACTGCATAGCAGGAGAAGAAGGGGAGAGGGGGAGGAGGGGGGGAGAAGGGGGTAGGCTGGCCAAGGGCTCGATGAGGTGAGCCGGGGGCTCAGGGAGGTGGGCTCGGGGCTAGAGGAGGCGGTCGGGGTTTCGAGGAAGCTGGATCCAACGGTGCGATCGATGGGGGAAAATGAGGGCCAGAGGCAGGGTAAAAAGGGAGACCGCGGGGGGAGAAGGGGGAGGCGGCGAGATGTTTGATCCAACAAAGAGAGGGGCGGAGAAGGAAAGGAGAGGCTGGACGGTGGGATGCCGGCTTCGAGAGGTAGCCAGGAAGAAGGGGGGAGCTTGGGGACGTGGGGGAAGAAAAGGGGAGGTCGGGCGGTGGGAGGCTAGGGGAAAGAGGCCAGGGGCTCCTACGGCACGATGTAAGCTAGGGAACCAGGAGAGGAGGAGAGAGGGGGGGTTCAATCGAGGGCATGGGAAAGCCAAAAATCAAAGACAGAGGGGGGGATCGAGCTATTAGCGATGGCTAAAGCCGTCCCCAATACTATCATCGTTAATACCATATTTTCGTTGCTGATAAGCTTTTTTTTTTTTTTTTTACGATGGCTTATCTTTTGATTGTTATTGGTAGTCGATAAAAATTGTTATTAGCGACGGTAAAATTACCGTCGCTAAAAGCTATTTTTCTTGTAGTACAAGGATCTCATCAAGAGTATATTGCTGTTATATAATTTTTTATAAACACGATTAAATATAAGTATTCTGAATAAAGTCATTCCAAACGTAATTATAATATATATAAATCAATTATAATTATACCTACTCAGTTCTAAAATGATGGAGTTGGTACCGATATGTCATCAAAATATGGATAAAAATCTACATCATCAAGAAAGCATCTCTCAACCTGTACATCAAAATATGGATGAAAATCTACGTCATCAAGAAATCATCTCTCAACCTTCACATGAAGTTGGATAAGTAAATTATATATAATTTAAATATAAAAAATACTACTTAATATTCATTATATATCTCATAATTTACGGATCGGTAATACATCTCAATCAACAAAATTCATAATAGGATTTACAATGCTTACATCGTGGAACGTGGATTCGAGGTGGTGCAGCAAGGCGGTGAAATTGTGGGTTCAATTCAAAGTTTTACAGTTGGATAATAAATTAAAAAATAAATTTTGTTTGATATTTTTTAAAAATAATTTTAAAAAAATAATTTTAAAATAAATTCCATACACCAACACAAGCCACACACACGCACCTGGATACACGTAACATGGGTGGTCAAATCGAAATACAGCCTTGCAAACATCGCGTCATGACATATTAGGACACATTTGTCCAGAGCTTTTCTCGATCTATTGGGGGAATGATAAGCCATTCTTCAAAAAAAGAACAGAGAAAAGGTTTAAGGCACAATTTTTTGGCATTTTATGATCCACGTCCCAGGCGTCAAAGACCTACTTGACATGATGGTGTCCTCCACGAATGGCTTGCGTCCTTGTGTGACTGGTCTTGTCGTTGCCCTGCCTGGAGGCCTTCCAAGGAGCCACCATAGGCCATATTGAACAGGGGCATCCCCATGATTTGCCTTTTGACAAGATATGGATGAGTGTGCAAAGGCTGCTCCCTCTTTTCCATAGCTCCCTTGTGTGCTACATTGAGTATGACTTTTGGAAGTGGAGGGAGCTAAGGAAATGTACCACAGTGGAGAGATGTCAAGTGAAAGTTCTAACCACATTGGGTGGTTCTCAGAACCCCACTAAGTGTGTTAGGCACTACAAGACAACACAACTCGTTTATAGAGATGGCATGCGAGGTAATCGGTCAAGGATCCCCTCAAAATTTCTAAACATTGTATAAAGAGAGAAAGGGCCATGCTATCGCTACAAAGCCTTCCATGCTAGACATAACTTTGTCATAGATCTCGCATTCGAACTCATAATCTCCATTAAACTGAGCTCTAGTTAATCATAAATAATAAATTTATTTCAATGATTAAACTGATAGAACAAGGATCAAGTATGTATTTAAATATGTTATGATTCTAATAATACGAAGAGCATCAATAGTCCCACATCGATTGTGAGGTAAGAGAACTCATCCTTATAAGAAAAAAAAAATCTTTCTCACATAAAGTGTCTTTTAAAAAATAAAATCGTGAAGTTCATGAACCAGAACGAACAATACCTCACGTGACGGACCGAATCCTTGTCCGTAACAATAATGCACCAGGTAGGGATCGAGGTCCGTTTCGATTCTCTAGAGCTGAGGTCAATCTCGACTGACTGTGAAATTTTTCGAACTGTACATATCGAGAGTCTTACATCGGTTATGAATCAAGAGGAACTTATCTTTATAAGAAGAAAAAAATTCTTCCTACGTAAGATATTTTTTAAAGAATAAAACTGTAAGGCTCATGAAGCAAAACGAATAATATCTTACGTGATGGGTCGAATTCTTATCCACAACAAAATCTATCCAAAAATCTAATAAATAAGCTCTACAATGAAATCAAGTTTGCATGTTAATGCACCGAACATGTAATTTAATCCATGTACTGACCTACATGCATGCTTCATCAAGCATTGCAGTAAGTGTGCATTTTAAATGTGCAGAGAGATAACAAGTGTGTATGGTATTTTACACTGGGAGAGCTAGAAGTTTTGGGACCTCATACATGAGCTTTCTAACAGCATTCACATCATTTCTATTGCTATGGTGCACGAGTGCACTACCATATATTGCCTCTCCAACGTGGCAAGAGAGGATTAGTGTGGTTGATGGATTGAGGCAGCCATGGAGTCCTCCGTAAGCTCTACATGGGAGATTTAAGGATGTGGCGCCTCTCAGCATTTTTGTTTGCCGTTTGGGACTGAACAGCTGTTCTAAGTACAAGACCGGCAGACGGGTTTGGTGTCTAACCCGGTTGCTGCAGGGACACGCACAAGAACAACCTATTAAACCAATAGGAAAGAGCCACGTCATCAAACAGCATTTCAATTGCTGCGGGCCTCACCCAGTGAAATGGCACCGCGAGATAGAATCAACTTCTACGTGGTATGATGCTGTGCCTCATAAACGTGTTCGGAGTTGTTCCAAATGCAGCAGATCCTGACAAAACAACAAAACCCTTGCCCCATCTTCTTTCCCTCACGCAAATCAGCCACCCCACAAAGGGGAGAGAGAGAGAGAGAGACGCAACGCGGAGAAGACACAGAGTAGAGAGAGAAGGACAGAAGAGAGAGAGAGAGAAAAGAGCAGAGGGCCAGAGACTCTTATGTCTCCTCGTTTCACGTTCCATTAGAGAAGAGAAGGCCTTGAGCCCCTCTGCTATTCCCATCCCTCTCTATTAATAACCACCCCTCCCCCTCTTTCTATCTCTCCCCCCCATTACCATTTACCATACGCCTTAATGCCCGTACATCAGGGAGCAGAAGCCAGGAAGAAAAAAGATAGAGGATAGAGAAAGGAGCACAGAAAGGAGAGAGAGAGAGAGAGAGAGAGAGAGAGGGAGCATGGCAACAGTAGTAGTTGTTCGATCTACAGCTTTTAACTATAAAGCAACCCCACTATCATCTCATGCCTTGATTCCTCTCTCTTCTTTCCTTCTCCACTTCCTCATTCTAACCCACCTATTGATGGCTTCTCCCACACCCACCAACACCAAAGACCTGGAGTCAAACTCCTCCTCCTCTTCTTCTCCTCCAACGCCACCGCCGCAGCCGCTGCCGCAGCCGACGTGGATTACTACGAATAATACGACGTACGTGCAGGCGGAGCCGTGGGCGTTCCGCGCGGTGGTCCAGAAGCTCACCGGCGTCCCAGAGGACTCTCCTCACAAACTCCCCGTTAGTGGGGCTCCTCGCAGCAACCGGGCCCCACCTCCTCCACCCCCGCCGGCGAGCTTGCTAAAGCGGCAGAAGCTCCAGGAGCGGCGGCGCGCCCCAGCCAAGCTGGAGATCGAGCTGGGCGCCTCCTCGGCTCGCTGTAGTAGACCTCATCACCACCTTTGGAGTAGTAAACCCGAGGTGGCGGCCGGCTTCTCTTCTCCGGTCTCTCCTATGGATCCCTTCTTCTTTAACGTCCCTTCTCCGAGTCCTACGACGCCATCTCCCTCTTCGTTAAAGAGGGAGAAAGAGGAGGAGGAGGAGAAGAGAGCAATAGTGGAGAAGGGCTTCTTCTACCTCCATCCTTCCGCAAGGAGTGGTGAAGAGCCGCCCAAGCTTTTGGCTTTGTTCCCCCTCCATTCGTCCCGTGACTCCTCTCCTCGTTAGATCTCTCCCTGTCTCTCTCTAGAGGGGTGTGTGTGTTACGCTCTGCAATCTTTTTTCTTAGAGAAGTAGGAAAATGTAATTATAAGATTACTTTGATATAACCTCTTTCTATGAAGGAACCTTGCGGGCTCTATGTTTTGTTTATGCTGTCATGTTCTCCTCTAAGATTAGATATTATTAATGCTACTGACTCGGCGTGGAGACTACGATGTTTCTTTTCCTCTTCTTTGTGTGGTATTAAAAAAGAGCAGAAGCATTTTTATTCCACCATCATTCAATGTTTTGGTACGTTTGGTTTGATTTTAGTCGTTGAAGTGGACTTCCGGAATTATTTATTTTGAGTGCGGGCCGTACAGGATTGGGAGTTAAAGTGAAGCAAAATAAAAGTAATGAAAGATAATAATGACTCAATAAATAAAGATCCATTGCCTGAGCTGGTCCCGCGAACTGGATACACGCATATTTTTCGAGTGAGAACGAAAGATTGGGTAAAGGATTCCTGGAGATCACCATGGTGGTCACATCTTGCTTCCCGTGTAGTCCTTTGGGGTTGACTTTGGGGAATTGCCTATTCTCGTTTCCCAGGGTGAGAAAACGTGTGCCCTGTGAAACGCTACGTGTTTTCTTTTCTTTTTCTTGTTTTTCTGATGGGGATTGCCTAAAGTAACAGATCAGTCTTTCTTTGCGTCTATTATCAAAATAATTTTAAAAAAAATTATTTATAAAAATAATATAATTTTTAATTTATTTATCAAATTAATATAAATCTTATAAAATATCGTTTCAAATAATATTTTATAGTATCCATATCACCATCTTTTTTTCACATGATCACATAAAAGATGAAAAAAAAATAATAAACTCATAATAAACTCACCATTTCAAATGACATTTTTAAAAACATCATTTCAAATAACGAATTTAATTATTTATTTTATAAAAAAATAAAAAATAAAAAAAATAAAAATTATAATTTAAAATTTTTTAAAAAATAAAAATTTTAATTTTGATTCAAATAAAAATCATCATTTCAAATTAGTATCCCCATTTCAAATTATATTTTTAAAAAAATATTTAAAAAAATTATGTAAAAAAAATAAAAAATACCATAAAAAAAAAAGAAAAAGAATTGAAAAAAATTATAATTATAATTCTAAATTTTAAGAAAATAAAAATTTTAATTTTAATTCAAATAAAAATCATCATTTCAAATTACAATCTCCTTTTAAAATTAATTTTTTTAAAAAAATATCCCAAAAAATATCTTAAAAAATTAAAAAAAAATATCATAAAAAATAAAAAAAATAAGAAAAAAATAAAAATTATAATTTTAAATTTAAAAAAATAAAAATTTTAATTTTAATTCAAATAAATTATCATTTTAAATTACTTTCTCCATTTGAAATTAATTTTAAAAAAAATATCCAAAAAAATATCTTAAAAAATTAAAAAAATAAAAATATCATAAAAAAATAAAAAATGAAAAAAAAAATAAAAATTATAATTTTAAATTAAAAAAAATAAAAATTTTAATTTTAATTCAAATAAAAAATATCATTTCAAATTATTTTTCTCATTTCAAATTAATTTTTTTAAAAAATATTCCAAACAAAGGAAAAAAATTCCTAAAAAAATGCCATATAAATAAAAAAAGGTAAAAATGAGAAAAAAATAAAAATAAAATTTTAAATTATAAAAAAATAAACATTTTAATTTGCATTCAAAAAAGAAAAAAATAAAAAATACCATTAAAAAGTGAAAAAATGGGAAAAATAAAAATTATAAATTTAAATTTAAAAATAAATAAAATTTTAACTTTAATTCAAATAAAAATTATCATTTCAAATTACTATCCCCATTTTAAATTAATTTTTTATTAAAAAGTTCCATAAAAATAACTCAAAAAAATAAAAAAAATTAAAAATACCATAAAAAAATAAAAAAATTAAAAAAATAAAATTAAAAATAAAAAATATCAAAGAAAATGGTATTTTTGAAAATGCCATTTGGAATGGTGTTTTGGTATTTTTGTTGCTTAAGACCCAAAAAAAACTCCCTCTTCTCTGGCATCTTCCTTCTCTGCATCTTCCTTCTCCTCTCCAGCGGTACGGCGGCATGGCGGTGAGCTCCCTCTTCTCTCTTTCCTCTTCCTCTCTCTCTCCCTCTTCTCTCCGATGGCGTATCCATGTTCACACATTTTAGCTGTGTGTCAAAAAATTGCTGTACATTTTAGTGGGTTTGTGGATGATGCATATACAATTGCAACATATATGAATGCTTGAAGTGGCGAGTTTAATCTATTACCACATGAAGATTATTGGATGCATACACGTATGTTTAAATATATTCCTGATCATCATCGTTTGAGACCCAAGCAGAAAGGCAGACCAAAGTCAACAAGACTGTAAAATGAAATGGATGATAGACAAACAAGAAGTAAGAATCACTGTGGCATTTATAAGGAACTGGGTCATGATCCTCACCACTATCCTAGGATACTTCAACACACTTCAACTTCAAGCAGTGGAAGAAATTAAAGACTCCGAAGATGTATTTTCAATATTATTTTATGTATTTATGTGGGATGTTTTATGTATTTATGTGGGATTGTAATTTTAATGTTGCTTTCTATCCGAAGATGAACTGTATTGTGTATTTAAGTTGTATTATATGATAATATTATGTTTAAAATATATTTCTCATAAAATGAATGGCTATCATATTTTTCATGCTCTAACACACTTGGGATAATATCATTATTTTAGATTCATTAGCATGCTATGGCTTACGATCCGTGGTATCCAGGCCCTCGAGACACGAGTATTTTTACATTGCAGGACACCATCGATCACAGACTATTTTAGATGACGGTGTAAGCATTCCAATTCTACTCTTATTATTAATATTTTTTTAAAATCATATACATCATCTAATTATTATATCTTATTGCAGGAGTCTAGACACATTAGACTACGACAATCCGATACTGACTTCTGGAGGACAGAGCATATCCTACTTAGAGTGGTAGATTATTTGCGATATCTTAGATTCTATAGAGTATATCGGATTAGTCGCATACAGATAGACGTTGGTCTTATTACTGCCTTACATGAGAGATGGCGTCCAGAGACACACGCATTTCATCTTCCATTCAGTGAGGCGACCATCACGTTACAGGATGTCAGCATTCTTACCGGACTATCAGTTGATGGCGATCCAGTTATCGGAGTTGATCCCATGCTTACCATTCTGGAGTGGCAGGCTTTATGCTTACGATTGTTAGGGTTTGAGTCCAACATCCAGTTTTTCGATCATTCACGACTCAAGATAGAGTGTTTGGATGATCGTTATCGATATTTTCACATTGGAGATGATGCACCAGAGGAGATGGTGTAGCAGTATATCAGAGGTCAAGTGCTGCGGTTGCTTGGTGGTGTTCTATTACCTGATACTTCATCGAACAAGATGAAGTTGATGTTTTTGCCATTATTTGAGGATTTAGAGTTCGTTCATAGGCTCAGTTGGGGCAGTGCAGTACTAGCTTGTCTGTACAGGGCTATGTGCCGGGGTTCTTATGCTGACCAGAATGAGATTGATAGTTATCTTATATTACTACAGGTATGTAAATTAAAAATTATATTTTTAATATTTTTAAAAATTTAATATTATTGCTTTGATTTAATATATCAGGTATGATTTTTTTTGAAATATGCAAATTTGGGCATGGAAGAGGATGCTGACTATTAGTCCATTACGGTGACAGTTGCTCAAGATGCCACCAGAACAGCATGCTCCTGATATTTCATTCAGACTAGACGGACCATTGGGATATAGGTATAAAAATATTGCTTCGTTTACTTGAAATTTAGTACTGTCAAGCAGATGGAACATTGCATTCAACGTTCATCATATATCGACGAGAGTGGTTTGGATTTATAGGTGCCAGCTGGATACATTAGTTGATATACATAGACGGATAAATTTTATTTATTTATAAATATTATTTTATAATATTTATAATCTATTAAAATTTTAGCTTACTAATTTTTTTTATTTTAACTCTGTCAGTTTTTGTGGGAGCCATATACACATGAGATATTGGCTATATTACCACAGATATGTACAGTTGGACATGACATATGGACTGCTAGGATGCCACTTATTTGTTTTGATGTGGTAGAGTGGCATCTTGTCGATCGTGTCCTACGGTAGTTTGGTCAGATTCAGGGCATCCCAGAGTAATTTGATACCAATCAAAGACTTCATCATATTGATTGATGAGGGAGAGCTCGTGTTGACTGGCGTATCAGACATGCAGAGTACATCAATATTTGGGATGCACGTCGAGAATCACATTATTCATGGTGATCCCATTTTGAGAGATCGTTCATATACCGAGGACTACATGGCTTGATTTTTTTGCATTACAGTACGAGTCATTGGACAGCCTCGGTATGCAGTTTCCGGATACGAGGATGAGAGTTTTGCTGTGTGTATTTTGGTAAGACTATGAAAATTATATTTTATATCAATGTCTTTACTTCTAATAATGAAGATTGAAAATTAATTTATGTTGTTTGTGTTATATTTTTGTTTTATATTTTATAGTATATTGCTAATTTTATTTTTATTATGTAGACTGATTCTATGTCGGATCTTGTGTTGGATGTTCGTCGTGCTTTATCTACGATTGATGAGGACGAACGGATTCAGATACTGTGTGAGATAGAGAAAATAAGTTTTGAAACATTGATGGTGATTAGTGTTGACCCATATAGCTGTGCGCCTTGGTATGGAGCAACCGATGCGCCAGATATGAGATATACGTCGTCACTATATATTCTACATATGCCATCACCGCATATTCCACAGATGTCATCACTAGACGCTGCACAGATGCCACCACCTTTTGATCCACAAATGGTGGCGCTTTCTTCTTCCTACATCCCCCAGATGACATCACCAAATATCAGTTGGCCACATGAGTATGACACTTTCTTTTCAGGCCCATCCGTGTATCCAGATGAGAGGGTTGAGGGGGTCGCTCAGTCCGTAAATGATTCGACAGCATCAGTTATTCCTAAGCAGAATAACCAGCAGACCTCCACTGATATAGGAGAGGAGCCAACACAGCAGATACAAGAGCAGAAGCAGCCGTTGAGGATCTTCCTGAGAAGGTCCAAGCGACTACGGGCACCACAACGTCCTTATGGGACTTAGTATTTTTTAAATTTATACTTAATATTTTTGAATCTTTTATTATACTATTTTTTATACACTTGATATTTTTATTCTATTTTATATTATTAATTATTAAATTTATTTTATATTATTTAATTTTAAGTGATCAGATATTATGCTTTGTGGAGATGGATACACATACTCTCATGTGTCTCAGAATATTAAGGGAGAAAAAGTTATGATAAAAGGACTATAGAAATTATAACATAAATAATAATAATATGTCGGATAATTTAATTATATTTCTTAAAATATCTAAAAATAAGCTAAATCAAATAAGTCGGTGGGGAACCATCAAAGTTCAAACCGATTTTTCGATAAATGAGATGAATTGGACCACACTGGTACATCTCGATCTGATATGAGTACGAACAACTACGTACGGTATGATATGGGCCGGTATAGGTCGGTAAGATTCCGCTACATTATGATGCTTTTACCAACCGCTCGGTGCGATGCAGTTTGGGCTACTATAAGTCGATACAGAGATGATACAGATTGATTTTTTATTTTTTTTAAATTTATTTGAATTAAAATTAAAATTTTTATTTTATTTTCTTTTTAATTAAAATTTATTTTAATTAAATATAAAATTTTTATTTTTTTAAATTTAAAATTATAATTTTTTTTATTTTTTTATTTGTAAAATTTAAAATTTATATTTTTTATTTTTTTTGATATTTAAGTCTATTTTTGAAAACATCATTTCAAGTGATCGGATATTATGCTTTGTGGATATGGATACACAGAGTTTCATGTATCTCATCTATCTCAGAATTTAAATTATTATTTTTTTAATTTAAAATTATAATTATAATTTTTTCAATTTTTTTCTCATTTTTTTCCTTTTTTATGGCTTTTTTTATTTTTTAATTTTTTTGAGATACTTTTTCTCTTTTTTGGGATATTTTATTAACAAAATTAATTTGAAATGGAGAAAGTAATTTGAAACAATAAATTTTTTGAATTCAAATAAAAAATTATAATTTTTTTATAATTTAAAACTATAATTCTAATTATTTTTTATTTTTTACTTTTTTTCTATTTTTATGGTGCTTTTTATTCTTTTTGATATTTTTTCTCTTTTTTTGAGATATTTTTTAAAAAATTAAATTTGAAATGATATTTTTTATTTGAATTAAAATTAGAATTTTTATTTTTTTCAAAATTTAGAAATATAATTCTTATTTTTTTCCAATTTTTTTCTTTCTTATGTTGTTTTTTATTTTTTAATTCTTTTGAGGTATTTCTTTATTTTGGATTTTTAAAAAAAATAATTTGAAATAGGGATACTAATTTAAAATGGTGATTTTTATTTGAATTAAATTTTAAATTTTTATTTTTTTAAAAAATTAGAATTAGAAATTTTATTTTTTTTTATTTTATCCTTTTTTAATGGTATTTTTTATTTTTTTATTTTTTTTGATGTATTTTTTTAAGATATTTTTTTTAAAATTAATTTGAAATGGGGATACTAATTTGAAATAGTGATTTTTATTTGAATTAAAATTAAAATTTTTATGTTCTTAAAATTTAGAATTATAATTTTTATTTTTTTATTTTTTTAGACCCATTTTTTTAGATATTTTAAAAAAAATAATTTGAAATGGAGAAAGTAATTTGAAATGATAATTTTTATTTAAATCAAAATTAAAATTTTTATTTTTTTATAAATTTAAAATTATAATTTTTATTTTTGTTCCATTTTTTTTCTTTTTTTTGGAAGTAAATAATTAAAGTCTCCATTGGAAATGGCATTTTTAAAAATATCATTTCAAATGGTGTTTTCAAAAATATCATTTCAAATGAAGACTTTATTTTTTTTTTTTGCCATCCACGTGGAGGAAAGAGGGTGGTGACGTGGTTGCTATAAAATACCATTTCAAATAACGTTTTATAGATTTGTATTATTTTTATAAATAAGTTAAAAAATATATTATTTTGATAAATATTTTTTTTTTAAATTATTTAGGTAATGGTCTTTCTTTCTTTTTCCGCCATGTAACATATCACATCTTCCTTCAATAAATTAAGTTGAAAAGCTAAAATGGGACAAAATTAAGAAACCATGCATCCATGGCTTAAAAAAATAACTAAAAAGAAGCATGAAGCATTATTCTTGGGGCCACCTGGCCATGGCTTTTTCTTCTTTCTCATCAAACCGTCTTTCTCTCCCTCTGTCTGTCTGATCTTCCACCATGTATATAAATATGATATTTTAATAACTATATATTTATCGGTTTGCTTTGTAAAACATTACACTATCCATGTAGATCGATCGTATGGATCTAAGATCCAGAATAAATATCCAAAAAAAAATATTGGAAGAGAATTTAAGAAGAAAAAAAAATTATTTAAAAAATCGAGCTGCATAAGAAGGCTCTCTTATGCCTCACTCAAAAGGATACTTCTAACCCTCTTTCTTCAAATAAAGTATCATATGGCGAAATATTTGACTCCTATCTAAATTCAAAAAAAAAATCCACCAGAAGACAAACTCTAAAAATTTTTAAAATGAATAATTCAATAAAATAATATTAGAAATAGAGTTTTAATAGAAGTAGGACAAGTAATAAGCTTCTAACACTTTTTATTGTAAAGTCCATGCTAATAATATTGAACTTTTTGATGTCTTGAAACATCATAGCAGTTATTGCCATTGTTGTTGCAGTAGCACCAACTAAAATGTTAAATCCCATAGGATGAAGATGTCTCGACTTTTTCATTGAATGGGACATCATATTTTCTCATCTCATCCCAACATTTCTCTTTCTTTTCTTTCATTCTTTTTTCTATTTCCCTTTCTTTCCTTTGTTTTAATCTTTTCTTTTACTTTCCTCCTCTTTCTTTTCTCGGTCTTTCTTTTTCTTTCTTCTTTCTTTCTTTTTTTATTTTCATCTTTCTTCCACTTTTTCTTTTTCTTTATCTTTCTTTTTTCTTCTTTAGTCTTCTCTCCTCATATAAATGGGTTTCAGAGTCTCAAATTAATACGTCCTATTCCATTTTCTCATAGGAACAGCACGGAATGATCAAGACACCCTCCATCCTGCGGAGATCTAAATCTTGATACCAACATATAGTAACTTGTCG
>NC_025993.2:21396152-21451152 GCF_000442705.2 Elaeis guineensis | reverse complement strand
TTATTGATTATCTTGAATGTATATTTAGTCTACTCAGGATCTAACCACTAGAAGTAGTTGCAATCCCCATCAAACTATAAAGAAATTTAAAAATGAAATTCATTATTCTTTCCCTTGTAATATAAAATCAAATAAACCAAAGTCAAATAAACCAATCCACTTACATGATAACTAGGGCATGTCCAAAATCTTCTTCCCAGATTTGCAATGGTCCATGATGTCTTTATCACAGCTACAAGATGACAATGGCATGTCTCGAGCCTCCACTGCCAATGCCAGATGCTTCCCCTTCCCAAGCTTCCAAACTTGAATTACTCATTTTCTTTTGAGAGTGAGATAGAGAGAGAAACAGCAAGAGAGCAAGACCTCAAGAGAGAACAAGTTGGACACTAATAGAGGCTAAAAGAACCGGTCCTTTACTGATTTTTGGCAAAAAATTTTGATGCCATTTGAGTGTTTTGGCATGCTGTCTCTTTAAGTTCATATCATTCAATCCTATTTTAATATACCCATGAATTCTACGTAAGTCAACTAACAGTAAATATCTTACCACATAAGCATTGACCGTGAGCTTGGACCCACATTGGTAGGTCGGTGAGATATATTACAACAATTTGACCAATGTAGAGATGACATTATTGCAATTGAAGATATAGAGAGGTATTTATAAATTAGAATAAAATACAAGATTATTTTACCTTTTACCTTATAATATAATATAACAAATTATCTTATTATATTATTAATATAATAATATTATATAATATTTAATTATATTTTTATAATAATATAATATTATTATTATAATAATAATTTATATTATGCTTATTATTATATTATATTATACAAGATGTAACTATAAGATTGATTGGTGGGCATTTTGGTTACTAAAAAATTTCATTAAAACCAAAGCAGCTTTCGATATCGGTCAGAAAGTATTTTTAGATAAAAGTTTCAAAATGAAGTATTTTTTTAGTAGATCTTTTTAGTTTTTTAACAAAATTAAAATAACTTTCAGATTTTTTTGCCAAACAGCAGTGTATCATCCAAAAGTACTTTTGGAGAGGCCAATACACTTTCTAATCCTCTAAAAGTTTTGCCAAATAGGACCTTTGGCCTATTTAGAAGGATATCTACAAAAATGTAAAAAACATTTTGGAACTTTATAAGGGTGAAGCTGGGAAATGGCGAAGATTATATTGTAAAATGATCATTGGTTGGGACACCCCATTCATGCTCCTTTTTCCACACTTATTTTAGTACTTTATCAAGAGCAATAATGTAACTGTTGCCTTAAGACTTCGGTGCCTTGCGTTGACAGCTGGATGTAAATATTATTCATGACTCCAGAATTTAGTGCTCACTTTCCCTTTGCTTCAAATTTAGGCTACATTTGGTATCATTCGACTTTTCTTTTTTTTTAAAATTAAGAAGTAAAAAGTCTATATTTTTAAAATTTCTTATAATAAAAAATATTTAGTTTGCTCTCTTTTTATTTTTTTAATAGCAAAAGCGAAAGGCCACAGTGAAATTTGGAACCAAGGAGCCGAGCAAGTATCAAGACGGTGGTGAGTGGGGGAGGAGGGCAACCAGGGATAATGTGACAAGAGCCGCTCAAATGGGAGTGTGCTCGATCGGACCAATGGATGCAGGGAGAAGGACACTACTTTGCCCAAGAAAATGAATGAACGGGCAAATGATAATTGAAAAGAGATGTTGGGAATGAATGAATGAACATCGAGAATGAAAGGAGTGATGAATGACAATAGCAGATAGACGCCAGAAATTGAAGAAAGGGTGGATAGAAAGGGTGGCAGGATGGAGGATGGTAGTGAGAGGTGGTGAAGGAAGGAAGTCACTGGAGAGGCGAGCAATAGCGGGGAGGAGGAGAGTGGCAGAAGGCCTCAAGGAGGTGGAAGGACGGTGCCGAGATTGGGAGGCTGGTCTGAGGGGATGAGAAAATAATGAAAATCAATTGGTAGATTGATATGAGGAGATGAGAGAAGGATGAAAATCGACTTCTAAAAATTAGAAATGAAGATTTTTTTCACTTCTACTTTTTAGAAAGAATGAAAGTTATTTGAAAGAATAAAAAATAGAAATAGAATAATCAAATATATTTTTTGCATTGAGACTTGAGCAAATTTATTGATTTAATATTTATTTCAAAAAATTATCAAAATAATACTTTTTCAAAAATATTTACAAAACTAATGTCCAAAACAAAGTCGTCCTATCGTAGAACAACTTTGTGCGCTGGCTCAGTACCCTTAATGCAGTCCTACTATTAACGTAGATACATAGTATGAGTCGTCTTATGGTAAAGCGACTCTATAAGTCGCGCTATCATAGGGTGACTTAAGTTATAATGTTATATTACAATATTATATTATATTAATATTTTATATTAATATTATATAATATTATTTTTAAAAATTATATAATAATATATTATATTAATATATAATTATATTATTTTTTTATTATATATTATTATAATGTAATATAATATATTAGAATATTATATTATATTAATATTTTTTTAATATAATATAATATAATATATATTACATAATATTATTATATATAATAATATCGTGTAAAATACTATAAATATCAATATATATTATATATGATATTATATTATTATATATTATTATATTATATATATCATATATTATATATTATATAATATTATTATATATCATAATATAGTATAAAATATTATAAATATCAATATATAATATAATATAATATAGTATTATATATTACTCTATTATAATATATTATGATATATTATATTATATTATACTATATTATATTATATGAATATATATTATTATATAGT
This sequence comes from Elaeis guineensis, assembly GCF_000442705.2. NCBI lineage: Eukaryota > Viridiplantae > Streptophyta > Magnoliopsida > Arecales > Arecaceae > Elaeis > Elaeis guineensis. The sequence continues at coordinate 21,448,304 of NC_025993.2, read as the reverse complement.
ATCATATTATATTATTATATTAAATATACTTTTCTGATATACAAATTCAAATTTCTCTAACCTTGTTTATAATTAATATGGCAGGATATATTAGAAATGATGAACAATCCCAAACTCCAACCATATAGCCTGCATCAAAGTCAATAATTAATTTTTTGCACAACTAACAAAAATTATAACATGTGCTTTCAGATTAAAAAAAATTATAATATTAATTTTAAAATAATGTAATTCAATAGTTGATGATTACAAAAATTTTTAGCAAAAAAAAAATATACAAATATCATAACTATCGAGAGGTGTATACATCAAGATATTGGGGCCTCCTCCGCATTCGCCTCTTATAAATATGTGTCATCTCTGGCCACTGGCATGATGGCTCAGGTACAATATCGATCGGTGGGGTGGGAGGTGATGGCGTGCTCGGTCTATCCTAGCGTCTGTCTCAAAAAACTTTCAGTCGACCCCTACCTCTGGCAAACACTCTCAATGGGACATCCATTTCTGCATTAGACTCTCCACTATAAGTGCCATCAAACTCTGCATCATCATCCTCATCTTCGTCATCAGTAGGATTAGAATCATAACTAATAGCAGCTTCATTTTCAAATAAAGTTGTATCAGCCTTTGCGATTTTCAATCCTCCAAGTTCGACATGTGTTGCATGTGGCTGATTGAGTGATAAAGAATCATAAAATTCGTGCTTCACATGTGCCATGGTAGCTGCCACATAACTAGGATCGGCCCCCATATCATTAAATACGGTGTTATATGGATATGGATATGCAGATTCTACACCTATCATGTGCTGAAGACTATCAATTATGAATACTGCTGGTCCACTAACGGTTTATACAGAGGTGCCTCCGTACTTATATCCAGCTTCATCGGTCATTGGAGCTGCATTAGGTAGAGATCTCCCATCCCCGACTACGCAAGTAGGACAGATACAGGCTGAGACACACTCACATGCTGTTCACCACCATCTGAAACTCCTACTCAATAAAAATTTCAACTGTTCGAAAAACCTCCCTTGATGAGATGCCCAATATGGTATTCATGTTCTGATCATCTTCAATAAGTATAGCCAAATACTGTCTAATAATATGAATCAAAAATTTATATAATAGAAAAACTCCATAATGATTGGGATTCCATCCGATAACAGCATAGTAAACTCACACAAGTTCTTGATATGTTGTGTTACGGTCCATCGTGGTCATCTAGATCCTTCTACCATCATAATATACACCATTAGCATCACTACTGATCCTTCCATCCCAATAAAAGATAATAGTGACAAGATTTGGATCCATTTTATTAAAAATTATTGTCAGAAGTAACTGCATGAACATATAAACAGATGTTCACTAGGAGAAAGTACTTAACATTTAAAATGACTTACATAATAAATACATCCTATCACCGTCTAATAAGTAAAATTAGGTCCTATCCTATTTAGAAATTATATTAATTCTATAAATAATTACAGTAATCAAATGATGCGTAATAGGGGCTGAAAAAAATTTTGACAATATTTCTCTTTAGTTCTCCCCACACGATTGAAATGCGTAAGGAGAACTAAAGAAAAATGCTCATTGTTCAAAAAATTTTTCGATCCCTATTACGCATTGTTTGATTACCATAATTATCTATAGAATTAATTATAATTTTTAAACTATCCAAATTGACAGTCAATTGATCAATATACATAATTCTCCCATCCGTACAAAAATATATAAATATACCGATGCCTTAGAATATGTATATTAATCAAAAGATGGGTCTATGGTTCTATATAATGTAAAATTTTTAGAAACAAACAACTGACTAAAAATTTATTTTGATAATTTATTTATAAATTAACATTATTTAAATTAAATTGCTTTCCTCGTATACAATACATATGTTGTTGAACAAATAAATTTATAATTCATATAAAATTATAAAATTATAAAAATAAAAAAAAATAACCTTCCTGATGGCATCTCGGGATGGGGGGTGGGGCGGCGCATCGAGGATCGTCGAAAGGAGGAGGTTGGGACGGCGGTATGTCAGGGGATGGGCCAAGAGGAGGGAGGGCCGCAGGGGATCAAGAGGGAGAGGAAGGGGGGTTCTGACCGAGGAGCATACGGAGGAGGAGGGAACGGCAACGGTACATCGGAGAGGAAGAGGGGGACAGGCCGAGAGGAGGAGGGAGGGCCATCGGGGGCCGGAGGGAGAGGGAGGGGGGTTCTCACACCGAGAGGAGGGAGGGCCGTCGGGGATCGAGAGGGAGGGGGAGTTCTCACTGGGGACCGAGAGGGAGAGGGATGGGGTATTCTCGCACCGAGAGGAGGAGGGAGGGCCATTGGGGATTGAGAGGGAGTGCGGGGTTCTCGCATCGAGGACCTAGAGGGAGAGGGAGGGGGGTTCTTGTGCCAGAGATCGAGAGATAAGTTGGGAGATCATGCAGCGAGGAAAGGCGAGGATCGAGAATCAGTTAGGGAAAGGCGGGGACCGAGGGTTTAGCTTTTTTTTTTGCCGAAGTGACAGAGAGAGGGGAGGGAGTGATTTAGTCAGGGTATGAGAGCTCCTAAGTCACCCTATGGAAGGGCGACTCGTAAAGTTGCCCTATGGTAAGGTGGCTCTATGAGTTGCTCTTCCATAAGATGACTATATGAGTCGCCCTTCCATATGATGGCTCTCTACTGCTGACTCACTTTTCCATATGGCATGGATTGTGGTGAATTGGCATATAAAATCGTCTTATTATAGGGTGACTTTCTTCTGAACAATAGTTTGATAAATAATTTGGAAGGAGCATTATTTTGATAATTTTTTTTTAAAATAACCGTATTTTGGTAAAAAAGCTCAGAAATTTGATATTATTTTTAGAAGGGTTAATTACATAAAAAATTCTATTCTTTTTGGAGATTTTCAATTTTAGCATAAATTTTTAATTTTTGCAATCAAGTATGCATACTATCTAATTTATTGCAATATTAGCCTATCGTCAGTCGGTGTCGAAGTTTGCCGTTAAGATGCTAATATGTCATGTACAATGTCGACCTCCTAGGTGATGTGTCATCCCCCAGAAAAAGAGAGAGAGGTTTTGAGGAGAGGAAGGCCATCATGGCCGTGGGGTTGGTGGTAGAGGAGGCGTAGGCCTTGATGGCATCACCCTCGTCGGAGCCAACAGCACAAGTGGGCAGCACGTGGGTGTCGACGACCAGACGCTCACTGTTCGAGTTATCATGGGCGAGGATCATCGCAGCGCCACCGACATCCTTGACGACCATCCCCTTGGCCATGCGAAGGCTGCTGCTGCGGTCGCAGATCACGATCTTTCCATTCACCAGCTTGGGATCCACAGAGTTTTCCATGCAGAGGGAGGCAGAGAGGCCACCAAATTGGCTCGGGTACACCAGGGGGATCATCACACCCACAGAGGCTTGCCGGAGTAGAGGGCCGATGGTCGATAGTGCCAGCACCGACGGTGATGAGCCAGGGGGCAAGATTAGTGACGAACATGGGGCTAGGGCCATCATTGCCGGTAGAGAAGGAAATGAAAATCCCTTTGAGACGGCACCGTAAGATCCGACGGCGATGGGGTCGAGGTAGTAGGGGGCAATGACGCCGTCACTGCTGCTGATGGAGATGGAGATGATGTCAATGCCGTCGGTGACGGTGCAGTCAAAATCGGCAAGGATATCGAAGTCAAGGCAGCCAGCGCCCTTCCAGCAAACTTTATAGGTGGCAATGCGGGCCTTGGAGGCGATGCCCGCGGCATAGCCAGCCATGCTGGCTTGGAAGGCGTGGCGACTGATCGTAATGGAGGCGGTGTGAGTGCCATGGCCATCGACGTCATGAGAGGAGCGGAACTCGATGGTGTCGTTGATGCCAAAACCATCGATAGTGGCGTTGAAGTCGTTAAAATCAATGGGCCTCAAGAACATCAAGAACAATAGGGTGAGAGAAGAAGGGATCTTCCCCTCCTTCAATGTTCTTGTAGAGGGAGAGAGAAAGAGACAAAACAAGGGAGAAGAATGGGGGGATCCCACGGCTCCTCATCTCTTCCTATTTCCTCCTCTTGCTCACAATGGCTATGGAAGGAGAGAAGCAGAGGTACATCACCTCCACGAAGCTCCGGGGTCACAACACTCCCGACGACCTCTGGATCTCGATCCAGGGGAAGGTCTATGACATCCCCCTCCTCAACCTCATCGGCCAAGACGTCACCAATGCCTTCATCGCCTACCACCCCACCACCACCTGGACCCTCTTCGACCACTTCTTCATCGGCTACCTCACTGACTACCGTGTCCCTGTCATCTCTAAAGACTACCATGCCTCGTCGCCTAGTTCGCCCGCCTCGACCTCTTTGACAAGAAGGGCCACGGCATCCTTTTCTCCCTCATCTTCATGTCCTTCATCTTCCTCGTCTCCATCTTCAGCATCCTCTCCACCGACACCTGCGTCCATCTCATTAGCTCCCCCTCCAATTAGGCCTCAACTCCATCAAATCCCTCACCCTACTTACCTCTCTGAGCATCTTCACCGACCTCATCGACATCAGCACCATAGGAGTTGTCTTGGGGAAAGACGTTGCCTTTCTCTCCTCGAGACCTCTCTTTCCTTTCCTGAAGGATGACACATCATCCATGTAGCATAATACATCAGTTAGGGGGTTGACACTATATATGATATGTTTGCATTTTAATAGTAAATTTCGACACCGGCTGACGGCAGACCAACAATGTAACAAATTAGATAATGCATATACTTGATTGCAACAATTAAAAGGTTATACTAAAATTGAAATTCTCCAAAAAAATATAGGATTTTTTTGGTAATTAACCCTTTTTAAAAAAGAAACAAGGAAAAAAAATATCACACCAAAACAAAGCCTTGGCTTTTCTCTTCCTCTGATTTTTTTTTTTTTTTTTGGTAGAAGATTTTTTTTTTTTTGATTAAAAAGTTAAGATCAAGGAAGACGGCGTTTCTAGCCTTCCATGGGACATGAGGACAAGATGTTATAGCTGGAAATCACAACCATCTATCCTGTCTCTTCTCCTGTGCATTTCCGTGTTTAAAGCTCGCTTCATGTAAGCCTAAGGGCACGCCAAAAGAAAAGAGATCCTGACTATAACATGAAAAAAGTATACTGCCATATGCGTGAAGCCTTCAGTATGTACACTATTAAATAAAGATTTAATGATTTTTCATTCAGCCGTAAGCATCCAAATAAAAAAATAATATTTTCCGCAAGTGCAACCACATGCAATGAATGAACCAAACAGAACACCAGTTGCATATGCTTCATCCACTAATGCCATAGAATTTACTCACATTGCAATTACAATCACGGCAACCACAAGCCTGTGAATGTAACAAGCCACTTCAGACACATCAGAACAAATGAGACCAAACAAAGGTTGGATCACTTAAAGATGAGTAAGGATTTGTTCAAGCAAATAAGCAACATGATGATGTCTGGGCATGATGTTGGTAAAATCTTTATTATTTAGTATTATACTTTTATATTTGATACTTAACTAATAACTTTCTATACATAATAAATATATAAATTAAGATTTGATATTATCCAATTTGAGGTATACTTTGGAAGATATTTTTTTTTAAAGTAGAATTCACCTTGCCTAGGTGCAAAGAGTTGATAGCGGTCTACTCTTAAAATACAACGAACTACTTCGTGTTCTCCTTACAGTGCACTATAATAAAGAAGAATCAATGTCCAATACGAACTAGCCAAATTCATGCGTGTCGAAAATTAGCAAACTTGATTGAAATAATTTCTTCCTCAATTCTCTTTTATGTGAATATAATCTTCTTCTCAAGTGCTTAATGGGTGCACTTAAATTCACTTAATTAGTGTTCTCAATTTTCTTCTCTAATCTGATGTTATTCAAATGGAAGAAAATATTATTCTGACAGATAGAAAGTACGATCTATTTATAGATGTAAAAGGATAAGTACGATTGGATGTTTAGGTATCATTTTATTAGATACATCCCTTCACATAATCCATCCATTCATCAAGAGCTGTATTCCTTAGAATCATCTTAGATTGGTTGCATCTTTTCATTAGAATGCATCTCTTCATTTATGGAGAGAGTGATATTTTAAAATATCCCATAACAAACAATAAAGAATTTCATAAAATTTTAAGAGAGGAGAGAGAAATAAAGATAAAATACTAAATCTTACCTATTTAGAAAATCAAGTTATTTAGGAGTCTAAATTTTAAAAAAAAAAATTGATTATATTTATGAGATTCTTAAAATCTCAAATTTTGAATTAAAAAATTATTAATAAACCAACACATGAGACACACACATAGCAGAGAGAGAGAGAGAGATGATACCATGCTCAGCATGAAGAGAGGAATTGTTAAACGATGCCAAATCTCGATACTTAAACCCCTCTCAATTTCTACAATACTTTTGAGTGCTCCAAAATCTCAGGTAAACCACATCCAAAAATATACATGAAATATCATGAGGGCTTTGCGGTAACTATAAATCTCCAAAAGGACCATGGCCTAGTAGGCGACCGGATGAAAAGATCACCGAATGATGTGAGGGCTGCTGTTGACAAACTCATTTTATTAGTAAAGCAACTATCAGCTTAACTTAGAAACCCTCCTAGCAAAAAGTGTTCATACCTGCAACATATATAGGTAACAAGAGCTCTCATTTTGCTCTCCCAGAACTTATTAATGATGCCTTTGTTTCATCTCCACACTTCAGCTGACCGAGGTGCAGATTGACTGCTGAGCATACAAACCATTTACTGCATTGCTGAAATGCTGTTTGCTTTTCCTTCTCTTTGATACTACTGTAAATCCCTCTGCATCCTTATTTTTGTGCATCTTTACTTCCTTCAACCGGCCCTGAGCATAGGCTTCAGAAGCAGACCCCATTTCAGCTACACTACCACAATGTTTAATATTCACTCCGCTCTCATTTTCATTTGGTTTGTCAATAGATTGAGATTCCTTTGAACAGTCCAAACTATCCCGAACTGACTTAACAATGAAGTTTAATAGAATCTGTCTTGCCAGCTCAGTCTTCTGTACGCTTTGGGTGCTGTCTTTCCTCTTACAATTCCCACTCCTACCATCATCCATGACTTTCTCAACTTCTGTTTTCTCATCTGAAAGAACTGCAGTAGAAGTTTCCTCCTTCGTAATGTTTGGAGGATCTGATTGCTGGCCTGATTCAGTTACAGGATTTTGAGCTTCTGAGTCCTCATTAACATGATTTGCTTGTTGCCAAGCTTTACCAGGTACAAACTCAGCTGCATGAGGGTTCATTGTGCTAGGGGTGGACTTGCTTCTTACAACAGGGTTCTGGTTCTTTGAGTAACCTTGTTTCCTGCAGAAAGAATGCCCAGTTCGGTGGTACAGGGTTGATCTTGGGCCACGAGGTACCCTAGTATGAATAGATTGAGGTGAGGGGATTTCCATAGACTGAGGTGAAATTGTACGATGAGCAACTCTTACATCATAAATTGCAATTGAGTTATATGAATGAGACATGGACAACAGCGAGCCTGGCTTGAATGGAGGAGCTGAAGCTGAGAGCTTGCTTCCATTTGTTGTGGCATCCTTGGATGTACACGAGTCCTCATTCCCGTTGGTGTGGTGATTTTTCTCCTCTCCATTCAATTGCTCTAATTCACTCAAATGAGCCTCCTTTTTGCTATCATCAGTTGGTATTTCCTCATCCAATGGTTCTTCCACAAACTTCTCTTCTTCCTCAGATGCATCAACCAGATTGGCATTTTCTGGAGTATCATCCATCTCTTTTATTTTTTCTTCTGTCGGATCCATTGCTGGCTTTAAGACTGTACCAGGAGGTGATATTGCTACTTCTTTGTAAGATACAAACTTTGAAGCCACAGTAGTAAGCCTACCAGTAACAGAAGCTTTTGTATTTTGTTCTGCATTGGTATCTGTATAGGGAGTCTTTACCTGTAGTTTGTTGGAATCTTCTCCAACAGTGACACTCATAGGCCTTATTAGAACTTTTCCACCAGAAGAAATATCAGTTAGAGGGGCCCTTGATGTTGCCACATTGGGTTTTGGTGCTGAAGAGACAGTTTTTCTTTCACAACTGGCACTTGCAGAACTTGCAGGCTCTGAGCTGTTAATGACTAATTTAGTTAGAGCTCGTCTCTTGCGGCCAAATTTTCTGTGCGAATGTCCAAACCTTCCTCTGGCTTCTTGCCACCCTTCATCAGAAGATTCTTCAGGTGACATCACACTCAGTTGTGTCAGCTCATGTTGAAATACACCATTATTCTCTTTGAAACTTTCCAAGTGATGTTCTTCAGATTTCTTCCCCTCCTTGAGTTCTATACTGTCCTGACTGGTCAGGGATTTTGCATCATAGTGAGAATCATCTGTGACTGGGATGGACTGCTCTTGACTAGATTTATTGTTGTTCTGCATTAAATACTAGAAGATATGAACAGCCAATTAAAAACAGGTTAAAGATATACAACAAATGAAAACACACAGAGAGAGAGAGAGAGAGAGAGAGAGAGAGAGAGCTTTTTTGTGCAAAAAGAGTGGATGCATTGGATGCAAGTCTTAGATCCAATATTTGATGGGTCATGCTACCAACTTTGCACCCTATCCTGTGCCTATTTGCTGTTACTGTTTGATTTTAAAATCAAACATTTTTTCCCTAAAGGACAACAATGTTTTTTAGGCAACGTGAAGCCTATTTGGCAGTACTTTATTCTCCACATAAAGTTTTGTTTTATTTCTTTATCATCAATGCTGCAGGAAGGTCCGCACTTTGGTGGTTACCAATATGACATCATGTCGCTACTTGCATTATCAAATCACCAACATTGCATCTTCCTTTTATTTGTCAACTACATAAATGCATCATTATGCTCATGACCCCCCTTCGCAGTTGGGTCAATGATTGTCCTCTTCATGTTACGGAGCTGGCAGCTGAGCCAGAGTATTTACTTATATAAGGTCATACTTTGGTTGTTGTGCTATCATTCTGGCATTCATCCTTCTTTTCAGCAGATCTAATATCCCTTGCATGGTTGATCACTCATTCTAATGCAGACCTAGTATACAATTCATGTTTACTAGAGATATCTGGAACATAGAACAGTATCTTAACATTGTGCGCTATTACTGTTGTGACATGCTTTACATGCTCACTGGCTTCAGGTCTGTAACTATATATATATATATATGTATGGTTCCATGAGCTATGAACGCACTTCACTTCAACAATTGCTCCTATAATTTCTAATTTTAATAGTCAAAAGCAGAATAGCTGGGAAATCAGTCAATTCAAGATCACCAACAACATTGAAGGAAAAAGATCAGCAATTGTTTCATTTTGGCACCGGACAGTTTGCTATAGTGAAAAAATTTCTTTAAATTTGTTTGGCTTTGAAAGGCTAAAGATAGATAACAAAGAAAGAGATTTACCTTTAAGCGCCGCTGTTTTCGCAGTGCATCTCTTTCTTTTGTATCTTGTTCTGGGTTTATGTAGTCAAGGAGATCTGATACACTGAAAAAGTAAAAGGTCTCAAATTTCAAGAAAAATATATAATTTTTTAACATTTAGACCATCTAAATAAGTAGTAATATTTCCACACCTAAGGTGACCTTTACTTGCAATAGATGCATCAGGCTTTGGGATGCCTCTACGAGCAGCCTCCTGCTGTTCTAAAGCTTTTGATTCAAAATACTCGAGCCATGCAGCAGCATCCTGCACAAAATTTATAATACTCAATTTTTGGTTACTTCCCATGGTCATCTAATGGAATATGACAGAAATGAAAGTAAAGGCAACCTTTGTACGAAGATCTTCCAAACCAAGTTTGGCCTGAAGTATCTGCAATGTGGTTTGTTCATGTTGCACGCTAAGAGAATAGGCTTCCATCATGGAAAGAGCTATGGCAATGGCATGGTAGCTAGCAGCAGTCTGTCAAACAGATGTATGGAAGTTCAACCATGTAGCTAGGTTTCTGATACGGCTAGAAACTATGAAGATGATGAATTTGATCTTCATACTGCCTACTATAAAAATCTATTAAGCAATTATACTACTAAAATTTCTCATACGTGAAATATTGATTTTTATCTGATTTTTGCAGATCGATATATGGATTCAACTGGACTTCCAGTTCTCTCTAACTTTACTCTCTCTGTGTTCATGTGCCCACGAGTGTGTGCATCCATGCAAAACAATGAATAGATACAAACACCATAATAAACATATGCAAGTGCACCTATGACAACAGCATGGGGTTTAGAGCTGCACTTGCATTAAATATAGACAAACATCAACAATGACCCACATAACATAGAAGCAAAAAGATACACACACACACACACACAGAGGAAGAGGTGGCAAGGCGAGGGAGGGAGTGGTGGGAGAGCGAGTGAGCAAGAAAGAGAGAGAGAGAGGGAGAGGGAGAGGGAGAGAGAGGGAGAGAGAGAGACCTGAATGTGATCAGCTCCTAACAATCTTTTATTGCACTTAAGGGCCTCATGCAGGTAGCGAAGTGCAACATGAACATTTCCCATGCCCTCTTCCATCATTGCAACATTGATATATGTTGCAGCAGAATTTGGATGAGAGAGTCCACATGAGAAGTGAAGAAGATAGAGTGCACGATTGACATACCTGAGAGAAGGTACAACTGTTAAAACAATAACATTTAATTCAGAATAAGCAAATACACACACACACACACACATATATATACACACACCATACCAAGTGTATAAACACTATGCCAGCATGGTACCTTTATGGGGTATGGCACCGAGATTATATACATATACTTTGGAATTCCACCTTCAGATACTACAATAACACTTGACACTTCTATATCATTACAACCATGGTAAAGTCTCATTGGCTAAATTGTGCATAGTGTTGGTGACCAGGAGTGTGCAACTTTTTAATTAGGGGTTCAGCTTTAGCTAAAGCAATAAAGTCCATTGAGATTCTGACCTTTAGATTGCATCATTTTTCCCCACATTGACCTCACAAGGAGTGAAAGGTCATGATCTAAGGGGCAAGATCAAGTGACAAATGGAAATTTAAGATATTGTAGGAGAAATAGCATTACTGCTGTAAATACACAATTCGATGTTTTATGATCTCACACCAACAAATGGATGAAAATCATCGCAAAAAATATCTCATAGGCTAACCAAATAAGTGATCTCACAAATGCTTAACACGCATGCATGCACTAGTAAAAGCATATATGCAAATGCAAGTGCAGAAGAAAAAGTAAAATCAAAAGTCAAAATCAATCACAACTTAATTATGAAAATTCATAAAATTATAGCAGTACATAATGAGACACATTCTTATTAAAACTGTAGTTTTGAAGATAAAAATGTCTGACTACTACCGGGCTACACCATTATATTACATTACAATTATTTCATAATTATCATCTAATATAATTATATAATTAAATTAGAATTATGCAAATGTTAGTTTGAAGTTATGTTAGATTAAAAAATAGACATTGCCATAATATATGTTTTTCAGAAGGTATAACGTTTTGCGGAAATATAAAATTTCAATGACCATGAACTTGTTGAAAAAGTCTCTTCAAGATTTACAATTAATATATCACGACCCTCAGCAAAATTCCAATAATTTCTGGATCAAAATATGGCAAAAAGCTATAATCTATAGGTACAATGAACAATTTTCTTTCAATTTTTGGAAACCATAACTTTTTGCAGAAATAGCAATTTGGATGATCTCAGATTGTTTAGTAGCAACTAGAGAGTTTTGATCACAGACATTGGGCTTCCTTGATTCTTATATCTAAAATCATCCCCGGCAAGTCTATCATGAATAATATAGTGCAGGGTATTGCAATAAGATGTCCTATCATTCAACGTTCGATATATCTACAGTAACAACAACTCAACTCTCAGTAGAGCTAAGTTCGAGAATTAGTTTCTATGTCGCAGCTCTCGAGAAAATTTCAATAGTTTTTGGGTGAAATAGTGGCCAAGCTATAGCTGTAAGTTAGTGATGATTTTCTTCCAATTTCAGGAAAGGTTTAACTTTCTGTAGAAGTATTAAATTTCTATGATCTTAGACTCATTGGAAAGGACCCTTATGATCTGCAATGCATATCTCACAGCCCTTGGTGAAATTTTAATAACTTTTTGGGTCAAAAAGTCAATTAAAGTTGACTTTATTTTAGCGATGACTTTCTTCCTTTTTTGGAATTTTAGTCATATGAGGACTATTTACATTTTACAGAGTTGTTTAGATGGGAGACTTTCATTTAGAGTGAGACGTCATGATCATTTTTGGAAAGAAATTTTGTGCATGTTAAATTAAATACTTATAACAAATAATTTCAATTTCTATGACCATAGGTATTTTAAACATTTTTTCTGCTATCTTGAAAAAGGGTCTACATGATGGGTTGATCAGTCTATTATGCTGGACAATTAATGGAACGAAAATAAAATCTTTTTTCAGATTAATTCATTCTTGAAAGTTATTCAAGTAACAAAATTTTGATCAAACTTGGAATCATTTCAATAACCCAAGTGTGGAAACTAAAACTACAACCATTTCCTATTCCAAATGAATTTAAACATTATTTATAACATAACAATTATAAACACTAGTATCCTAAGAAGACAAATGAAGTTCAATTGAATTATTTTTCTCATCTCGACATAAATAGATTTCTTAAAAAAAGTGCAAATGGCAATATAATCTTTGCAATCTCAACAATTGCATAAAAATGAGAATGTTTTACAACTTTTGCACTTTTATTCTAAAAGACAGCAAAATACTTTCAAACAAAGTTTTAAATCCATGGGACAGAGGTGTCCCGGTATCTCCATGGAACAAAATACCCTGTAGTCTCATCCCATCCCGACAACTGTCCCGGTAGATATCTAGTGTCTCTCTCCCCTTATTCTTTCCTTTGTTTCTTTCTTTTTTTCCTTCTTTTCTTTCTTTTTCTTCTACCTTTCTTTCTTTCCTTTCATTCCTTTCATTTTTTTTTCTTTTTCTGATCACTTCTTTTTTTTTTTTCTTTTTTCTTCTTCTTTCTCTTTCCTTTCTTCTTTCCTTTCTTTCTTTTTCTTCTTCCTCCCTTTCTTTCTTTCATTTTTCTTCTTCTTTTTTTCTTTCACCTTTTCCCTTTCTTCATTTTTCTTTCTTTCTTTCCTCTTTCTTATCTTCTCCCTACATGGATGGGTTTCGAAGACCCGACCTTGTCCCAGTCCTGTTTTCTCACAAGAACGGGACGGGACAGCTAGGATACCCCCTGTTCTGCTAGAACGTAAAACCTTGCTTTCAAGTTTTAAGCTCTTGAATATTTTTCTTCAAATTTATCCCATTATTCTCATCTATACTTCACTTGCTCTTCCTAAATTAGAATGCTCAATTAATCTCAAACTCTTCAATCATTTCCTATTCCAAATGAATTTAAACATTATTTATAACATAACAATTATAAACACTAGCATCCTAAGAAGACAAATGAAGTTCAATTGAATTATTTTTCTCATCTCGACATAAATAGATTTCTCAAAAAAAGTGCAAATGGAAAAATAATCTTTGCAATCTCAACAATTGCATAAAAATGAGAATGTTTTATAACTTTTGCATTTTTATTCTAAAAGACACCAAAATACTTTCAAGTTTTAATCTCTTGAATATTTTTCTTCAAATTTATCCCATTATTCTCATCTATACTTCACTTTCTCTTCCTAAATTAGAATGCTCAATTAATCTCAAACTCCTATGGATGTGTTGGCCCTCTGATCAATGCCAATAGTCAACTGCTCAACAAGGTCACTATCTGCTCACCTAGAACAAAGCCATTCGATGGCTTAGGCTAGTAAACAAAAATGGATTTATGGGTAGGCGACTATGGATATCTTTGGATTGCCTAATGAAGAGGACTTTAGATTCCTAAGATACTAGGTAGTTAAGTTAAATACTACTCCTAAGATAACAAGAAAGATATAATGATGCAACTGAAGCAACTCCTGATTGCTAGTGTGTTGATGGTTCAATAGGATTTACAGTAGTTCCTAAGGCTATAGAGATAAGAATGGAGACTCCATGGGAATTGAGTTGTGTTGTTGCTGGAGTTGCGGATGAAGATGACCTAACTCTTCTTCTTGGCCTCTTAAATAGAACATGCCCCTGCTAGTTATTGTGAAAATGACATGGCTCCTCCGGTGATAATGCTAACTGCGTCCAATGTCTCCAATTCCATTAATTACCATCACTCCAGTGAGCTCATCACTTTAAAAGCCACACACGACTTGCTATTGTCCATGTGCCATCGTTCTATAAACTGTCATTGCTTGGGCGAACTTGTTCTTTGAGGACCGCACATGTTTCAATACTGATACATACATGCCTCCCAGCATATCTGTTATTTTGGCCAAATCCAAGGTAGTCCAATGTGGCATCACCTAGTCCTTGCATATTGCTATGTTCGATTAGCCTATTAACAAGATGAGATCAATCTATGTAGACTTTTCAATGTCCACCCAACAAGCTCACAATTTGATATAATATGTCTCCTACACGCTGGCATGTTCCATAATTTGCATGACTCTCTCGCTAGCCAAATTGAACAAATCCCTCTCAAGTCAATGGAGCCCTCAAACCCATCCAACTAGGGAAAGTCTTGAGCTACCAAGCCATGATTTTAAATGACCAAAGCCCAATCCATTTAGAAAATTCCTACTCAATATCATGAGGCGCCTTCAAAATTATATATTAATTTTTTGGAATTTTTGTCATCGTGAAGATTAACAAATAGAATTTCAAATTTCCAGGCAAGTTGGTGTTATGATGTATGTGTACTTTTTCTTTCATGATGATGACTTGAGACTCAAGGTCAGGATAAAGCACTTTTCTAACACCATTATCTATTGTTATTAGTGGAAGTAACTTTTATTTTACTTTCGAGAAGTTTAGCCTTGTAGGGAATTGTCCAGAACAGTTAATATATATGTTGTTATTAGCAATTATAATAAAAAAAATAATGAACGACAATATAAAATAACACCGCTATTTGCTCAAGTCTTTGTTCATTAATAAAATAGTAATCATTTCAACCAGTTATAGATATTCAAATTTAAGAATATGATCCAGATTCTAGTGTTTATGTTTTGCATCTAATGTTTACTAGGACTGAATTCAAGTCAATCATTGTGACACCCTATATAAACGTGACATTCAAAGCAAGATCAAGCATTTCAAATCGTCTAAACAAGTATTTTGATAATATTTTTTTAATTAAATAAAAATAACAATCCAATTTCTTAATCCCGACTTAACCTCCAGTATGATTCATGAGTCAAAGATAACTCTTTAATAGGATATTTTCTGGTTTGTTAACTTGTATATCTAAAATAACTAAAGATATATGTGATCCATGTATACACCAAAATTGGTGGACTAGCAATTGAATGAGGTAGAAACTTAGAAATCTCATTGCATCATCTCTTGAAAAATTGCCTAATTTTTTCCTTTTAAAAAATTCTAATTTTCCTTTCAAAAAATTCTAACCAAACAAAATGGACAGTACAATTTTCTAAAAGACTCAAGAAATGTGGGACCATAGGAGATTGGGAGCTACATTGCCATACCTACGACCTATGGCATACCGTAAGTTGACTTCCTTACCCTAGATCCTCTACTTCACAGCCATAGGGTTTCGAACACAGAGGATCCAGAGTTCCAGACTCTTTTTTCAAATATGCCTTAAAACATTCCTTGCTGAATGACCTTCAAATATATCTTCTTTGCATTTCTCCAGTTCAAATCCCATAGGAGAGAAGGCCATCATGAAGAGTGAAAGTGAAGAAACCCTTGGTGAACATCCATACCCTTGACCGCAAAGCAAATCAGCCATGGTCAATGCTCTCGGAATCTAGTCGCCATATGTCAAGGAGGTGGGGGAGCACCCTATTATGCAATGGACAAGGATCAGCACAAGAATTAGAGCTGGATGAAAATTCTAGGAGCTAAACTTCAAACTTTTGTATGACTGGCTATCCTAGTTAAGATTGAGGATGAATGATTATGATGTTCCAGATTAAATTAAGAGTTATAATTTTTCTGGACAAAAATATCATTAGTAGCTATATATATATATATATATATATATGAAAATCTCTAGAAGGGGTATGATAGTCAAATTTCCATTTACCAAGGATCTCATCTTAATGGGTGATGATTGATTTACACATTAATAAAGATTTATATCATAATCATACCATTATCATCACCTTTAATGTGTGCATTGGCTTCTTATGTATGAAAACTTTAATCATGATAAGAAACACAAGTTAAAAGACTAGAATCAAATGGTTCTTTGAATGGTTGTCTTTATTGGAAATTGGATCATACTACATGCAAAATAGATTTGTATATAAAGTTTTCAAATTTCTTCAAACAAAGTTGCCCCCTCCCAAAAAAAAAAAAAGATGAATAAGTGCATATTGAATAATGCTTCAATTTCCCGGAGTTGATCAAATGATGGGACTGGGAGATTTGATAATTACAGTTTGTCCAAGTGCTATGGCTTACCATCAGATTTTTAGGATGTACAACATAAGAATATGGTTTAGTAAAGTGCCAGGCTAGCCATGTAGAATGCCAAAATGGACAGCATGAATATCACCAGTCTCACGCATTCTATACAAAGGGTCACATGAACAGAGATACAAGAATCAGATATAGATGCATATCCGAGTGTTTGATTCAGCAAATGGGAGATACTAAGATATGGGGATACAGAGAAAATACTTTTATAAAATACAATAAATTCATAGTATCCTAGAATGGAAAATATTAATCAATATATTTATTAAAAGATAACCATAGATAGCAAATATTATTTGATTGGAAGCAACAAGAGTGATAGAGTAATTCTCATAAGTTGTAAATTTTGTTTCTGATTTCTGCTGCAAAACATGTGTGTCTGGGACTTTTTGTTTATTAATTAAACCAAAAATCACAAAAAAAATGCTGATATGTCATGCTATTTTGCTTCTTTGGTAGCTAGCACCAACCGTGTAACTTTTTTGTTAAATTCTTGTATAGTCACTGAAGTTTAGCACTGGAGTCAAAGGTATGACATATCATACTGAACCGGATGGTACAAGATGTACCATACTAGTTATTGATATGCAGTTTGGGGGGCATATTGACACTCGATATACTGAACCAGCATACTTTGCTGGAGACCAAGTGAATGGATAACACTACTTTTTTTTTGTTTGATGGAAAGGGTAACAATAGCTTCTTATAATAGAGAATTGCTCAAAATGTTATTCCTAAGTGAGCTATAAACTGCTACTACTGAGGGCAAAGCAAGTATTTTGGCCTTGAAGAATTATAAGACTCCATGAAATGGAGGACCTAAATAGAATTTGTAAAAGAGAAAGTCTAGCTATGCTCTTTACCTTCCTGATGGTATATGCTTCCCTTAGGGTAAGGGCAATGCAACAAATCAATGGAGAAGAAGGCAACAAGCAGTCCAGGCGAAAGCAAAGGGATTTCTTCATAGCATTTTCAGGTTTCCTACATCTTGTGCTCTCTCTTTTCCCTCCATCGCCTCTTTTTCCATGCCTACCATCCTTTCTTCATGCTTGGGGCAAAGAACCATGCTAGACTGAGCTCTTGAAGAGTCTGACTCTTCACTAACCCTATAAACCTGGTAAGTCCCGCATCTTCTACTTATCCCACGTGTCTGATATATATCATGACACTTTTGGGTATACCCGCATCCAAGCAACAATGTCTTTAAATACTATGGTAGCAACTACGGTAACAAGAGCATTAGGAGTAATGATTATTAATTAAGACTTTGATATTAAAGAAGTTATATACACTTATTTTGAAACTTATAATGTTTCCAAGAGGGAAACTCCATTCTTCTAATGCATTCTCTTGATTATTTTAGAACACCAAACAAGGTTCGCCGTCTAAGTATCGGACCCCATACAGGTGAAATCCCACTATAGTGCCGGTATACGGTATGCTACAGTACATTTGTGTCGGTATGGAGTGGTTCGGCATATGGGTACGGTATTGGTACAGTACGGTATGCCCTATACTGCCTGGTATGGGGCAATACAGCAAATATTAACACCAAATGCATAGTTGGGTGAGTTTCTTGCCGGCCTTCCCAAGATGGTGGCAACTTCTTGAAATATCCCATACAGGGCCAACATTTAGCATTTGACTATTGCAAAATTAGACTTTATTTATGATAACTTAAGACAACACATACTTTAAGATAACCACATATGCAGGCAATGATTGTAATGCAAAAGCATGCAATATTGCAAATTCTTTATACCACATTTTACACCTCATGCTATCATATTAAGAAAGTGAGTTACATCATTGTTCCTTAAAAACCAAAATTATTTCCTTTAGAAACCCCCACAAACCATATTCTTTATTTAACTAAAAAAAACAACGTTTATATTTTGTCTAGAAAATCTATAGACTGTCAAAAGCATACAATATTGCCAACCCTTTACACCACACTTTAAACCTCATGCTATCATATTAAGAAGCTGAGTTACATCTTTGTTCTGTAAAAACTATATTATTTCCATTAGAAAACCCCACAAACCATATCCTTTTTTGAACTTAAAAAAACCTTTATATTTTGTCTAGAAAATTTATTGTTGCATCTTTTCCTATCTATGCTCTTGATTCCTCATTCATTACATCATACATTAATTAAAACTTCTGCCAAGAAATAAGCAATTACATTATAAAGTTGCAGTCCACATGGTTTCATTTCCAAATGACACAGCTAGGGAAATGAGTGACTAAAATATATTTGATGAGTAGGAATTAGGAAAATGAGACATGATAATATTCAAGGTAATTAAATATTTCAATTTTAGAAGCACTTTTGTAGTAATTATAACTGCCCACTTTTATCACCAATATTAAAGCCAAAATTATCAAAAAAGGTACAAGCTAAACCAAGGTATGCTATGCTGATATCGGGATCCATACAAATTGCCTGGTGGTACAATATGGCATGGTACTGTGCTGTTCTGCTCTAGGCATGTCCTGACATACCTCGAGTTAGTGAGGGAAGGGGGGAGGGAGAAGTAAAGTGTGGAAAAGAGAGAAGAGGGAGGGAGAATGGGGGAGAGGGAGGGGAAGAGAGCGAGAGAGAGGGCAACGAGATAGAGGGCTTTCGAGCCTCCATCTCCTTTGGCCACACGAAAATAGGGCCAGCGCCCCTGTTTCAAAATGAAACAAGGTCTATTGCTCTTTTATTTCTAAAAATTTTGTGTAGAGAATGGAGGGAGGGAGGGAGGAAGGGGAGTGAGGGAAAGAGAAAGGGGGAGAGAGAGAGAGAGAGAGAGAGAAGCCGAGAGAGCGGACTTTTGGGCCCCCATCTCCTCTGACTTCACTTAAAAAAAAAAATTCAAAAACTAGGGGAAGAGCTCCTTTTTTATGTCCAAACAGGGGCTCCGCCCCTATTTTTGTGCAATCAAAGGAGATGGGGGCTCGAAAGCCCTCTCCCCCACTCTTGGTCTCTCTCCCTCTCCCCCTCTCTCTTTTCCTTCCTTTGGCTTTCCCCAAAGCCACATCTTTATTGTTGAAGATGAATAGAGATTACCTTTTGAAGTAACTAAATTCTAGTGAACCCTCACCTATTCGCCCAAAATATTGCCACTTTAGGATATACTGGGAAGGCCGAGGGTCACTTTAGTTTCTATGCAATTGTTTTCATTGTGATCTGACCTCTACCCCATTAATTATAGTTCAACACTTCTCAACTTGCCCTTAACAAAAAATAAAAATAAACAGAAATAAAAAGACATATGAGTTGTTCTTACAAGTGCAAAACTGACATTTCATATTAAAAGAAAGGATTATAAGACAAAGCAAATAATGTAAACAAACTGCATATCCTATTTGTAACATCTCACATCATTCATATGGTTAGATCAGCAACATAGAGTTTGTAGAACTTTTTTTAATCTTTAGAAGAATAAGCTGAAGTTTCCTCCTGGTTAAGAATGGATGTATAAGCCATCTCATATAATTTAAGTTTCTGAAAAGAAAAGGAAGAAGTCCCCTCCAAGCCATTATAAACATGTTACGCAAAGCACCACATCAGCATGTTAAAAAGTCTTGAATACTTTGTTTCAGAATTCTAAGTTATAGAGAAAAAGTTATGAAAACATGATACAGACAGAAGCAATAATAAATATTTGACATGTCCAGGTATAATCCACCGAAACCTAAGCCTTTGTTTATTTATTACAAACCAATATAGGAGTTAGCTTCTAGTTAGACAAGAAAAGAACAAGATCCCTGAAAAATATAAGGTTGAGAATTGAAAAATATCAAACGTTGTGGGACTTACTTCAAGGCCAATTCAATGTGTTGGAGTCGGTAGTAGAAAACAGAAAGATCCCCATAACTTTTCATCGTCTCAGGATGGTCAAGACCAAGCTCCCTCTCATTGATATCTAGAGCCTTCTGCTGATATATGGCTGCCTATAAAACCCAAGAAATGTTTAATATAATCTATTGTGTTAATCATAAAGGAACTGAATGTTGCATAATTTACTTAGACATGAACATGTTCTCTAATGTTACATAGGGAAAAGTGTGCATAAAATTACCGAAGCAAAATCAAGAATGTAATAACATTAAAATGTATCACAATAAATGTATCATCCATGGGAAATAAAATTATATAATGCATGTATACACACAACAGGCATTATTGCATTATAAAATATAACTAGCATGTATGTAAACTGCCTGGTAAGTTAGTTGTTCTAGCTACTGCTTGTGCACTGCTAAACATTGTGACCAGGTAACAGAACTTAGAAAAATACATGGCCTTCATGCAGGCATCTCAAAGTGTTACAATATATGTACTCCAGATGTTCTAACCTGATTAAAATCTCCAGTGTGATAAAGAACTACTGCAAGTAGACTGTATGCTGTAGCAGTCATCCGATGGTACGGACCACAAACTGCTATCATTTTTGATAACGCCTTCACATAAAAAAAATGCAGATAAGCTATAAATTGATTTGGTAGAGGAAAAGTGATCAAGATAAGCTTGAGCATCAAACATATATATATGCATGTATATCAAACAGAAAATTAACTTCACCACCTTTATGCCATAACTAACAGCATCTTCTAACTTTCCTTTATCTAATGCTGTCTTTGATGATTCCAATAAGTTCCGCCCATCTGCAGATGAGCAGGTCACATGCTGTAGAACAGAATTCCAGTACAAAAGTTAACTCAATCAGTAAATGCTTCAACCACAAAAACATGGTTTTTAGTACTAAAATATGTTGCACCGTACTTTGTACACAGGAACTATGCTGATAATATCAGATTTCTCAAATGGGTTTGGACTATCCATGTCATAGTCTCTACCGACCAACTCCAACCCAACCTGCATCAGTGCGTGAACACAAGTGTTAACCAGAGAACTCCAGAAATCCATAATCTAAAATTTAACAAAAGTACCTTATGGCAAAGTCCTCTGAGAATCACAAACTTTCTTAAATGTTGAAATTCATCTTTTAGCCTCCAACAGAATCTTTTTAGAATAAAAGTCTCCACCCACTTCATTTTGAGATTATGCTCACTAATCAAATTCTGATCACCATTTTCTACTTCTGAGGGCCCTAGCAAGATGTTCAAAGTTGCAGCAATTGCAGAAGATAGATCAGACATATTGTCCACTGCAGCAATAACAGCTCGTAGAATGTACTTGAAGGAACGAGTAACCATCTCATGAATACAAATCGACTGTATATGTGGTAGCTTCTCAGCAAGTTCAACCTGATTTGTTTGAAGAGATAAAGAAAAGTAACTGTATTTGTCTTGGATTCAAGGGCAATATAAATTATTGACAGAAATTCATCAAGTCAGATTTTTCTGTATGCACCACATGTCCTAAGGAACGTATTTTAAGTCCCCTTGTATGCATGAAGTCCGTAAGAGTTCGTCCATCAACTGGAGAAAGCTCAAGTGATGCAAAATCTGCCACCTGTGATAGTTTTTTAGACCAAATCCAAAAGCTTCAAGTGAGAATGCAATTACAATAAAATACGTAACTTATGAAGTGCATTGATCCGATAAAAGATTACCAGATTTGGAAGTGCAACATCATCATAGTATTTTTGTGCCATCTGGGTGAGCTCATCCAGTGACTATTTCGAGCAGCAAATTGAATCAATAGAACATGATGTTAGACTTTAAATGACAATGTGAAACAAATCACAAAATGCCCATGCAAGGAGTAAATATATTGGGGCAAAACCTGACAAAAAAGAAAATCAGTGTAGCAGATGTATACAAGAAAAGCAGAAGGCCTCTAGCAGATATGCTGCAAATTGGTCTGTCAGAGAATTGAGATAAATGGTTGAGCACTGCATGTATCTGCACCATTGTCTGCTCTATAATGTATCGCTTTTATGGTTAATGGTTATTTCCCTCAGTGGGCGTTTTTCACCATTTCTACATATTTTTAGGTGCTCCTAACTTGCATGCAAATGGCAGTCTTTTTCTCATTAACATATGCTGGTTCATCATAAGACAGCTAGTCTACTTTTCAGTTATTTCGGAATTTTTAAAGCATTAGTATCAAAGCTATTTTTCCGATGCGACTTCAGAAAGGCTACATTTAAACAGAATATCATCTCAAAAGATATGGGTGCACGTAAGACAGAATACGTTGCTTACAGACCTTCCGATGAAGTCCAGTTCCTGAATCTTTCAAACGCATGAAGGCATCTTCAGAAAGCAGTTTCCTGATCTCGACTTCCTCATTCATTTCACTCTGTGTTAATTTCCCCATATCTGTTACAATCGTGCTGCTGGAAATAAAATCTTCTTTCTCAGACTTGCCAACCGGATCTGCTTTCTTTTTAAGTTTCTTTAACTGTTCAAACTGCTTTCCAAGTCCTTTAACAATTGGTTCAGCCATACTGTCTTCCTTACTGCCCTTTGGCTCCTCAACTGTTGAAGTCTCCTTTTTCTGCAAATGTTGTAACCAGCAAGCACCAAGTTCCCATCTGATGGGTCCCTCAGTAGCAGAAGACATTTTCTCTAACTTGATCAAGCTATCACTCAGCACCCTCCTTGCTAAAATCCGTGCGTCTACGTCATCAGAACTAGAAGAATATTGATGCCCCACAGATGGATCCATGTTGCTTAATTTGGGAAGCAATATTCTTAAGCTGCAGAAAGAATTTCCGAAAACTGAATGCATGTTTATGATTTCTTATAATGCTAGAAAAACTAAATCGATATTTTGTGAATGGAACAGTACTGCATGCAAATAGAAGATAGACTGTGTTGCATTAAGTTTAGCAAAGGTACTTCTTCCAACATTCCAGACATTGGCTGTGTATTTACAAAAATATTGACTTTTTTGAGATTTGGTAATTCCTATACATATTTATTGCAGGAGGCCAGGTATATGTTTCAAGAATTCTGGCGGGATAAAGTATTGGTTCAGCAGTTTCGATAAGCACGTATACTGTCTGGCATTGTATGGTAGGCATAGTTCTAAATTCATGCTTCAGTAGTTGAGGATAAGCAGATTTATTGAGACAAAATAGATGGTTCTAAAATAGTATGTCAGCTAAGACATGGAATTTGCAAACCTGTTAATGTTTAAGGCATTAGAACCTCCATCTGGCTGGTCGTCTACATAAATACTCTCTATTGCACAAATTTTGTCCTTCACATGCCCTGCAACTTTAACAGTGGCAGTATAACCACAATGTTTAACAATGACAACTCCTAAAGTGGCAGTATCCTGCAAAGTAATCAATCTCTCTTATGACTCGATATTCATAAATTGTACTCCTAAATTGGAGTTATCTAATAAAACAGAGAATGAGTACCACTTTCTTACTTTAACAACCACACTCTCATCAGTAGTTAAGCCTTTAAGAAGATTCCTTGAGGAAACCTCCTTAGTGCACATCTGAAGTAATTGGCTCCCATCAACCTTCTCCTCAAGCTTCACACTAGCATCTGGCATATCCCTTTTTACAATTATACTCAGGTCTCCTATATGCTCTTCATGCATGATTGAGCCATGCAGAATCCCATTTGAAGCAGTCAAGCTTATGTTGGAGTCCATGAGATGACGAATTACTGAAACAGCTTTAAGAATTGCTGTGTCAACAAATAGACTGTGAAGTAAAAAGGCCTTCCGATCTCGTATCAGCCTCTCATCTTCAGTTTTGCATGGAATCTTTGCCAAAACTGAGAAATCTGTTGCCCATCGTCTGCCGACATATTTATCATCTCGTCCGTGCCCACCTCCATTCCCTCCCCAGTTCTCATCTTCTGTTGGCAGCGAGGGGCATTTTGAATGTGACCCAACATAAACAGGAGGGACAAGCCATGTATTTGCACGGAATCCATATGGCAGATTACCAAACTGAAATTTTTGGAGAGGTATAACCTTTAGCTGATAGTTCTATAACGGCAAGTATCATTATCAATTTCCAACAGAAAAATTACATAGAGTTAACTTTGAGTTAGCACCTTGTTATGGTCTATAAAGGCTTTCATCAGGGACTCATAGACCTGCACATAATCATGAAATCATATTTGTTGGTCAAGGCAGACAACATCACACTAAATAATTGGATTTGAATTGCTAAAAGCGTGCAGATTTCCCACAACATGAATCAAGTTTGGGAACAACATGAAAAGTGAGCAAGAAAAGTTTGTCACGCATCATTTATGACAAGAAGTATAATTGAGATGAGAGACTAATAAAGCAAATGGGAAGCAACAAGATTTTCAATAGGAATATGGGATTCACGCAAAACACAAGAAAATTTAAGTCACCTACATTTGCGAATGCACTGCTAAGCTGTTGCAATAGATCCACCAGAGAGTGGCACAGAATACCGTGTTTCCCAGTTGCATAAAACCCCTTGACCGAAGAAATCACATTTAGAAACTTCCCGTTACAGACCTTAACCTGCACATCCCAGCAATTCCTTAGTACACTATAATACGAGGTCAAGGAAGGAAATAGAAATAGTGCAACCATCAATGGGTCCAATCGAACTGTATCACCCATCGAAGATATTAAGCAAAGCACCCCATATTGGTGAAACATCACACTATAACTAAGGATCTAAACTTATATGGCTAAGCAATGCATGATGATCAAGAAGGCGGGCCTTGGCACAATGGTAGGATTGCTCTACTGTGATCTCTACCCACGGTATGTAAGAATTTACTGCATGGAAAGACTATGGGCTCAGGATCCATTCTTTTCCTTTTTTTGCTTGCTTTTTTTTTTCAAGAGAAACTCAGCAAGAAAAAAGATCATGCTATCTTTTATCAATTTTCCTTTTTTTGCTTGCTTTTTTTTCAAAAGAATCTCAGCAAGAAAAAGATCGCGAAATCTTTTGATCAATTCTCGGTAATGACAGCAGAAAAGAAAAAATTATTTTGTGATGAGATCAGCACTGAAGTTGGGAAATAGAAAAATAAAAAGCATGTAACATTTATTACAGGGAAAAGGCTAGCAAAATGGCCTCCAATCTGTTCGTTTCTCCATTCGTTCTCTCAAGAATTTCAACAAGCAAAGATCATGCAGGCGAAAAACAAGAAACGGCATCGCCTCAATTCAGGCAGCAATTTAACATGGATGACATCATCAACTAATATAACATAAAGAAGCCGATGTAGAATGGGATCACCTCTAATTCAAAGTAGTCGCCTTCCCTCCGCTCCCCAACGATCCCTTCACTTCTCTTCACCGCTACAAATAAAAGAACGATCTTTAAACTCGCGCCAACCAAAGGAACCGAAAAGATAGCATCTTTAGAAGAATGACGATCGAGGTATACGCACAAAGAATAGGAGAGGAGAGATGGGAGAAGGAGAAGAAATCATAAAAATCGCCGAGCTTCGGAGGCGGCTGGATCGCAGCCATGTCGAACTTCTCCGAGATCGATGGGATCGAGGCGTCCGGGGACGGCGCCGACGCGGGCTTCCCATCTGCGGCCGCCGTGGAGGCCGTGGAGGCGGCGGCGGTGGGCGAGGACGAGGGCCCGGATAAGGGTCTGCCATTCGCTCCGGTGGCGGCGGAGGTCTGCTGCTTCTTGGGCTTGCCGCCGCCGTCCTTGTGCTTGCCGAAGACGGTGGTGCAGGCGATGATGTCCAAGAGCCTTCGCACGTGTGCAACCGCCTGCTCCTCCGTCGTGTAGTCGTCTGCACGTGTGGAGGGTTACAAATATTAAACATGTACTCGTTTTAATATCATTACATTTTTCTGTTTCATTAAAGATGTACATAACAATCTTTATTATAATTGTACATAACAATCTTTATTATAATTATAAGTTTACAATAATTCGGTAAGCCATTATTTTATGATAATGGCTCTTGTAGTAACAATCCTCAATCTACCTTGTAAATGCTGTCCAATAAAGATGTTTGTATTCAAAAAAAAAAAAAAGAAAAGAAAAGAAAAGGCTAGCCTAAGTTGTGATATTTTTATATAAATATTAAATTAACTAATTTTTTTATTATTATAATACAAAAAGTATATTTGGTTAATTGGTCTTTTTTATTTTTCTTGCAGTGCTTAATTAAAATTATTGATTAAAGTTTCATATCTAATCCTATATCACATTGCTTTCAAGATGGTCTCTCTCCAGATTTTGCTATTCATATCAATTTGCTAACCCACTAATTATGATATCCTTTGTTGTTACTTAGTCGGCAATCATATGTTTAATATGTGTAGTATTTTTCATCAATTAAAATTATTTTAAAATATATGCAGTATCACATAATAATAATTTAAATTTTTTATTCAAAAAATTAATAGCATGCTTTGCTTTTTGTTTTCTGATAAAAAAATATCCATGAGAGCGCATAACATGCACTGTACAGATCATGGTATCACATATAAGAGTGAGTTTTGCACAAAGCTATGTGTTAGCATGGTTTTGACTGAAGTCACAACATGTACATAAATTTGATTAAATAATTAGATCATCTAATAGGCACTAAAACAAATCTACTATTAAAAGAAATAGAAGTGGGTTGATTCAAAATGGTTGTTGAAAGAGCTTGAATTCAAGAAATTGAAGCTAAGTGTGCATATGCCTTGTAAAAGTCACAAGAGGGACTTTCTCAATCTCAAGCTCTTCCATTTAAAATGTGGTGGTAAAAGGATGATGACTTTAGCCAGTGCTAGTCAATTACAGAAACTAAAAATAAGTATAGAAAGGAGAAATAACACAACTGTCTTAGCTAGAACCACATCCATATTTTCAAATCCTATTTAGTCAAAAACTCTCACATCTTGTGATGCACATGACTCCAAATTATCTAGCATGACTTGAGAAAAATGTAACTTGGTGTGACTCACACGCTAGACTTTGCTCTATTTTTGTGATGGGACCAATGGGAAGCAAGACTATCTTGGCTAGAACAAAACACGTTGAGAGGTGCTTGTCTTTTGATTTGTTTTCTTTTTTCCCTTATAGGATACGTACTGAAACTCTTACTAGCCTTAAAGGTCACCCATATTTATTTATTCAAGAAAAAGCTTTCGCTCCCAAGGGACACGTTGAAACGGTTAAAATAACAGAAGACAAAGAAAGAAAAAAAGGTATATGTTTTATTCTCCGCTAATATATAGCTAACAGTATAATTAGAAAGAAAAGCATATCCAGATTAATAAGGATTAAAAATATATATATATTGTGCTTTTTTTTTTTTTTTTTTGGTCACATATTGTGCTTTTGTTTCAAAAAAAAAAAATGCACATGTTCCACGCCCCACGTTAAGGACAATGATGAAAAGGGAGAGAATGACCCGCGGGCAGATGCCGACAAAGACGTACAGATTGCTCTGCATGCATCCGTCCCCACAAAATTACAGACGATCACGTGATAAATCACGCGGGTACGCACATGTTCCGTCAGTGCATCTTTACGGTAAAATGTAGGGCCACGTATGATAATCAAAATAGAAGAAAAAAAAAAATGATACATAAACATCTTGACCCTGCTCTCTCAGTTGGGATAAATCAATAAAATTCAAAACACATACTGATTGGTATTTGAAAATTATTTTTATATTAAATAAATATTAAAATTTAAAATATAATCTTTTAATCTTAATTTATTGAATTAGTCAAGATTTCGGTATCTCGATTTCAAAATTATTTTATATTTAATAATAAGCCATCTAAGATTTATCTATGCTCAAATGCCATACAACCTCACTCAATTGAGACTTAGGATGAGAACGACCCCAAGTCATCAATAAGCCACATAAGTGGAAACTAGAAAAGCATGGGCTGACTTTGTGTCACACAATGTATGTGGACACATCTCATCTCTATTGGTAGGTATGTATTTATGATAATTATACATTTCATCTTATTTGATGAGTGAAATTAATTGAGCAAAAGCCTTTTGTACCAAACAAAAAAAAAAAAGAATGGAGTGGTCTGATCCAACTAACAATGGACCTTATGATGAGAACTCGAGTAGGACTAGCCCAGCAAATAATTAAACTTATTGGACACTAAATGCAACATTGACCCCACACTGTACATCAATTGATGGTTTGTCCCATATGGTAGACATCTTCTTCAAATTTCTTACATTTTAGTTATTTAGGTACATCAAATATTGGATAGTCCAACAAGCATCGGATCTAACTTGCTTAGATCCTCATATTCGGCATCTAACCTTAGCTTCAACATACCAAGAAGAATGATTGGGCAGAGCAGCACATATATTGCTCGCAACCGAACAGGAGAGATAATCAAATGCCTAATTATCTTATAAGAATGTTAGGAGAGAACGAATGCCCTGTCGGCTAATACAACACCCACCTAACTCTCTCCTTGCAGGATTCTGATTTATCTTATGTAAGACAATAATTTCCTTATATAGAATATGTGTAACAAAACATTGGTATCACTAACTCTAAATGGAACCAATTGGCAAGATATTGGTAGAGCCAAAACCATTGGATTAAGAATGGACGGCCATCGGTTTATATGGAGAATAAGGGAAAGGACAAGAAGAAAGGTAGTGGAATTTTATGAGTCCCGGCATCACAGCCGCCTAAGCTACCTCTTTTAATGGCAGCTATTTTCATGGAATGTTGTTGCTGTTTCTTATTCATGCAAACAATGACTCAATACTTTTGAATGTTCAACAAATTGAATCTTGAGTAGAAAAATTAGTTGACTGTGAATTATTTTTTCTTAGTTAATTTGTGGTCCCACCTCAACAATAACTGAGGCCCATAAAATGTTCAAAGATGTGTGTAGTTCACATCCGACGTAGTAAACTTTGTTGACAATTGCATTTACCTCTAATAACTATACCAGATGGTTGTTTAGCTCCTAGCGTTCATTCATTGAAAAGTTTAAAAAATAGTGCATCAAAGGAAAAAAGAAAAAATAAAAAGTTAAAGATTTTAACTACATCGAGATTTTATTCTAGCTAGAATAAAATTAAAAAGATCTTAATTTTTTTAAAAGAAATGCAATCAGTTGTTTTAAAAAAACATATTGAAAATTTTGAGAAATATTCATCTAGCAACCTTGTTTCAAACTCCGTTACGTCCATCCCTCTCTAAAAACGAGTTTCAAGTTAAAATTCAAAGAGAGAGAAAGGTCGAGGAATGGATCTACCACCTAGATGAGGGACATTAATGAAGCTATTTATTATTTCTACCAAAAAATAAAATATTTATTAGTTTCTGTTGTAGCATTTGGCAGCATCCCCACTCACCTTCCAAGATCCTCAGTACACATGGTTTCAGTGACATGATTTCCACGCCATTGTTCAACCGCTGGTCCCGTCCCTGCCATGCACATTTATTAGCCTAAGAAACCAAACAAATTTCAAATAAAATTCCAAACAAACTGAACTGTTTCAGTTTCTCATTCCAAAATTAAAAAAAAATATTAATCCTTTTTTCCCCTTCTCTCTCTATTATAGTACCACGTGTGTCACTGAATAATTGGTTAGATGGCACGTTTCTACGTGAGAGGCCAACAGTTTCCTCACATCCAGTATCCTGTCTGTGGATATTCCCTAGAGAAAGCAACAAGACAAAAAGATTAACAGAAAAAATTATGACTGCAAATTTTAGGAAATTAATTAATAGAGTGCATTTTTGTTAGATAATTAATAAAGAAAATTTATTTCTGTAATTTTTCAGGAAATTACTTAATAGACTGCATCTGGTATCTATGTTTTTTTCTAAAGGTGAAAATAGAGAAATACCTTGAGTGTCACTTTGGATTCATAGGGTGTGACCACAGTAATATCAACAACATTAGGCACAACTGTAAAGAGAGTAAGATGTTATTAGCACTCCTAAACTGATAAATTTGTATCAAAAAGCAAAAAAGAAAGTAGAAAAAGAATGCTATCATTGATGTAGCTACAAAATGACAAAAGTAAAAGGAAAAGGCATTTCTTTTATATATAGAGCAGAGGAAAATAAGATTTCACTGACAGTGCTGCAATACCCAAATAGAAGAATCAATAGGAAATGATGAAGCGGTGAATGTAACCGCAACTATAACTTCACAGAGAAAATAAAACATGAAGGGGAAATGGACTTCTCAATTTGAGTTCTTATTGTTAGCAATATTAATCCACATAAATGAGTCAAAAAGGATTATTATGTGTGCTAAATAACAGGAAATACAAAAGATAGGCAAAATATATGTAGACAGGAAAAAAAAAAAATGGTGTTGTTGTTCCTTTCTCCCATCCTCAAGCTCAGAATAGATAAGTCATACTGAAAATAAATTAAAGAGAAAAAAAAAAAAGAAAATTGCAAAAAAGAAGAAAACAACAACTATTACTCCATACACGCATATGTGCGTGGAGAGAGAAAGAGAGTTTGGTAGAAGAAACCTTTCTCTTCCTTCTTCTTCTTTTCACCTTTGCCTTTATTTCCCCTGCCCCGGCCAGCTTTGGGAGCCATGGGAGAGCCTCAGAAGCACTATTTTTCTGGACACTTTTGAGCACCAACCTCTCTTTGTTCAAGATTAACTCTGGCAGCTATATATAGAGAAGCAGTGAAAGAGAAGGAGAGCTTCTGAGGGGGATGGGAGGAGAGGGCCGAGGTCCCTCAAGAAGATAGGATAAGGGACCCTTCTCACGGATTTCTCTTCAATCCTGACCTCTCGTTCCCTGTTTCTTCATCCCTCCCTCTCTCTCTTTCTCTATCTCCAAGGGGGGTGCGCTGGGGTGGGGCCTTTTATATGCAGGGCTTTGGCTGAGAGGAATTATTCCCTACATTGGATATATCATGTGGTGCTGTGTACTATATATCATAACCATTTATTTTTACAACGGTGCATCAAGATAAGTACTTCATAAGTTTAAGCTATATAAATGATCGGCTTTGATTGGTTACGTGCACGCCTGGCGTGTTGTATACTGGGTAGGGACTAATTTCTCCTGGCATAGGGACCAAAAAAAATAATAAAAAAAAAGAGCCGTTAAGGAAGAGCCAAGTGGCACCCATAGGCGGAGTTGAGCTCTTCGTTTTATCAGCCGTTGGTATGCTGCAACTTGGGTTTTATCAAGGATAAATTTGGTGACGGCGATTGTGTGACCATGTTATTTGTTGCAATGACTTGCTTTCTATATAATTGGCATTTAACAGTTTCTATTCTATTTATTAAATGATCAATGCTTTACAGTTTGTCACCGTGCCAGCCAAAAGATTTAAATGATTTCCTTTTTCTTTTTTGGTAAGCTAAATGCTTGCTTTGGCTACTGCATTGAATGGGGCGCCGACTAGGGCCAATGGATTAAAAGTTGCAGCAGACTGGACTTGGTAAAAAAATCAGAATGTTTACCCTTCCATCAAAAAATAAAAATAAGAATCCCACATGTTTATTAGATATGTTGAAAATTAAAATCTAAATTCAATCTATTTGATAATTAGATAACTCAACCTATAACTCACATGATCTATTTAACAAATAAGTCAGATCAAGTCAATTTTGCAGCAAGCGACCTTTCAAAGCAATATGCCATGAGCAATGACTTGTAAAATGGGTCATAAAAAGGCCCATATAATTTGACTTGATTATTAGACAAGTTACTTTTATCTAAACTTGTTAAACAAGTTAAACCTGACAAATTTTTGAACTTGAGTAGACAAAGTCAAATGTTAAACTTGCAATAAATGAATAATTATAAATTTTTCTTAATTCAAAATGAATAGGTCAATCTCAAAAGTTGAACCCTCTCACCTACACCCTCAATAGTTGAATAGGTTTACGAGATTCATGTGATTAAACCCCTCTTAACAAAAATAAAATTATGCTAATTTAAAGGTGAATAATTTGGTGTTTAGCTAAATACCTCTGATTCAATACTTATTCAGTATTTAAACTCATATATAGACTTATTCAAGTAGACTAATTTATAATCCAAACTTATTTATATCAAACTCAAACTTCTTTATCGCATATTCATTCATATTAAATTGGTCATTGGGTCATGAATTGCCATCGCAAATAATGCATCTACTAATAGGCATATATCCAAGGAGAGATTAATATGCTATAGCACATGATGAAGAAACCTAGATCAAGGTATGTTATCAATGTACTCGTTGAGATCATTCAACCGACCCTCGACTCTGACTCTACATCAGTCTTATGAATACAATACTCCGACTAACAATCAGTTAACCAACCGACAGTCGACTATTATTAGCCAACAATAGACAACCACGACGACTCACTTATTGTCCGACTGAGGACCATCGGCATATCATAGTCACCACTCAATGCTCATTCGGATCTCCACGACTACCGACCTACTACTATTACCGACATACAATCAACTTATCTTCCCACGATCACATAAGGTCGGAATGTGCGGAACCTACACATCTAACCATTATAAATGGTTATCGACTACGTGTCATGGTCATTAGTGGGCATAAACAACCCATTAACTCCATGATTATAGCCCGATAATTTAGTATCATAAAAAGCGGGACTACGTGTTCGACGATTACATCAGAATCATCTATAAAAGGAAAGTAAATGAATAGTATGGGTAAGATAATTCTGGGCCGAGACTCTGCTATTTCAAAATTTTCATCTGCTGTTCACTACTTCCTGCTGACTTAAGCATCAGAGGATCTTTGTCGGACACAATTTCAATTTGTGAGAATTTTATTTTGTAGGTGCTCTTCACCGACGACAAACGACAGGAGATTGACCACAACAGATTGATGCGTCAGGTAGGGGGAAGAATACAATCAACCATGCCAAAAATCAGAGCTCGGTACTCGATGGGATCGGTGAGATAGTCTTTTCGTCGGAAAGATGTTCCTCTCCCACCTCCAATGGCAGAGCCCAGTTCTTCACGTTATATGATCATTACGAATGCACAAATTGCTGCACTCATGCAGCAAATGAAGGTTTTGATAGAGGCGGTTCCAAGCCTCTAGTAGCAGCAAATCTAGCAATAGCAATAGCCACCGATGGAAGAGCTGGTGGCTCATTCTGTGCCATCTAGGTACAACCACCTCCTCCACGATGCTCACCTTTCTCTTCTCTAGAGCGACAACCATCTCAACACTCTTATCGAGATGGACAGTCGTATTCTCGACACTCCCATCGTGCCACCCATCATTCCGGTGTTCTCCCTCTCCTTCTCGTGTACACAGTATCAGGAAGGAAAAATGACCGCGGACTCTTTCTGCTCCTCCCTCTTCAAGCTCTTCAGGGGGTTCTACCCCTAGAATTTTTCAGCAACGGTGGCTTGACGACTACGAACGCAAGTTCAAAGAGATTGATCGTTGGCTTGTCTGACTTCAGGTGGAAGGTCGGAAGTCTTCCAATGACTACGATTTTCACACTGCCCAGCCTCTCTCTCAGTGCATCTTAGACGAACCGATTCTGTCTCGGTTCAAGATGCCATAGATGGAGCCATACGATGGCTCCATCGATCCGATCGACCATCTGGAGAGCTATAGGGCTCTCATGATGATTTGGGGGCAACCGATGTCCTCTTATGCATTGACTTTCCTACAACTATTCAGAAGGCTGCTCGAGCCTAATATTCTGTACTTCAGTCGGAGAGCATTAACTCCTTCGAGCAGCTAGAACAATCTTTCATAGCCTACTTCAGCACTAGCCGAAAGTCGCCACGAACACAGATAGTCTCTTTTCTATTAAGCAAGGTGAGACAGAGATGTTGAGAGATTTTGTGGCTCGTTTCAATACGGCCACACTTGAGATTAGAGACCTCAGTGAAGACATGACTATATCGACCATGAAGAGGAGTTTGAGGGGATCCAGATTTCATATTCTTTAGACAAAACTCTCCTCCGAACCTATGCTGAATTTTTGGAGCATGCGTATAGTACATTCACACAGATGAAGCTGCTTTTGACCGACGCCAGACAGAAGAAAAAGATCAGAAGAAGAAACAGAAAAAAAGTGAAGCTCCGACCGAATCAAGTAGGCTGACTATCAATAAGCGAGCTTCACCTCGACGACAGATTCCGAAGCCAAACACTTATGGCAAGTATGACTCCTATACTCCTCTTTCTGCTCTCCGTGTGCAGATCTTGATGAAGATCGAAGGAGAGAAGTATTTACGCCACCCCCCACCAATGAAAGCACCATCGAGGAGTCGTGATAGAAAGAAGTACTATCGGTTTCATCATGATCACAGTCACTATACCGAACAGTGCATCTAGCTCAGGGATGAGATAGAGGTTCTGATTTGATGAGGCTACCTCGAAAAGTTTCGACGAGACCGTTCGACTCAATCTCCCACCGACCAACAACCTCAGCCACAAGCGAGGAGATACTCAATAATCGACCAAGAACGGGAGTAATCAATATGAACTCCGAACGACAGAAGAACTGGAGGGTAACTTCCGAAGAAGAGTCAGCAAAGAAATAATGACTCGACAATATAATTACTTTTTTGGAAGAAGATGTTCGAAGAATACAAACTTCTCATAACGATGCTATCGTTGTCTCGGCAATAATAGCAAACTATGATATAAA
Source organism: Elaeis guineensis (assembly GCF_000442705.2). NCBI lineage: Eukaryota > Viridiplantae > Streptophyta > Magnoliopsida > Arecales > Arecaceae > Elaeis > Elaeis guineensis. Next base: position 21,413,174 of record NC_025993.2, on the reverse strand, counting down.
AAAAATTTAGTAGATAATGGAAGCTCGACGGATGTTCTATTTTACTCAATTTTCTCTTGAATGCGACTACCGACTGATCGATTCAGGAGAGTCTCGACGTCATTAGTCAGTTTCACTGAAGATGCAGTTATTGTGGAAGAAAAAATTACTCTCTCATTAACTACCAGAATAAATCCACGACAGAGTACTGTTCTATTGACATTCACGATTGTCCGAGTTTTTTCGACTTATAATGCCATACTCGGATGACCTGAACTTAATGCTCTGAGAGCAGTAGTCTCGACATATCATCTACTAGTCTGATTTCCGACAAGAAACAGAGTCAGAGAGATGCATGAAAATCAACAACTTGTCCGACACTGCTTCCTAGTTTCCACCCAGAATAATCAACTTGAAGACTCTTTGTCTGTTGATAAATTGGACCAAAGAAAAAATGAAGAAAGGGGAGAACCAGTCAAGCAATTGATTTTCATCCCATTACAAGAAGAAGATCCTGAGAAGATGGTCCAAATTGAATCGCAGCTGTCTGATCCGGAGTGACAGCAACTAATAAGTCTACTAAGAGCAAATACCGATATTTTTGCTTGGTCAGCTACTGATATGCCAGGTATTCCTCCGGAGGTAATAACTCACCAGCTAAACATTGATCCAAAGGTTAAGTCGGTGAGACAAAAGAAAAGACTTTTTGCATCTAAAAGACAGAAGGTCATCAACGAAGAAGTTGACAAGCTTCTCGCAGCTAGCTTCATCAGAAAAGCTAATTATCTCAATTGGCTCGTCAATATAGTAATAGTGAGAAAGACCAATGGAAAGTAGAGGATCTGCATCGACTATACGAATCTGAATGAAGCTTGTCCGAAGGACAATTTTTCTTTGTAAAAAATTGATCAATTGGTTGATGCAACTTCTGAACACCAATTTTTAAACTTCATGAATGTCTTTGCCCGCTATAATTAGATTCGGATGGCACCTAAAGACGAAGAGCACACAGCCTTCATAATCAACAAAGGCATCTACTGTTATAAAGTGATGCTATTCGTTTTAAAAAATATCAGAGCAACTTACCAACGGATAGTTAACAAGATATTCAAGGCATAAATTGGATGAAATATAGAAGTCTATGTAGATGATATACTGATGACAAGCCCTCAAACTACTGATCATGTTCGAGATCTAGAAGAAGCCTTCAGTATACTTCAACGACATCAGATGAAGTTAAATCTGACTAAATATGCGTTCGAGATAACTTCTGAAAAATTTTTTGAATTTTTTATGTCACAACAAGAAATTGAAGCCAATCTCGCGAAAATAAAGGCCATCATCAATATGAAGCATCCAAGCTCAAAGAAAGAGATACAATAGCTCAATGGAAGGATCATCGCACTCAGCTGATTCATCTCAAGGTCGGCAGAAAGATGCTTATCTTTCTTTAAAATCTTAAGACAAACAAAAGACTTCATATGGTCAGATGAGTGTCGACAGTCCTTCGAAGATCTGAAACAATATCTAATATCTCCACTGCTACTTACAAAACCAAAGGTCAGAGAAATTTTGTATCTCTACTTGGTGACTTCGATGGAGGCAGTTAGTTTGGTACTTATCCAAGAGGATGAAAATCAAATTCAATGATCAATCTACTATACTAGCAAGGTGCTTCACAATACCGAAATAAGATATTCAAAAGTGGAGAAGATGATCTACACTCTAATCATATCATCACAGCGAATTCGCCCATACTTTCAAGCATATCCTATTATCGTCTTAACAGATCAACCGTTGAAGGCAATCTTACACTGACCTGATATTTCGGATCGAATGGCAAAGTGGGCAATAAAGCTTGACAAATTTGATATACAATGTCGCCTACGTCCATCAATGAAGGTGCAAATTTTGACCGACTTTATCGTCGAGTGTACAATACCTGATAATAATCCTGAGGATAAGACTAACAACAAAAAAAAATAAGCTACAACTCTTGAATCCGACTTAATATGGATATGGGTGCTACATATTGATGGAGTATCTAATGTACAAGGTATTGGAGCTAGTCTCATCCTCATCAATTTCGAAGGGATTGTAACTGAATATGCCTTTCGATTCAATTTCAAAGCTTTGAATAACCAAGCCGAATATAAAATACTCTTATCTGGTTTAAAAATTATCAAGAAACTTGATATTGATAGTCTGAAGGTCTTCACTAACTCACAGTTGATCGCTGGATAGATTAAGGACGAGTTTGAAGTTCGAGATCCTATTATGATGAAGTATCTTTAGAAGGTGAAAGATCTTATGTCAACTTTAAAGTATTTTGAGATCTTTTACATCTCAAGAGTAGAAAATACTCGAGCTGACATACTCTCATGACTCGCAACCACTTCTTTCAACCTGTTGGGTCGAACATTCGTCGAATGTCTTGGACAATCGAGTATTGATAAAGTCAAAGAAGTGCTACAAATCAAAGATGAGTTAAGTTGGATGGATCCGATCATCCAATACTTGACTGATGAAACTCTACCAACAGACCCTTCAGAAGCCAAACGACTCAGATGAACGGTCTCACAATATATTTTGATGAATGACCAGCTTTATAAGAGGTCGTTCTCTTTTTCCTTACTGAAGTGTTTGGGACTGACAGATGCCGACTATGTACTTAGAAAAGTTTACGAAGAGATTTGTGAAAATCACTTGGAAGGTAAATCTTTAACTTATAAAGTCTTACGATAAGGATATTATTGGCTCACTATGAAAAAAGATGCAGCTGAATTTGTCCGAAGGTGTAAATCATATCAGAAATATACAAATATACAACATCAACCGGTCAGTCAGTTGACATCAATTGTTGCACCATGGCCCTTCACACAATAAAAAATTGACATACTTGGTCCTTTTCCTCCGGCATCTGATTAAAGAAAGTTCATAGTGGTCGCCATTGATTACTTCACTAAATGGGTGGAAGCTGAACCTCTGGCATAAATCACTGAAAGTAAGATAGAAGACTTCATTCAAGAATCAATCATATACAGATTCGGTTTACCACAAACCATCATCACTGATAATGATCGATAATTCGATAATCAAAACTTCAAAGAGTTCTATGTGAAATTTTACATTACGTACAAACTCACATCAGTCGGCCAACCATAATCCAACGGTGAGGTGAAAGTGATGAACCAAACAATCTTACATGGACTCAAAACCAAACTGAATGAAGTTAAAGGTCTCTGGATGGAAGAACTATATCCGATCTTATGAGCATATCGAACGACTTCTCACATACCAACAGAAGAATCGTTATAAAATTTGGCCTATGGAACAGAAGTGATGATCCCACTTGAGATCGGATTACCATCAGCAAAGGTGGAACAATACAGTGAGTCGAGTAATTCAGAATGTCGGAAAGCTGATCTAGACTTACTTCCAAAAGTCTAATAGCAAGCTCAAGTTCGGATGGCAGCATATCAGTAAAGAGTAATCCGGTATTATAATACAAAAGTTAAGCCGAAGATCTTCCATCCAGAAGATCTGGTCCTAAGAAAAGCAGAAGTCTCGAGATCCCTAGATCAGAAAAAATTATCTCTGAATTGAGAAGGATCCTACAGAATAACTGAGACATTTAGACTGGATGCATATCGACTGGAGACTCTTGAGGGAATAGCTATTTCTCAAACGTGGAATGCTGACAACTTAAAGATATATTATCAATAAAGTTGTTCATGTGTACAATACTCAGAATAAAACATTGAATTTCAGAATCATAATTTTATTCAACTACAAAGTGATATTAGACTGATGGTCAATTCTTCTTGACTATATATCAATTTTTTACTGTAAAAACTGACACATAAACTATCTCAATTTTCACTGTAAAAATTGATATACCGCTATATCTCGGTACTGATTATATCTCGATTTTTCACTGTAAAAACTGACTCTAGTCGAATGACTATTTATGTTGACTTAATTATAACTAAGCGAAATGCTATACCAATGCAATCCAGATTGAATTGAAACTATACCAACTTGACTATGGTTGATCAAAGAATATTCGACTTGCCATCGTTTATCAAGTAACTAGATATACTAATTTGACTACAGTTAGTCGATGGATGTTCGGCTTATCATCGTTTATCCTAATACCTAAAAGGTAAAGTATGTCCATTGATATTTGACTAACGAATAATTCTACAATTACTACTGAATGTTCGACTCATCGATTGATATTCGGTAATAAAAATATGATTCAACGACATTACAGACACATAGAAAAGAAAGAGTTGATACTTTGAAAATTTTTCTTTCATTCATTGAAAGAAAGTTACAAAATTGGACCCAAGGTCTGATTACAAAATTTTTGGTTATTAAAAGAAAAAATAAAAATATTATACTGATCACTAGTCATTGTCTTCATCTCCATGCTCCAGTGCAGCATCGACGACTAGAACAGCTTCTGGTGCAATCGGTGAAAGAATAGTACCCTACAAGCCAATCACATGGGGATATAATAGGAATTTTCTTGTGTTATCTTTCTGCTCATTTACATGACATTAGTTATTTTATTCATGAGGTATTGTATTTTATCATTTACTGCATCATATTTTTATGATTATGATAAACTCCATAGATTAGAGCAATGATTTTAGGACCATGATGAGATCATGCCAGTGAGACTTAAAATCTTGATAGCCCTAATCTAAAATATTCTCAGTCATTGAATCATCGAGTCAGAGATCGATGATATCGATAAGACTGGTACATCCTATGTATGCTCGATGGAGAGGATGGTTGATCTCACAATCACTTATGCGGTGACACTAATACAAGGATGTAGGTGCTCATTAGAGAATGAGTTCACTGAACTGACCCATAGAAAGAACATCTGATGGAGCCTTCCAACATATCGACAAATGATTCTCCAGTGAGAGTGATGCATATGATCCTTTGATCTGAGATCACCATGGTACCTTGTGTATATGGATCCTTACTTTGGTTTATTCCCTAGCACACTGCTTTGAGATGTGTGTGGGATATTCTGGATATGGTAAAGTATGCATGGAGGTTGTGAGTGGTTAACAAGGAACCGATCACTCCTTGTAAGAGGAGAGAACATCCTATGTAATCTCATAGGATGATGACTCTGAGAGTCTCTGATCAGAGCAGAGATGAATAGTAAAAAATTTTTTTACTGATTCATCAACTGAGTCATCATCATCAGATTGAGATACATATGGATAGATATTTGAGTTTGATATATTTTCATACCCATAGCCTTTCCGGGATATTGTGTGATCGAAGGATTGAATTGCACTGTAACTCACCATGGAAGAATAATTTTGATATTTTTATCAAATTTCAAATCTTTCGGATAGTCATGACACATTGCTAGATATCAATCTTGACTTGTGAACTCATTAGAATTAAAAAAATTTAATTCAAAAATTAATTAGGAAGAGTCCTAGTTGATTGGGACTCTTATGCTGACCTAATCTAATCGGATTAGGATTACATCGAAAGTCTGGATCCACTGCTCGCTAGATTTGAAACCTAATGGGTCACACACAATTAAAATTTGATCTTGGTCTAATCTATTTGAATTTATTGTAAATCCAATGGGTTAATTAAATTGCTAGCACATGAATTAATCCAAGTTCCCAATTGGGTTCAGTGCAAAAGTGTTTGTGCTAACCCTTGACTTATTGTCTTGACCTAATGTGATTAGATTTAAATCTATATTTAAATAGGTGGCTGATCTGATTTTTATAAAAGAGTTTCATGTAAAATCAATCTTTTCCACACCATCACCACATGCCCATAATTAAATGTGTTGCACCATTTATTTTGGCGTTAAGAAAGAAGAGTCCTTCTTAACAAAGACTCTTAAATTTCTTTTATTTCTCCATGCAAACCTTCATTCCTCATGTCATGAGATAGCTCTTGGGATTATGGGCGCAGAAGAGAATGAAGAGTCCTTCTCTGGCAAGGAGTTTGAACACCAAATTAAATAGGACACCACATTTATGCATCGGATGATATGGAAGGGACCTTAATGTCATGGACTCTTTGTTTCTCACACATTCCCTTTCCCACACACCATATGATGGTGTTTTATTTTTTATTTTTGGTAGAGGAAGAGTCCTTCTGCAGATAAAATACTTCCTTTTCATGCCTTGCTCTTGGAATTCTATGCTAAAAATAAATATGTGGCGTGTAAGAGTTAAGGGATGCCAAGAGTTGGCATCCCATGGTGTCGCCCCTTCTTTCCTATGAAAAGGGGCACTATATCAAGCTTACACATCCCAATTTGGGCTGAGAGTAGGTGTGAAAATAAGAAGAAAATAATGAGAAAATATCTAGAAAAAGACAAAGAAAAAAGGAGAAAAAAATAGAAAGAAAAAGTTGAGAAAAATAGAAAGCATGTGATGCTTGTCCAAAAAATCAGATTGTTCAAGTGTTGAACATCTGATCTGATTTTTGTGTGGTGAGATATTTTGAGAAAAAATTCTTAGAGTGATCTTAGTAGAGGTCTCGAAGGCATATAAATGGTGGTGCAATCCATTCTTGCAAAGGACGATCAGCAGCGAGCTTGCGAAGAAGGCCGCAGCACTATATCGAATTGAAAAGGGCCTTGATCAGTCCTATGTGGATTACCGTTGGAGGGCTTCTACTTTGGAGCTTTGTGAGGATCTCAAGATTATCAGTTCATAGTCTTCATGATGGTATATGGCTTCTGTTTCCTTCTTGTTATACATACTTATTTAATTTGATTGCAATCATCAAGGTGTTCTTAGGGCTTTTGTGTTTTGGTAGTTTAGTTTAAATGTTAAACATATTTTCAATTGTTGAATGTGTGTAAAAATTTTTGAAATTTATATTCTACTACATCATCGAAATCCAACAATGGTATCAAAGCCACTCTTGATTGATTCAATCAAATTTCATGTTATTTTTGTGATATAGATTAGATCCAGTTCATATTATGTCAAAATCAAATTTTTTTGATTGATGTTTAATTGATATTCTTGATACATTTTTGTAAATGATAAATATTATCAATCCATGATCGAATCTTGGATATAAAATTTCATGATCTTTAGACTTGTGAGATAAGTTTAAGATTAGATCCCATCATCTAATTTTTGATGGAACTGAAGTCCAGTGCATGTGATGCGCAGAGTCTTGGAATGCTACATATGGATGTACATTACCAAGATTTAGGGTTCTTGCATTTGATGCATTCACCTAAGATCAAAAAGTCGACCACCATGTTATTGGGCACTCACCATTATGGGTCTTCCATCTTGGTTGTTGTCATAGGTATATGTGGAGCCGAAAAAATTGGTCATGAAAAGGATGCATCAGATATGGATGAGGATTTTTGCCGACGGATTTGTTTCACTATAATTCATTGTTATAATGTGATTAAAATTAATGATTATAGATTAAATCAAATTTATAGTTTTAATTTGATTAGAAATTATATTTAATTTAGGTTGATCAAATTATCATTGACCTAATTTGATTAGGATTTGAGTCATGATTGACCGAATCTATGCTAATCAAATTGGATTAGTGTTAACCTAAGAATTGGTCAACATAACTCAAAAGGATGATAAATGATTAACTTAAAATTAAATTTTGGATCAAGAGTTGAACCTGAATCAAAAATTCTAGATGGGTCCTATGCCCATAAATTTGAACATCTTAATTGACATGTGTATCAATGATATTGCAATTAAAATAACATGAGTAGTATGTTATAATATTTTATAATTATTATAAAAATATATATTGAGTGGTTATGGACTATGGTACATCCATGAGATGGATGTATGTATGAATGCTTTCCTATTGGCTGTTTATATAAATACATCTGCAAGAGTTGCAATAGGGGCTGGATGCCTCTGATACATTGTATTATCAGTTGAACCTTTTCTTTTGTATATTTTCAACTATTGATTAAGATTTTTACATATTAATATAAAATTATAAAAAAAATTAATTGAGAATAGATAAAAATTATTTCTTTCTATTTTTAAATAAAGATCAAGCATTTATGGTAGACTTCATAGAGATGATGACTGGACTATCAGATATTTGGAGAGCAGAGATGCATTAAGATTAACTATGAGATGGTTCAATCTATGATACACCTAGGATTAAACCCATAAATCATCCTATGGCTTGGATGATTTTTCAAAAAATTCATAACCATTAGTTTTCCTTTTTATGCTCTTATTTGCTGGTAGTTAGTTTTAAAATTGTATATGATACATTTTATATGTTTTGGATGTGCATGAGACCTAAGTCCCTCATTTAAATTATATTAAATCACAATGGTGAAGTATTAAGAACACTACCCATGCTTTCCTTCATGCCAAGCCAATATTATGTCAAGAACCATAGTAGGCTTATTGTGCTATCCACAAAGCTTACTGTGGAGACTGATTTGATACTGTCTTGATGCATAATGAAGCTAATGGTACTTAGCTCATACTAAGTTAATAGAGTATGTCAAAAACTGTAGTGAGTTTATTGTGCTATCCACAAAGCTTGCTATAGGGATTGATATGATGTTGACTAAGTGATGCATATGGCATATTTTGGTAGTGCTGCCTTGTTGTGCTATCCACAAGGGTAGTATTATTCAGATATGATCATATAGAATTGAAGGGTATGACTTAACTAAAATACTATAGTTTGTTGTACTATCTATAAGGTTATAAGTATTTTAGAGACAAAAATTATGTTAAGAGTTGCATGAGATGCAATTGGTAAAGAGTTATCTACATTTAAATTTATAAGAGCTTGTTGCGCTATCCACAAGATTTTTTATGAGAAATTGGGATCTCAGCCCCACTAAGAAACTTAATGATAAGGTTTCTCATTTTCATACTTGAGAGCTATAAAATTTGTTAAAATAGTGGGAGACATATTTAGATAAAAATTTTATCTAAATTATGCATATCATCATGAGTAGTATTTTTATGTTCTTATATACACATTTGTATCTTTACTATCACTGCATAGGATATTTTTAAAATTGATCGAACATCATGAAATGATTGAGAAACCTAAGAATAGTTCTCATATAGGAGATAGTCTCATATTCTCCTTATTCCGATTTGATCGGAGTTAATACTATATAAAAGAAAATACCGCATATAAGATATGACGGGGTAACAGTATGACTGTCAAATGTATCCTGATTAAATTAATCATGTGATTAAGTCAATATCATGGATAGTGAGTTAATCTAGGATTTAATCCTTCTAACTCTCCTGAGTTCTTTCTTTAATATCTTCTAGGAGAAGAAGGTGAAGAGTGTCTTCACTATGGATATCTATTATCATTACAGCAATAATGAGCATTAGAAATTAATTACAAAAGTTATCTTGCAAGTGTGAAGCAATAGCAAGATGCAAAAGTTGCATCTGCTAATGGTTTGTATATAATACAAACTAGTAAATTATTAAGTGTTTCAGCTTTAAAATTTTTTTGGGTGTGTGATACTTTATATAGGTTCCACTTATGTAAAGTGTTGCTGGACCTATAAAGCTGAAGTAAGGTGACTACTTACCTTTTGATATTGATGAAAAATTGATTCATGCTAAGGCTGTAGGAACCTATTTATTTAGATACTAATAGACCATTGTTATATGCTTTAATTTATCAGGAATATTATTTCAATTCCTATATTATAGTAATATGGTTTTGAAATTAATGTAAAGAGTAAAAGTTACTCTCTTTCTGATAAATTTTATGACTATAGTCTTATATTTCTGTCACTCAATGATGTTGTTTTTCATATTAACGAGAACAAAAAATGAATATGTGATGGTTACATATCTCTGACATTGCCAACTTGGCTATTTTTATGAGTCAAAGATAAACAAGTAATACAAAGAAGAGTTCTTTGTCTGTATGATTTTGAATCATATGAAACTTGTAAATCTTATCTCATGGATAAAATGACCAAAATCTCATTACCTGAACATGGGAAAAGGCATGCATAGTATTAGGCCTTGTACATATGGTGTTCGAAGTTCAATAATATCTCGACCTAAAAATGGACATCACATATGAGATATGGTGTGTTCCTTAATTTGCTTTACAAATCTTATTGTCTTATTCTGGGGATATGCCCTAAAAATTACTGTATGTGTTTTGAATGAGATACCATCAAAATCTGTTACTAGCACTCCATATAAGATATGAAAAAGGCAAGATAAAAGTTGTCCAACTTATGTGAAAAGAGTTGATGTACATAAGTTTGTGCTAGAACAGGTTTATATGTATATTTATAGATTATTCTAAAGAGTAGTATGTGATACTATTTCTACCACCCTACTGGACAAAAGATGTTTTGTCAGTAGGTATGCCACCTTTTGAAAAAAAAATTTCTTCTAAGAAAGGGATAGTGAGAGAATAATTGAACTTGAAAAGTTCAAGACCTATAAACTATCCTATCATAATCTATGGAGTGTCCACAAGTTGATCCTCAATCAGATGTGCTCATTGATGAAGTATAACCATAAAACACACCTCCTCATCGAAGATCAATATGAGTGTGTAATGTATCACTCAAAATATAGGTTTTATCATTGTGAATGACTGTACACCATACATCATTGTGAATGATGTTTTCTTGACTTATTCGAAGATTATTATGAGTAGAGACTCTGACAGTTGGTTTGAAACCATGACATCCAAAATGAACTCCCTGTACATCAACCAAGTATGGACTATGGTTGAAGCACCTATGGGTATGACCCAACAGGTTGCTATCAGGGATGTCAATCTGGATTTTTGCTATTACCACACACCATTTGGAGATTTTGTCTCTAGTGGGAGGGCAAATGCATTTATGGACTAAAGCAGGTATTGAGGAGTAGGTACTTCTATTTTTTATGAGATAGTCAAAATATTTGACTTTATCAAATATAGATGAACCATGCGTGTGTACAAAAAGATAAGTAGGAGTCCCACTAATTTCTTTTTAGGTATGTGGATGACATACAACATATTGGGAAGGTAGTCCCAATATTGCACTCGATCAATGACATGCTTATCACAAAGGTTTTCATGGAAAAGACTAATGTGATAATCCGGCCCAATTGGGCCCAAAACCAGCCCACAAAGCCCACCAGGAAAAAAAAAAAAAAAAAACAGAGCAGGGAGGAAGACTCCCGATCGGAGTCTTCCTCTTCCCCATCTCCGATCAAAAATCGGAGTCCTAGGGCCATTAAAAGACCCTAGGACGAGCTCTATAAGAACCCCCTCTTCTCCTCTAAGTGTAGATCCTTCGGTCACCGACGATCATCGAAGTTTTTCTCCGATTTTTTCGTTTGAAGCCGCGGCCCCTCGACCTGTGCTCGCCGCGATTTCTCGTCGGAAACCTCACCGAAGTCGAAAGTAAGCCCCGGCCCTTCTTCCTCTCTTCCTTCCCCTCCTTCCCATGGCTTCGTGCACCCTCGCCGGCCGTCGGGTTCGTCGGAAAATCCACAAAGATCCAAGATCATGTTTTGCTCTGTTCGGCCGAGCCATCTCTCTCCCTTTTCCGGCCACCAGCGCCGCCGTCCATGGCGCCGCACCCCTAAGTTTGGACCCCCACCCCTCTACCTATCTTCTTCGAAGGTCATGGCCGTCGGTGATCGGCCAATGACCGGAGAAATCCGTGGAAAGGAGGAGGTCCCCTGTTTTTCATTTTTTTCTAAATCTCCCGCCGGCCGAGCCTCACCGCCGGCGTTCTGTTGCTCCCTGCCGTCGGCCACCGCTGCCGGACCATCGATCGTGCCACTGCAGCCCGCCGGACCATGGGCGACGCCCCTCTGATCCCCTCCCGTTCGGCCAAAGAAGAGGAAAGAAGGAAGAAAAGAAGAAGAGAAGAAAAAAAAAGAAAAAGGAAAAAGAAAAAGAAAAGAAAAAGGAAAAAGAAAAAAAAAGAAAAGAAAATACAAAATAGAAAAATAATAAAATAGAAAAAAATAATAATAATAAGAAAAGAGAAAAATTTCCTCTCTTCCCTCTTTCTCCCCCTTTCTCTCTCTTTCTCTCTCTCTATTGTCTCTCTCTAAAAAGAAAAAGAAAAAGAAAAAGAAAAAAAAAAGAAAAGAAAAATATAATAATAATAAAAAAAAAATACATGTGAGAGAAAGTTTTTCTCATCTCTCTCTTAAGTCTTTCTCTCTCTAGAATTAGACTTTCTCTCTCTACCTTCTCTCTATATTTTCTCTCTCTAGATTTTCTTCTTATTTTCTCTCTCTAGACCTTTCTCTCTCATTATGGATTTCGTCTCCCTAGGGTCATTCTCTCTCTGATTTCATCACAGATCCTAGGATAAACTTGAGATGAAAATATGATGATCTGAGACTGCTCCGAAATTCGTGCAGTAGATTAGATCCTGATCCGATCCTTCTTCGAAATTGATAACATCGATTATGATTAATCCATATTAAGTCATCCTGATATGACCTCTGATGATCTCAACCATGATTGTCACTTTTGAAGGATACGAAGATTCTCTCTCCACTTTCTCTCTCCACTTTCTCTCTCTACTTTCTCTCTCATGATCGACTTTCTCTCTCTAAAAAAAAAAAGATCTATGAATCCTGTATCGAGTCATGCCTTTATCTTTTAGAAGCTTATATTGACTCTAACAAGATGATCTGAAGTTGCTTTGATATCCGTGCTGTATGTCAACCTCATCTGATCGTATCAAAGATCTTTCAAATTTATTATAAAGAACCTTATTGATTGATCTTGACTTTAATTCGATCTGTGCCTCACGATTTCTTGATCAAGTCACTTGAATCTGACTCTCAGATAAAAGATCCTAAATTATCCTGGTATCTGGATGGTCCGACACATCCGGTCAACAGTTCTCTTTCCTTATGATTTAATCTTATTATATTTATGAAATAGAAATTGATGATGATTTGATATTTTAAATAGGATTAGCAGATTTTTCTAACGAAGTCTGAAGATCTAAGATGAACGAGGTAAGTAGATCTTATGCTCCTTATTTATTTTTTTAAATGATCATGTTTTTATGCAAAGAATTGTTATTGATAAAATCATAATTTTTCATAAAATAAGGATCAGCATATATGATATGAAAAAGCATGTTTTATTATGAACATTGTTTTCATGAATATGTCTTGTGAAAATAGCATGAATTTCATTATTTTTCCATCTATGTATATGTATGCCTTAAGAAAAAGATATAATGATTTCAAAGGCTCTCAGATGGCTATGAATGAATCCCTTCGGGAAGGTCGACATCCGGAGCTAGCATCCACACGAAACATGGCCCTGCCAGCGGGTATAAAGTTGGCACAAGAATTAAAAACTCTGTCGATTAAGAAACATGGCCCTGTCATGGGTATAATAGTGACCTTAGCACGAATATCTGTGAGCAATACTTTGAAACATGACATGAATACATGATGAAAATGATTTACGATTCATAATTATGAAATATACCTGATTTATGCATGCATGATGAGTTTGTAACTTGTTTTGTTATATGTTCTATGAAATACTTTATTTTGTATTACCTGCTATTTTCTAAACATTGCATTATCATGAAAAACTTATGCTTGATCCGATAAGGAAGTGCAAGTTCTACTTACTGGGCTAGTGTAGCTCATATTCTTTTTATTTTCTTTTTGAACAGAGAAATAAGGTTAGGATCGGCAAAAAGAATCCAAGCTTGAAGATCGGCAAAAAGAATCCAAGCTTGAAGATCGGCATAGCAAGTTAAAAAATTTGACAACAGAAGTTTAATTTATTTTATAATCATGGATTTGTAGTTATTTATGAATGTTGAGATTCAGGTTAGTACTTGCTTTGGATTTAGATGCTCTGAATCAATATTGGTTTGATTATTTGATGAATAATAGAATTGAATCTTTTTATTTGACGGATTTTAGATGATTATGATGAATTGGCTTCGTGTTATCGTGGGTTCCATCCCTCGGTAGCATGGCCGTGTTATGTCCCGGATTTGGGGCGTGACAACTTGGGTTAAGTATCCAATATACTAGGCATCTATAGTGATAGATATAAGTGGACGCTGGGCTTGTTCCAGTCTAGGTATATAGATTTTGTATTGAAGGGGTTCAACATGAATAGGTGTAAAGGAGTTTACTTACCCATATATTCAATATACCAAACCTGATGTGATTTATACCTTGTGCATAATCATTGATTTCAGGCAGATCCATGATGAGATCTTTTGAAAACTGTGAAAAGCATTCTCAAAGTACTGGAAAAGTACTAGAGGAGCAGTGAATTAAAAAAATTTCAAACAGCAAACTGTGTTAGACTCAGTTAATTGCTGTTGGTAAAGATTGCTAAGGAAAGTTGCCAGATGAAAGCGTTCATCACTGAGTTAGGTGTGGTCTCATCAGGTTACCATGCATATCCTAGGCACTTTCACCTCATTCATGATTTGATAAGTTAATATTAAGAACATCATAATGGATCAGTTCACTAAGCCTTTACACAGCAGTAGTGTGATCGCCACCCTGATTGCATGGGCATCAAGAACAGAGGCGATTGGTTTGAGTGCAAGTGGAAGATTGAAAGAATAGTGCCCTATAAGCTAATTATATTGAGATGTGATAGAGACTTTTTTGTGTTATCTTCCTGCTCATTTGTATGACATTAATTATTTTATTCATGAGGTATTGTATTTTATTATTTACTGCATCATATTTTTATGATTATGATAAACCTCATAGATTAGGATAATAATTTTAGGGTCATGATAAAATCATGCCAGTGAGATCTAAAATCTTGATAGTCTCAATCTAAAATATTTTCAGTCGTTGGATTATCAAGTCAGAAATCGATGATATCGATAAGACTGGTACATCCTATGTATGCTCGATGGAGAGGATGGTTGATCTCACAATCATTTGTGTGGTCACACTAATACAAAGATATAGGTGCTCATTAGAGAATGAGTTTATGAAACTGACCCACAGAAAGAACATCTGATAGAGCCTTATAGCATGTTGACAGATGATTCTCCAGTGGGAGTGATGCATATGATCCTTTGATCTGAGATCACCATGGTACCTTGTGTACATGGATTCTTACTTTGATTTATTTTCTAGCACACCACTTTGAGATGCGTGTGGGATATTTTGGATATGGTGAAGTGTGCATGGAGATTGTGAGTGCTCAACAAGGAATTGGTCACTCGTTGTAGGAGGAGAGAACATCCTATGTGATCTCATAGGATGATGACTCTGAGAGTCTTTGGTCAGAGCAGGGATGAATAGTAGAAAAATTTTTATTGGTTCATCAACTGAGTCATCATCATCAGATCGAGATACATATAGATAGATATTTGAGTTTGACATATTTCCATACCTATGGCCCTTCTGGGATGTTGTGTGATCGAAGGATTGAATTGCACGGTAACTCATCACGAAAGGATAATTTTGATATTTTTATCAAATTTTAAATCTTTCGGATAGTCATGACATGTTGCTAGACGTCAATCTTGACTTGTGGACTCATCAAAATTAAAAGAGTTTAATTTAAAAATTAATTAGGAAGAGTCCTAGTTGATTGGGACTCTTATGCTGACCTAATCTAATCAGATTAGGGTTACGTTGAGAGTCTGGGTCTATTGCTGGCTAAATTTGGATCCCAATAGGTCACACATAATTGAAATTTGATCTTAATCCAATCTATTTGGATTTATTATAAATCCAATGGGTTAATTAAATTGCTAGCACATGAATTAACCCAAATTCCTAATTGGGTTCAGTGTAAAGGTGTTTGTACTAGTCCTTGACTTATTGCCTTGACCTAATGTGATTAGGTTTGAACCTATATTTAAATAGGCGGCTGATCTAATTTTTATGAAAGAGTTCCATATGAAATCAATCTCCTCCACACCATCACCACACGCCCATAATTAAATGTGTCGCACCATTTATTTTGGCGTTAAGAAGGAAGAGTCCTTAATGAAGACTCTTAAATTCTTTTTATTTCTTCATGCGTTTCTTCATTCCTCATGTTATGAGATGGCTCTTGGGATTGTAGGTGCAAAAGAGAAGGAAGAGTCCTACTCTGGCAAGGAGTTTGAATGCCAAATTAAATGGGACGCCATATTTTTGCGTGGGATGATATGGAAGAGTTCTTAATGTCATGGACTCTTTGTTTCTCACACATTCCCTTATCCCACGTGCCTTATGATGGCATTTTATTTTTCTTGGTAGAGAAAAAATCCTTCTGTAGATAAAATACTTCCTTTTCACATCTTGCTCTTGGGATTCCACGCTAAAAATAAATATGTGGCATGTAAGAGTTAAGGGACGCCAAGAGTTGGCATCCCATGGTGTCACCCCTTCTTTCCTATAAAAAAGGGGTGCTACATCAAGCTTACACGTCCCAATTTGGACTAAGAGTAGGTGTGGGAATGAGATGAAAATAATGAGAAAATGTCTAAAAAAAGATAAAGAAAAAAGAAGAAAAAAATAGAAAGGAAGGGATGAGGAAAATGGAAAGCATGTGATGCTTATCCAAAAAATCAGATTATTCAAGTGTTGAACATCTGATCTGATTTTTGTATGGTGAGATCTTTTGAGAAAAGATTTCTAAAGTGATTCTAGTAGAGATCTCGAAGGCATACAAGCAGTGGTGCAATCCATTCTTGCAAAAGACGATCAGCAGCGAGCTTGCGAAGAAGGCTGCAGCACTACATCAAATTGGGAAGGGCCTTGATCAGTCCTGTGTGGATCACCGTTGGAGGGCTTCTACTTTGGAGCCTTATGAGTTTCTCAAAATTACCAATTCATGGTCTTCATGATGGTATATGGCTTCTGTTCTCTTCTTCTTATACATGCTTATTTAATTTGATTGCAATCATCAAGGTGTTCCTAGGGCTTTTGTGTTTCAATAGTTTAGTTTAAATGTTAAACATATTTTCAATTATTGCATGCATGTAAAAATTTTTAAAATTTATATTCCTCTGCATCACCGGAACCCAACAATCAGTGCATCATC
>NC_025993.2:21161340-21396052 GCF_000442705.2 Elaeis guineensis | reverse complement strand
CTCTCAAGTAACTATGCAGATGGTCCGAAGCATCCAAAAAGTCGGTACACATCGATCGAAGGAGTTCGATCAACATCTGCCATCAAAAGGGTGAAATCACGAACTAGCATTCGTGAGAAGCTGATCAGACGGGAGCTTCGTGTGGATGATCCGCAGAGGCCAGACAGTTGGGTGGCTGTGACGTGACAATCAGAGCCCTCCGACGGTGATCAGATTACGGTGATCGACTACCCGCAAAAGGTGATGTGTTCTGAACACAGTACTGTAAAACGTTTACTGATTCAAATTTGAATTTCAAATTTAAATGCATGCTGTTGTATCATATTTAGATCTTAGTGTAGGGTTAATTAGTATTAATTAATGAGATTAATTAATAATTCCACTGTAAAATAGTAATTTTGAAAAATTTTTAAAATTACCATTTTGCCCCTGCACTAAATTTTCGCTTCAATTGGTATCAGAGCAGGTTCTAGAATATGATATACATATGCATGCGTAGATTAAGGTGTAATCTATAAGTTTAAATTTAAAATTCAAAATTCAAAATTCGAAATTTAAAAAGATTTGAAATTTGAAATTTGTTAGAAGTTTCAAATTTGAAATTCAAAATTTGAAATTTGGTTGAAATCTCAAATTTGAAATTTGAAATTTAAAATTCAAAATTTGAAATTTGAAATTCAAAATTTGAAATTTGAAATTTGAAATTTGGTTGAAATCTCAAATTTGAAATTTGAAATTTGAAATTCGAAATTTGAAATTTGAAATTCAAAATTCAAAATTTAAAATTCAAAGATTGAAAATTTGAAATTTGAAATTTGGTTGAAATTTCAAATTTAAAATTTAAAATTTGAAATTTAAAATTTGAAATTTGAAATTCAAAATTTAAATTTTGAAATTTGTATATTTAGATATACATGATCCAAGTAGCAAGTAATCTAATTGGGTTGGTTGCCATGGCCGTCCGGTCATAGGAGAAAAGTAGGGTTTAAAGGCCCTCTCTTCCCATTCGATGGGGTCTCCTATGGCGGTAGGGGTGCCGATGCAATTATATCCCATACCGATGAAGCAGCGAAAGGACTTAATTAAGAAATTTATCGTGAATGTGTTAGATTAGATCTAAAAGAAAATTTATGATTTATTTTGAGTTATTTTCTGTTATGAAATGAGCAATAGAATTGCTGTTTATGAAATGTGCTGACCCGTTTGTGAAATGAGTTAACACATTTGGTGAACAGAAAATAAAATCTTTCAAATTTGAAAATTATTTTCGAAATGCCAAACCCTGACCCATCAGCCCAAGTACTTAATTAAAAGAATTAAGTGTTGTCTAGTAGGTCTAGAATTGTGAATTAAGACCTAAGACAATTGCATAAACTTTTGGGTCAATGGGTTAGATGAATTAGGTCCATAATTGGGTTAGACCTAAGGTTAGTTTAAAAAATGGACGAATTGGAGTAATTGGTCAAATCTAATCAAAAGTTGAATTAGATTAGGTCAAGGATACTCTAGACTCAACTTCAATAGTTGTAGTTGAATGGGTCCATGTCTTTAACTAGACCAAGATGGACTTAATTCATGGCTACGCGGTGGAGCTCTATTTACTAAGTTGATCAAAATTAAAACTAATGAACCGGTTGGTGTCTAAGGTAAGTTCGGCAGTTTTGACCAGTGGTTCTTAAGCGGGAGCTACTCGCATTGATTCGATCATTGACGAGTTAATGGCAAATCCCCACCACTGATCTCACTTACCTGGCCAATCTGGTAAGTTAGATTTTGATTAGATCACTTGGTGATTAGAGCTCACCCATGTCATTAGGTAAATCAGTATGACTGATTTAGGTGCTCCTAATGCCAGCTTTAATTAAATCCTTTTTAATCTGACTTGGTGAAGTCAGTGGGAGGATTGAAATTGGCTGGATAATTTTTTCTCTACTATTCTTTAATAAAATCCTCAAAATTATTAGGTCCCTAAAATGATTAAGTTATAATGATAACTAAGTCATAGCCTCCCATTAAGTGAATGATAATGAGTCCATTAGTTCAATGATCATTGGAGGCCCAAAGGCCTGGTGCTCATTGGCTAATGGAATTATTATTCTTAATATGATAATTTGATTGAATCTTTCTGATGATGGTTAGGTTGGCCGGCCAAAGTCGGGCCTGATCATTTATTGGTCTGATTCACTAAATTAAGTCATGTTAATGGTTGGACCTAACCAGATCTTTTCAGTGGAGGCCAAAGCCTACTGATTAGGTTCTGGGGCAAAATAAATTACTAGAAGTTGTTTAGAGAAACAACTGGTTAAGAACCTACCCATAGATGCACATGGGTTGACCAACCAAAGTTGGGCTCGTGTGTAGTCTGTGTGGATTCTAGTACCCATTAAGGAATTAAAGTAATTTCTCGAATTGGAGGATGAGGCTACCAGTTCGTAAAAATATTGGAAAAAACTTTAGACTAAAGTCCAAGTCTTTAGTATTAATTTATGTACTAATAGAGATCTCGTTTTCCTTTAAGCAGCTATGGCCACTTCCCTGTCGCTCCGGTCATTATTAGATAATGACAAGCTCATGGGACCCAATTTCGATAGCTGGTATCGAAAATTGAAAATCATCCTTGAGCATGAACGGATCCTTTATGTAGTAACGGATCCAGCACCTGAGGAGCCAGCTCTGAACGCTAGTAAAGCGATCCGAGACACTTACTTGAAGTGGCTCAATGACCGCACCACCGTTCGATGTATTATGCTGGCAGCAATGAATGACGAGTTCAGCCGAAGGTTTGAGAATGCCCAGCCACAGGAGATGCTTCAAATGTTGAACGACTCCTTTGGCACGCCTGATGACGTTGAAAGGCACAAAACTAGTTGTGCTATTTTCAATGCTCGGATGAGGGATGGGGCCTCAGTCACTGATCATGTACTGTATATGATCGAGATGATTGAGTGCCTAAGCAAATTGGGCTTTCCTCTGCACGAGCAGCTCGGTAAGGATGCGATCCTTAATTCCTTGCCCAAGTCCTTCCTCCCATTCCTTACTCATTTTCGAATGACAAAGCCTGCAGTAAACTACCACGGATTGTTGGGGTTGCTGCAGAACTTTGAGAAGGATCACCAACTCCATAAGGAGTCGGTGAATGTAGTGGGAGGGTCTTCTTCTCGTCGTCAACCCTTTGGGAAGGGGAAGAAGAACAAGAAGAAGAAAAATAAGAAGGTGCAATCTCATGCTGGGACAGTAGCACGGGGTCAGACCAAGAAGCGCAAGCATGACCAGAGCTAGGCGGAGTGCTTCTTTTGCAAGAAGCACGGGCATTGGAAGAGGAACTGTCCTCAATACATTGCCTCCCTGGACCGAACAGGCCAAAGAAGAAGCAAGGTAATTATATGATAACTCCTTGCAACTTTTCGATTTGTGATACTACTGCCTGGGTATTGGATACCGGAAGCCCTTATCATATTTGTAATTCGATGCAGGGTCTGCAGGTCAGTAGGAGATTTGATGAAGGCGAGAGGTTCCTGAATGTTGGAGATGGAAGCAAAGTTCCAGTTCTAGCTTTAGGAATCATGAGTCTTGTAATCAATTCTCGTAATGTAATTCTGAGTGAATGTCACTATTGTCCAAGTTTTTTATTAAATATTATTTCTGTAGGCCTTTTGGCCATGTACGGTTATGATTTTTTAATAAAAGGAAATATTTGCAATATCATTTTGAATGGTGTTACAATATTTGTTGGACAATTAAATAATGGAATTTACTTACTATCACAGCCTGTTAATGTGGTTCAAAAATTCGGTAAACGCTCTAGAATAGATAATATGTCAGAAGTCTACCTTTGGCACTGTAGGCTAGGTCATATCAATAAGAACAGGATAAACAGGTTGGCTCAAGAAGGAATTCTTGAAGTTAGTAATTGTGAATCACTTCCAACCTGTGAGTCCTGTCTTCTTGGAAAGATGACCAAGTCACCTTTTACTGGAAAAGGTGAGCGAGCCAGTGAACTCTTAGGTCTGGTACATTCTGATGTATGTGGACCCATGAGCTCAAGTGCACGAGGTGGATTTTTCTACTTCATAACCTTCACAGACGACCTATCTAGGTATGGGTATGTCTATTTAATGAAGCATAAGTCAGAATCATTTGAAATGTTCAAACTATTCCGAAATGAGGTAGAAAAATAAACTGGAAAGTGTATTAAAACTCTTCGATCTGATCGAGGAGGTGAATACATTTCCAATGAGTTTCTGACGTATCTAGGGGAGAATGGGATTCTCTCTCAGTGGACTCCTCCTGGAACACCACAGCATAATGGTGTGTCTGAAAGGAGGAATCGGACCCTGTTAGACATGGTTCGATCCATGATGGGGTTTGCTGGTCTGCCGATCTCCCTCTGGGGATATGCGCTCGAATCGGCTTGTTACCTTCTAAATAGAGTTCCGAGTAAGTCTGTAGCCAAAAGCCATATGAGATATGGATAGGACGTAAGCCAGTACTCTCGCACCTTAGGGTTTGGGGTGTCCGGCTTATGTTAAACGTTTAATTATAGACAAGCTTGGACCTAGGTCTGACAAGTGTAATTTTATAGGGTACCCAAAAGAGACCAAAGGGTATTATTTCTACCTTGCTGATGAGCAAAAGGTGTTTGTCAGCCTTAAGGCAATCTTTTTAGAGAAGGAGTTCCTTAGTGAAGGAACTGTTGCCTCTAAAGTCGAACTTGACGAAGTTCGACAGGTGGAAAAACCGACACATGTTACTGAACCTGAACCGAATTTGATTAGATCAGATCCGGAGCCCATTGATTATGTACCCTTAAGGAGGTCTGGTAGAGTACCACATCAACCGGACAGATATTATGGTTTCTTGGTCCGGGATGGTGATCCTATCGAACTTGATGAAAACGATGAGGATCCGATCACCTACATGGATGCAATGCAGAGACCTGACTCTGAGAAATGGCTAGAGGCCATGAAATCCGAAATGGAGTCCATGAAGGTCAACGATGTGTGGACATTGGTTGACCCATCCGAAGGAGTAAAACCCATAGGGTGTAAGTGGGTCTTCAAAAGGAAGAGGGGCGCAGACGGAAAGGTGGAGACCTATAAAGCCCGTCTGGTTGCCAAGGGATATCGTCAATGTTATGGTATAGACTATGACGAGACGTTTTCTCCTGTGGCAATGCTCAAGTCCATTCGGATTATGCTTGCGATAGCTGCCCATCTAGACTATGAAATCTGGCAGATGGATGTGAAGACAGCTTTCCTAAACGGAGAGCTGGACGAAGAGGTGTATATGATACAACCTGAAGGGTTCACATCCACAGATGAGTCTAAGGTGTGCAAGCTACAGAGGTCCATTTATGGACTTAAGCAGGCATCTCGGAGTTGGAACATACGTTTTGATAGGACGATCAAAACATATGGCTTCGTTAAGAACGGAGAAGAACCCTGCATTTATAAGTGGGCTAATGGTCCAGCAGTAGTATTTCTTGTATTGTATGTGGATGACATTCTCTTAATCGGGATTGATGTCCCTGCATTACAGGGAATAAAGATTAGGCTATCATCACAGTTCTCCATGAAGGATCTGGGAGAAGCTTCCTACATCCTAGGGATGAGGATCTATAGGGATAGATCCAAAAAGTTGCTTGGCTTATCCCAGTCCACGTACATTGATACTATGCTGAAAAGGTTCAGCATGGAAAATTCCAAGAAAGGCTATCTACCGATAGGCCATGGAATTTCTCTTTCGAAGAGGGATTGTCCGACAACACCTCAAGAGAGAGGCGTATGGTAGGATTCCATATGCTTCGGCAGTGGGATCTATCATGTACGCCATGACATGTACACGACCAGATGTGGCATACTCACTAGGGGTAGTGAGTAGATACCAATCTGATCCAGGAGAGAATCACTGGAAGGTTGTTAAAACCATCCTGAAGTATTTAAGAAATACTAAGGACCAGTGGCTTATATATGGTGAATCGGACTTGAGACTTATAGGGTTTACAGACTCTAGTTTCCAGTCTGATCGCGATGATAGCAAGAGTGTGTCAGGATTTATTTTTACCCTTAATCGTGGGGCTGTCTGCTGGAAGAGTTCCAAGCAGCACACTGTGGCTGATTCAGTATGCGAGGCGGAGTATATTGCTGCATCAGATGCTGCAAAGAAGCGGTGTGGCTGAGAAATTCATCACCGAGCTCGGAGTAGCACCCTCCCTTGTTGGTCCAGTTCTGCTCTACTGCGACAGCTCTGGAGCCATTGCTCAGGCGAAGGAACCAAAGGCACACCAGCGGACGAAGCATATTCTGCGCCGCTACCATCTCATCCGGGAGATCGTGGATTGAGGTGACGTCGACCATCAGAAGATCGACGGGAAGGAGAACCTGGCCGACCCATTCACTAAAGCCATTGCGGTGAAGGAGTTCAACGACTACAAGTCGAAGATGGGTATTAGATACTGCATCGATAGGCTTTAGGCCAAGTGGGAGATTGTTGGGAATAGTGTCCCAAAGCCAATCGTCAGCCTGTTGACGGTTGTGCTCCTTTTGTATTAGTACATGAATTATAAATAAATAAAAGTTATTTTGGTATTTTTTCATCACAAATGTTTCATCTTCTAATGAACTCCTGTGTTGTGGTGAAGTCCTTAGGACTATTTAGACTCGACAAAGGAGGATTTGTCGTTTAGTCCTTAAACATGTTCGCGACCAAATGATACGTTGTTACCAAGGATGACAATATTTATCGAGCATAGGTCGTTGTGTGCCATATGGGTTGGTTGTCCTCATAACCAAAGAGTGTGGAGACACTGGTATGGCATACAGGTGAGATGTAATGGTACATCTGCACTGAACGTGACCAACTCTGGAGCTATTTCTGCTGTCAAGATTTGCTCCGATGGGATATGGGTATAAATGTCCCTCCGACCTGAGACCGCCACGGTGACTTGCAAGCAACTCACTGCACTTAGCATTGGACTACCTGAATTTCTAATTCAGTGACGGAAGGTTGCTGGGTGTAGTCAAGTACTTGACTTGTCGGTGCGTGTGTCAAGATGGGATTGACCACTCCAGTTTAGGAGCTGTGTACAGTCGTGTTTCAATTTAGCAAAACCTTGGCCAGGGTAGTCCTAGTGAGGAGTCACAGGACTAATTGAGTTGAGCATGATTCGGATGATATCATCAGGGTTGACAGTTTAACTCTGAGTCATCCTAAACACAGGGGTCAAAAGGGATGAATTATACGGTAACCATATTCACGTAAGTTCTGAATGTTGCGATTGCGATTATTCGACCTATCCGGTCGTTGGGTACCATTGCTAGATGGTCACTTCGATTAGTACAGAAATTGGTTCCTGTGCTACCGGCTTAGGTTCGAACCTGCGGGGTCACACACATTAGAGGTTCCTTTCTGATCTGATGGCTGATTATGAGTCTTATCTATCTGGAACTCTATGATTGAGAATTAGGATTCTCTAATCATGAGTTCCACATATTTTGGGTACCGGGTCAAAATTTTGAATTTCGAATTTTGAATTTGAAATTTGAATTCTTTGATCAGGGTTTCATATCGATGGTCTCTGATGCCTGATTGCCCATCGGATTTGGACTCAACATTTATGAGAGGTTTAATTAGTAATTTAATCACTAATTAACTCAATTTGATTGAGTAATTATTTTTGGATCAAGTCCAATTGAATTGGATTCAGTTTGGATTGACCCGATTAGGTTAAATGTTGACCTAATCGCTAAGGTGGTTTAGTCTCTGATTTGATCAGGGATTAGGTTTAGTTAATTCCTAATTTGATTAGGATTTTATTATGCCTAATTAAGCCTAATTATGTTGGATTTAATTTGGTCTAATTGTGCTCAACCTATTTTAAACTAGGTTGGCTCAATTTGAATCAAACCACCTTGTTTTAAATTCCCTACGTCACCCAACTTCCTTGCACCCATTTGAATTCACGAGAAGAAACTTCTCGTGAAATTTTTCTCATGTAAAACCCTTCCCCACGTCCTCATTTGTGCACCATATGGATGGATAAATTAATTAGTTAGCCATTCAAATTCAAAGCATGTTTGAATTTGAATGGATAACTTATCACTTGCCCTTTCATCCTTATCCATTTTGTGCGCCACATTACTTACACGAGAAAAGGTTTCTCGTGAAACTTTTTCACGCACAAAGAGCCACGCCCCTTCTCTTCTCACGCCCAAAAGGATAGGGATAAGTTGGTTTTCGTTTGAATTCAAATTTGATTTGAATTCAAATGTGTAACCTCTTGTCTTTATCCTCTCACGCGGATAAAACACGTTCGATGTTGTTTTAAAAAGAGGAGAAAGGTGGGACGTGCGTAGAAAAATTAGGAGAGAAACTTTGGGGCGTGAGGAAGGCTTCTGCATAAGGTGAAGGTCCAAAACCTTCCGAGAGAAAAAGAAAGAAAAGAGAGAAAATTGGGCGCAGGGTTTTTGGTGTGTACCCTAGGGTTTCTACCTAGGGTTCGAGAAGTGAGATTGGTGTGCCACGAGTGTCGTGAGTCCATCAAATTTTAGAGAGAGATCCATCAGCCTCTCAAGTAACTGTGCAGATGATCCGGAGCATCCGAGAAGTCGGCACACATCGATCGAAGGAGTTCGATCAACATCTGCCATCAAAAGGGTGAAATCACGAACTAGCATTCGTGAGGAGCTGATCAGACGGGAGCTTCGTGTGGATGATCCGCAGAGGCCAGATAGTTGGATGGCTATGATGTGACAATCAGAGCCCTCCGACGGTGATCAGATTGCGGTGATCGACTACCCGTAAAAGGTGATGTGTTCTGAACACAGTACTGTAAAACGTTTACTAATTCAAATTTAAATTTCAAATTTAAATGCATGCTGTTGTATCATATTTAGATCCTAGTGTAGGGTTAATTAGTATTAATTAATGAGATTAATTAATAATTCCGCTGTAAAATAATAATTTTGAAAAAGTTTTAAAATTACCATTTTGCCCCTGCACTAAATTTTCGCTTGGCTTCCCTCGCCGACTCTGCTTTAGCTCGCACGGAGATCGACTCAGCATCGGCCAGTGCCGGCCATTCCAGAGTGGCCCGATGCCTTTCGCGTTCGGCTTCAAGTTCATCAATGCATCCATCCCTCTCTCTCATCGGAGCCGATGGATGGAGTGCTTCTTGCTCTTAATCTGTAACTCAAGAGATAAGATATTTTGACGAGCCGACTCAAGTTAGGCTCTGAAAGACTGTAGGTCGGCCGTCATTTGAGAGATCTGCTCTTGAAGTTCCTTCTCCCACCCATTTGCCATCTGGAGTTGTTCGACGGCAGTATTCTTTTCGACGGTGATGGCCGCCACCTTATCCATCCATAACTGACAGAAGTCGGCAATCTTCCGATAGCCGCTCTCAAGATCGTGCATGTCATGTGCCCACTGAAAGCAGAAGATGAATCTAGTCAGATAAAAAAGAAATCAAAAAACTTACTTCGAGTATCATCGGATAAAAGGAAGAAAATATTTCAACAATAGTTCTATTCTTTCTGTTCTTCCGATCAGTCAAAAGAAGGACAGCTTCAATGAGCCATCTGGCCAATGCCGGAATTGCCAAGGCAAACTTACCCTCAGAGATCCAGATGTCGAAGAGAGTTTGGAGGCCTGCAGATGACCCATCATCAGCTGAGGTCACTGGCACCTTTCCTCGATCTCTGGTCGGAAGTCCCATGCTTGAGAATGCTGGGAAGTCGGAGCTTGACTGCGCTTGAGAATGTTCCACTGGAGGAACGGCTGGTGCAGCCGCTGACTACTCGGGTTCGACCGCAACTCTCGACCCAATCTGAACCTCAGCTGATGGAGCCGCCAATGATATTATTGCAGCTCCATCCTCTCCTGCCACCCCACCTTCAGCAGACAGCACCTCAAGAAGCGTTGTCAAGACCGACAATATTAGGACTGGTTCGAGAATCATCTCCGACGGAATGTTGGATTCCCTCGCTAGTGGAGTAGTGACCCAACCCTTCTTCGATGGTCGGGAGGGTCCACCTTCAGTTGCTGTCTTCTTCTTGACAGCATATGTGCGGATATCTGCAGCTGACACTTGTGCTCTTGGCTACATAGCTGCAATCAAAATAAAGGAATCAGTATAAAATTCAGAAACAGACAACAAAGACAAGATAACCGACTATGTTATACCTAGAGAAGTGACCGAACTAAGCCCAGTTGTAGAGAGCTTGTTCGGTCATCAGCTCTTGCTATGCTGGAACTGCCATGTCCTTCAGTCAGATAAAATCATTTTGATCATCAGCCTCTACCCGACTGTTCTCATTGGGGCTAGTCCTCGAATCACCCCAACATGAAGAAAAGCCCCAGGGAGAAGAAGAAGAAATGAAGAAAAATTGGTTCTTCCATCTATAAATGGATGATGGAAGATCGAAAATGAAAGAAAGACATTTCCTCAGGTTGAAGAACCACCAACCCTTGGCCTTCAGATAAGGGCGAAGGACAAAAAAAGACTGAAAAAGAGAAGGACGAGAAACGATCGGTATAAGATGACACAACAAGGCGAAACTGATAATCAACCAGATAGAATTCTGGGCCAGCTGAGCAGGGCAGAGACCATAGTAGTCAAGAAGATTCCGCACGAACTCTGAAATCGAAAATCAAAGACTGATCCGAAGGTCCTTGACATAAATTGCAATCTAGTCCGGAGGAGAAAAATTCATCCGACCATCCGAGCTAGGAGCAGAAAGTTGATACTGCTCTGGGATACGGTATTATTTCCGAAGTCGATCAACATTAGGTCCGAATAAGGAAGAAGCTTCCATTTTTGGATCCGATAGAGATTCGTCGGATAGATTTTTCAACCGACTATCTCGAGAAAAAGAAGCTTTTTTAGCCATCAAAAATAAAAAACTAGAGAAGAAAAAAAAATTTAAAACAAGAAACCTAAAGAGGAAGAAGGACTTGACCTGAAACCCAGGATAGAGTGAGAAATAAGACCCTGGAGCTCCTAGTACTGGGGTGACCTTCCGACAGAACCTTCTGTTGCAAAGGATGGCGATAAATGCAAAGTAAAAGTCTGGCTGAAAGCGACTTCATATATATAGGACCCCTCAATGATCTGGATGAAATCGACTAAATCTGGATTTCCTCAGATGATGACGCATGGCGACATCAAGACCAACCATTGATCAGACGGTTCGACGCATCTATTCCTAGATCGTGCCACCTCACCGTTATCCATGTGAACAGCTCAGAGCCAATGATATTTGGATATGTGATCAACATCTACTAGTCAGAATCAAATCGTCTGGATGTTCTGGGTACCGAATTATCTTATCGAAACAACGGCCCAATGATGATTTCAGAACTATCGAAATAGCAAAATAGCTGGAGATCTCTCATATTCCAAAAACTCATTAATATCAGCAGTCAAATCGGGGCTTGAGACAATATGTGACAACTCCCATCATCCAACGTAATAGATCACATGATGATATACACGTCAAACCACCTTGGATTTGGAAGTGGGGGGCAACTGTTGGGACCATTCAACCGACCCCTGACTCTGACTCTACATCGATCTTATGAACACAATACTCTGACTAATAATCAGTTAACCGACCGACAGTCAGCTATTATCAACCAACAATGAACAACCATGACGACTCAATATCCGACTGAGGACCATCGGCATATCAGAGTCACTGTCCGATGCTCATTCGGATCTCCACGACTACCGACCTACTACTATTACCGATATACAGTCGACTTATCTTCTCACGATCACATAAGGTCGGAATGTGCGAAACTTACACATCTAACCATTATAAACGGTTATCGACTACGTATCATGGTCATTAGTGGGCATAAACAATCCATTAACTCTATGATTATAGCCCGATAATTTAGCGCCACAAAAAGCGGGACCACGTGCTTGACGGTTACATCAAAATCATCTATAAAAGGGAGGTAAATGAACAGTATGTGTAAGGCAATTCTGGGTCGAGACTCTGCCATTTTAAAATTCTCATCTGCTGTTCACTACTTTCCGTTGACTTAAGTATCGGAGGATCTCCGTCGGATACAATTTCGGTCTGTGAGGATTTTATTTTGCAGGTGCTCTTTATCGATGACAGACGACAGAAGATTGACCGCAACAATACTTATGTCACTAACGATGCTTATCCTTTTTTAGGTAAATGAGGATACATCTCATATCAAAGATTATATGGCATCAAGTTTTCACGACACCAATCCATTGGAGAATACTAAAATTTGGACTTGAAATATTCTGGCTTACAAACTATCCACCTGCCCAACTTGTTCATTAAATAGACTTGAGTAAGATTTTATAAATTTAAATCAGGCTTAGATTCAAAAATCCCCACCCGATGTCAAGTAGGATTTGAATTAGAGTTGACATTCAACCCAACCAAAACCCAATATATAAGCAAACAAATAATTTTATTTTTAGATTTCACATATTACCCATGATGTTTTTATAATAGTCTTTTTAATCTTATTTAGCAAATAATTTTATATTTAGATTTCATATATTATCTATTATGTTTTTATAATTGTGCTTTTTATATTATTTAGTTATGTAAATGATCAAAACTTTAATTCAATAACTATTAAGTCAATAAAAATGTCCCAAACTATTTTCTATCTTAAAATTCTTGCTTGACCCAATTTAATCCAACTACTATGGGATTATCTAATTCAAGCCAACTATTCCAATCCCATTAATTAGCTAAATTGAATCAATCATAATTTAGCTTTTAATAAGGTTAGGTTGGGTTAGATTTGAGGGATTTAGAGGTTGAGCTATAAAGGTGTGCCCTTAACCCAACCCAACTAATTCAAGTTGCAACCCTACATGGCAACTAACAAGATACTGATGCAGTGTGGGTGGTTACCTTGATATATAGAAAGAAAGTTCTTCACTAATGAAGATATGTTTAACCATGCAAATCTCTTCGATAATGGAGTTTAAGAGGTTATTGCACTTTTGGCATCTTGAAAGAAAGTGAAGCAATTCAATCAAGGTCTTCCTTGATGGGTCAAAAAACAAGAAAAGTACCACTATAAAGGTCCAAGAACATCATTCTGAAGATATCACATTAACATAGGAAATCTCATAATCTATACATAGAAGCCATCAAAAACATTAAGTGGCAAGGGAGTGTCTTTCTAACAAAGACAACATTCATCAACAAGCACAAATCCTCTTATTCAGATTTGCCAGAACCTTAGAGAGTGAAGGTCTAACTTGCTTCGGCGTGTGATTGGTGGGGTACCTTGTTCCATGTTATTTTTTGGAAGTCTGTTTTGACTTGCTTCCAAATTGTATTATTGTTCATCAAAAGTAATTCATCATAGTGGAGGGTGGAAATACTACAAAGTTATCCTTTAATTACTTTACTCCTAGATGTCTATTGCAATAGGGAATTATCTTTGTATCTTGTCTTTATTAGTATTCAAAAATGTTAAAAGTAGTTTCTCTTTATCTGGTACATAGCTCTCTCCTTGTTGATTTCTACGCTTGAATTGTTGTGCTTTCACTAGAAATTTCAATTTTTTTTTTTTTGCCAAGACTAGAATACTAATATTACTTGGTTTATCACAAACTCTTTGATGACGATGATCCTTTGGTCAGTAGGGAAACTTGGCCTAGCATGCTATGCTTGTAGAGTATGATCTCATGTAAGTTGAGGTATCGAGGAACAATATTTATAGCTTCACTCTAATATCCTTTGCATTTTCTATGAAACTTTATTAGGTATAATCTAAGATACACTACTAATAAATTATTTTGAGGATAGAAAATTTGATTTACCAAATCCCCATGTTCAGCAAATTTTTCTTCTTCCCGACCAAAGAAATCTAGCTTATCCTCCAGACTTCCTCGTTGTGGCCCTAGTTGCTCAAGAAACTTCCTAGCATATAATCTATATGATATATTGGGAGCAGTTTTCTTCTTTTTTAAGATATTCCTGAAATGCAATATAGAATCGATATAATGAAATAGATAATAAAAATAGAATATAATATAATAAATATAAATACCTAGTTATATTCTAAAATCATTTTACGATATTATTGTTATGATATAATATCACTATATAAAATTCTATTATCATATAAGTATATATCTATCGATATAGTAAAATAATATATTATTATAAAATAATAATATCATGAATCAACCTACTTATAATAAGAAATAGAAAAGTATTGCATTTAGCTAGGAGATATTTAAATGCAATAAAGCAAGGTCATTAGTAGTTGCACTTTTATATTTTAAGTAAGATGTAAAAAAATATAATAAAAACTAATCAAATATTAGGGTAATCGAAAGACCCATGCATGGGATATGGGTATGATACAATGCTAATGAAAAATATTTTTCATTATTATCAACATATATTAAGCAAATATGGTCATTAATAATATCATTAATTTCTTTATTAATTTATTAACACTAATGAATACTTCTTTTAATTATGATTTGGTAAGTTACTAAGCTTCTTAGTAATGATATTATATTATTATATTTTGATAAAAATCTATTTGCACGATATCTTAATAGTCTAGTTGACAATTGAGCAAGCCACACGGTGCAAGTTCAATAGGATTAGAATTTGTGAGAAACACAACTCTAATTGGGTAGACTTCGGCTATGAAGCCATGCAGTAGGAACCCAGGCTGAATAAGTGGAATTCCTTCATAGTGTAAAGATGACTAATAAAAGACGGGGGCGGGCATTTAGAGATCCTGAAGACTAGAAGATCATTTCAAAAGCTGAACAGATATAGACGATTAGTGCAAGCCATGTCGAAATATGTTGAAAGCCAATCGAGCATAGTTATCAGTCTAATAACAATAGAATTATCATACTTGTGTATGTACATAGGAGCAAATGGTTAGCAGCAATTATTAGAACTATCAAGAGTGGAGACTAGGCATAGAAAGCAACAGTTAAATTGAACAGTTTTAGTGTTTGAGGATAGTTATTATGTATAAATATAAATAATAGAATATACTCTATATTACCGACCCTTTAAAAAATCAACCAATTCAGTTTGTTTATCTTATTTTTACATTTATCTTTTATTCTACAAGTACATGTAACTTAATTCTTTTACTATAGTTATGTGCTATATCCCTTACCGAAGCTCCATGCTACACCCTCTACTAGCTTTACACTATACCCTTACCAAAGCCTCATGCTACAACCTTTCTACTGTAGCCTTATATTATGTTCCTATTCTGATTCATATTTTTTGAATGATAATATGGCGGTAGCAAAAATTATTAAAAATAAAGATATTTGGACCTACGCTGCTCTCTTCAAATCACCATCCTTCGGACTAATCTTATCGATGGCATGCTTACATATGCATCTACCACCATTGCTAAAAATTGTCACCTCTTGTCAACTTGTCAAATTTTTTGGGACCTCGAGTTTCTAGACACACTTGAACTAGCATAAAAATGGAGGGCCAATAGAACCATATTAAATAAGAGCCTACTTATTATTCAAAACAAAGAGCTCTATGAATAATATTATTAATGTAGGCTACTGCATGGCTCATGAATTTCGTTGCACAAATCAAGCCTCTATTTTAGTAATAGATACTAATTATTACTAAAAGTAATTATTACTTGTCAATCTACTTGTGTAGATATAAAAAAGTTACTCTCTATCTAATCACATTGTTTGAGCATATAACCCGCGGGATTTGCAGAATGCATTTTTTTCTTTTTCTAATTATTCTTGAAATTTAATGTGTAATAGATATAATAGAATAAATAAAAGAAACAAAATATAAGATAATAGATGTAAGAGTCAAATTATTTTTTATGATAAATTTTTTATATTAATATTATGATACACTATCACTATATAAAATTCTAATAATACATATATATCTGTTGGTGTATATAATAGAATAATATACTATAATAAGATAATAAAATTATTATCTAATCTACATATAATAAGAAGTATTGCATCCAAAGAATATTTAAGTGCAATATAGCAGGGTCATCAATGGTTATGTTTTAACTTTTAAATAAGGTCATGATTATAAAAATATAATAAAAATTAATAAAATATTAGTATAATCTAATAACCCATGCAAGGTATGGCCAGAGAATAGTACTATTGAAAAATACTTTTATTTATATCAACAAACTTTAAACATATAATTTATTAATAATACTACTAATTTCTGTATTAATTTTTGTAATATTAATAAATTTTTTTCTCATAGCAAGCTAAAAAGCTTCTTATAAATAATATTTTGTTATTATCAACTATATTCAATAAGAGATCTTAGTATTCAAAATAAGGAGTTCTATTAATAACATTATTAATAAGAGCACCCATGTAACG
This sequence comes from Elaeis guineensis, assembly GCF_000442705.2. Lineage (NCBI taxonomy): Eukaryota > Viridiplantae > Streptophyta > Magnoliopsida > Arecales > Arecaceae > Elaeis > Elaeis guineensis. Next base: position 21,379,659 of record NC_025993.2, on the reverse strand, counting down.
GATGGAGAGCTTTATGCAGAGACTCCATTTTAGTACATAAAGGTAGACAGATGATAGATAGATAAGTAGGTAGGTATATATATATATATATATGTGTGTGTGTGTGTGTGTGTGTGTGTGTGTGTGTGTGTGGACTCAACCTGTTGGTTGGATGGATATGGTACAAAGCTTAATTGAGTCAAACCCCTTGATGGACTTGTGTTCAGATTAGGAGATCTTGGACTTTAACCAACTTAGGGATACCAACATCGCAATCTTATTGGAGATTTATAATCGGTCTAGGATGTAGAGAGGAAGGACCTGTATGGTATGACTTGGTGATATTGGGGCCATCGATGTGGAGGACCTTGCCTTATCATATGTAAGTTGGCACTGTATTGATTACTAAGTAGTGTCCAAGTTAGGTGATGCATCCATTGAACTTCTCCAAGAGACTTGACATATTATATATGCTTCTTGCAACAAATGGATACATATTATAGCTGTATTTTAGTTAGAATGGTCAATGATGATGACAATAAGGCCTGTTTTAACAAATAACAGGTGCTATCGAGATACTAATGATACACGCATGAGCCTTTTCCTTTTTCCTCCTCCTCTTGCTAGCAAATAATGTTGCATCACCGAAAATGATTTATAGCTAACTCTTCATGATCACCTGTCAAGAATTGAAGATGGAGTTTCCTTACTTCATACACCTCAATTCTTTCAAGAAAAAAAATTTTCTTCATTATATATGTATAGATGAAAGCTTACGCCAATGATATTTTCTGTAGGAAGATCTTTTTTTTTTTTTTGTTATATCACCACAGTCTTAGTTGAAACCTTGGCCAAATTGATGCTTCAATTGTGCAGTAATTGACGCCAAACTTTTGGTGATGAAAATTTTCAATGATAATTTCCATCATGAAAATTCACAAACTCTAATTAAGTGACAGAAGCTAATTTCCATTATGTAATTTTTTGTCATCAATTTTTTTTCACTAATAGTCTTCTTTGGCTGTGGTTGCTATGGTCTGCTAATTTGTTAATCTAGTATTTCAAAGATATCACCATATGATTATCAAATTCTAGTGTGATCATTATATGATTGTTACTTTACATTCTCTGAGGCCTGATTGCTTTTCTACTTTGTCAATTCTTTAGGGAGTTAGAACCAACATGACATGTATAAATAGGCAGAAGATCTTTTTATGCTGCTCCCCCAGATTTCATCAATCCATAACTTGCCGGTTGCTCACATCAAACAGGGGACACTAAAAAAAATAATGGTAAATAAATAAAGACCCAGTGTATCCATGTTTCATGTATCTAGCATGACCAAAGTTATCAATCCACCTCATTATTGAGTCCTAGAATTGCCCAAGTACATCATTATCTAGTGTCACAACTAATAAGTAAGCAAACTAATGATCGTGATAAAGTTGTGCCATTATCTATTTCTAAATGAATAAACATGATCTCTCTAAAAAGAAGCTTTGCAAGAGATGAGTAATTGATTTGCCTAGCAATGATGTGATGGTCTCTTGGCAGTAGAGGGAACAGAGAACAAAAGTATCTGAAGCAAGAAGAATGGATCCTCTCATTCAGTGAATGAATGCCCAATTATTCATGTCAACAACAGCAAAGCCATCTCCCATCTTGATTGAATGACCAATCCTTGAACTAAAATTTTGTTTATGAATGCAACTTATCTCCTTGATTTTTTTTTTTGTTGTTGTTTTTGGTTTTTTTGAACAAAATGGTTGAGTAATTCCTACAATTGATTTTTTTCTTGTAAATATTTCCTTAATTGGCTATCCCTAATTCATTATCAATAATTAAATTGATAATTTGAAGTCTTGTGGAGTAATCCATCTGGTTCCAATTAGCCATACATTTGAACTCTACTTATTTATGACAGCATTCTAGATTTTAACAGCCATATTTTTTTAAAAAAAAAAGGGGTTTTTGGCAATAACCCCATGCCTTGTGGAAAATCTCAAGAGATAATATTTTCTTTTAACTTTATCTGTAATAGAAATGCTATGATCTCAGAAAAGAGATGGGAATATTTCAAATCAATTATTAAAGTCATTGGATTCTTAAATATACTTCTATAATATAATGCTTGTTTTTCTCTTTTCCAAAATAATACTAAACTTATACAAACCTTAGGCTTCATTTGGTCTAGGAATAAAAAAAATATAAGTAATAAAAATTATGTCTATGAGAATGGTAATATACTAATTTTGTTGTTGTTCGAAATTACCAAAGTACCCATGCTGTGCTACACAGTTATATTTGAATTGAATGAAAAAGAAGAAAAGTGAAAGTAGTGGTGCAAGTTAGGAAACCACCACTGACTCCCTAGCACCATATATAAAAGAAAAGAAAACCACCAACAAAAAAAGAAGTTCTGCAACTTCTTCCTTTTATATGTGGGCATTAGTGAGAAAAGAAAAAAAATGAAACAAGAGAGAATTCTCATTATGATATTGTCAGGCATTTGAATTGTGAAAATCATGTATTTTTCTCTGTGATTACACACCTGATTAATGACTAATTGTGGTTTGAATTGTTTCGGTCCAAGTAAGTCTGCCGGAAATTTCGACTTCATTATTTCGAGGTATTTCAATTAGCCCTTCCTATTTAGTTTTCATTGATATCAGAGCAAATATGATTCAAATTCTAGCAAATTAGCATGGCTTTAATTGATTTGAATAAAGTCGGAATGATGAATTTATAATTATTTTCCAATGCCGACCATGGAGTGTATTTTTTTGATTCTCTACAAATACTATATTTTGAGGCATGATTTTACTGCACTGCATAGACATTTATGAGTATACATGATCTAAAAAATTTGATGTTAATTAGACTTTAGAATGTTGAGTTATTACTATTTGAATTTCCAGAAAACATAGTGATGTAGTGTATTTTGTGTGCTGGTTTCTTTAAGTACAGTGACTATTACTATTCAATGGTTACATTTTTGAAAAATAGATTTCTCAGGCTTTCAATTGGTATATTATATGTTGGATTCGGTGTTATATGATGAAATTTATAATATGTTGAAATTGAGATGAGTATGTGTTGCATTTCTATGTTTTGGTTATCTTAAAACATTGATTATGCGTTGAGTTGGAGAATAAAAACTTGGAAACGTATACTATACCTTCGGATATGGGTACCATACTATTACGAATTTTTTAATTGGTTCTCTCTTTGAAAATTCATAATAAATTATGTATAACTCTAAAAATTATGATTTTTTTTTTTAAATTTTAGCCTATTAAAATAAAATACCAGAACATATGTTTCGAAATATATTGATTATTACATGATTTTATTTGAGAATGATTTGTAAAGAGGCATAATGATGCATATTTTATACCATTGTTGGATCATGTGGTACATATGTATTGTGTAATGACATGTTATTTTATGAGATTAAATGATTTGGGTTATGGCATCTTCGGACTTATATATTGGAATTAGAAATATGGTCATAACTATCCACAAACTTCAGTGTATATTAAAGGAGAGGAAGCCAATTTTTTAAATAATATAGGAACACATCTTCCGGTTAGACACGTTATTTCAGGATTTAGAGGATGAGTTTGCCATTCATGATAGGGAGAGAGCCCAAGCCCTAAAGCATACAATTTCAAAATATTGGGCTCGTGTTTGGTATAATATATATAGAAATAACACCTTGCAGATTGGCTACGAGACCTTGCTAAGGAGGTTCATATATATATACAACCATCACTATATGATGAGACACATGAGAATGACTCGTACTCAGACTACGAGCACTAACCTCAGTGACCTAAATGGTATTGCTTCATTTGAGTTAGATGGTGCTTCAGAGTTATGGGCTTTCTTGCATTGAGTTGACACCTTTATTTAGTCATGGATGTGTTTAGGACATTAAATGTTGGGATCATGCATTGTTTTATGATTAGTTTATGCATTTGATGATCATGTGTAGTCTTTGATAAGTTATGTAAATATTTCATTTTCTTCAAGTGTATAAACATGTTGGACATGTGTGTTTTATGTGAATGGTAAATGTTATATTTTCTTTTGTTACACTTAAATATGATATACCTATATACTTTTATGAATATATAAACATGTGTTGAGATGCTTAATTGAGTGGAAGTTCTAAAGTTGGTAGGAATCATTGGATTACTCATTTAAAACTATAATCTGATGCAATTGGATTTTATTAATAATGATTGAATATTAGAAAGTGAGAGCTAATTGGGAACATAGTGAACTTTTGTTTCTATATCTGATGTTTGACTGTTATTGATTTAGCTTGCAATTGGCTGCTAGATAGACATGAAATGTGATGACAGTATGTATCATACTTAATGAATGTGTGCATGTGTTTAATTTGCATAATAGATCTGATCATAGACAGTGCTTCGAAAAATATTATGGCTGAACTAAACAAGAATGAGAAGCTGGACGGTGAGAATTATGACATATAGCACCGTAAGATCCAGTATGTCCTTAAATCACAAGGTGTGAAGGAAACTATCTTCCATGCTATGAATGAGTCTGATAGAGGCCACACAGCTCAGCACCAAAGGGATGGTGTAGCATATGATGCATAAAAAAAGATCAGCATGACTGCTCGCATCATGTTGCTGAGTAGCATGGAGAATGACATCATGTGTGAGTATGAGAAATACGAGATAGCCTTTGAAATGTGGAATGATCTCAAAAAGATTTTTGATGAGACTTCAACTATCAAGTTGAGGAGGCTTACTATTAAGTTTGACATATATAAGATACCTTCTAATCTGATAATGAAGTAGCATATGAGAGGATATCGAACATGATAAGAGAGCTTAAGGCCACTGGAAATGATCTAACTAATGAGCAACAAGTGCAAGTTGTGATTCATTCTTTACTCTAGAGTTGGGAGTGTATGGTCATTCAGATGACTCATGATGAGAACATTAAGACATTTGATGACATTAGGCGTCACCTAAAGTTGGAAGAAGAGCAAATTGAGGCTATAAAATCTTCTGAGCAAACCCTTATTGTTGAGGCTGGGTCTGGCAAAGCTCTTAAGAACAAGTACAAGGGATGGGGCTACAATAAGAAGGAAAAATGAACTGGTGTGCAGCAATGAAAGCTAAGAACGACCAATGCAAGAGAGAAAAGCACAGTGGAAAGAAAGGAAAGGCTAAGTTAACATGCTTTCTTTGTCACAAATTGGGTCATTTTGCTCGTGAGTGCACTAAGCGAAAGAAGATATCATTATACTTCACTAATTTTTGTTATATTTCTAGTTGTTTTCTATTATCTAAAGCTTGTCCTTTGTGGATTGTAGGCTCAAGAGCCACCAACCATGTAATTAGAGAATGTGGGGCCTTCATGGAGTATCATTGAATAAGTCCTGATATGAGATGGACCTATGTGGAAAACAACTCTCATGTAGAGGTTAAGGGCATTGGTACTTGCAAATTGGCAATGCGAAGAGGATGCACTTTATTCTCGCATGATGTGCTTTATGCTCCAGACATTTGATAAAATTTGGTCTCTATTGTTGCTCTCCTTAATTTAGGATTTAATCTTGGCTTTCATAGTAATTGCATGGATGTATATTAATTTAGGAAAGACCTGTTATGGTTATGTGTTAGATAACTTCATTATACTCGATGTAGATGATCATAGCTATGTTCATTATGTAGATTATTATTTTTCTTCTAATTCATCTGTTCTTAATGTTATTGATGATGTGAATGTGAATGTATGGCATGCTAGACTGGATCACATTGGGCAAGACAGAATGAATAGAAGGGCCAAAGAAGATCTTTTAAGATTTTTAAATAAAATTGAATTGCCTATATGTGAGCATTGCCTTAAAGGAAAAACAACTAGAAAGCCTTTTCGCAAAGAAATCAGAGCTGAGAATATCCATTGCAACTTATCCATTTTGACATCTATAGTCCAGTGAATGTAAGAGCAAGGCATGAAGCTGTCTATTTTATAACTTTCATAGATGATTATACATGTTACGATCATGTCTTTCTGATATCACATAAATCTGAGGTATTGGATTGCTTTATATGATATGTGAATTTAGTGAAAAATCGGTTAGACAAAACAGTTAAAGTCTTGAGAACAAATTGAGGATGCAAATACCTTTCAAAACAATTCAAATCATCTTGTGAAAAGAAAGATATTATAAGATGGCTGATAATTTCAGGAACTTTGCAACAAAATGGTGTTGTTGAGAGGAGGATTAAGGCTTTGTTGGAAATGGTCCATTCAATGATGACGCAAAAGAATCTATCGATTTCATATTGGGGCTATGTATTGTTAACTGCTACCTATGTATTAAATCATGTGCCAATAAAATTAGTTTCATCGATACTATATGATTTATGGATAGGTGGGAAGTCTGACTTGACAAATTTATGGCCTTGGGGATCAGCAGCTTATGTTCATTATTTCTCTCACAAACATGATAAATTGGATCTGAGAGGAAAGAAATATATCTTTATACAATATCTAGAACACTCTAAAGTTATGTGTTCATAGGTAAACATCAAGATAGTGGTTGAACCAAAATAGATTCATGAGATATCATTTTTTAGAGAATAATTTTTCAAATAAAGGTGATATAAATAAGCATATTCAAATAAGTAAATTAAAAGATCATGATAGTAATATCGCTCCAAATCAATTGAATGACCTAGTCAAGGATTCTCCTCAAACAATTGATCCTAGTAGGAGCAATACTTTTGTCGAAGAGACAAGTGTGTAGAAACTCGTGAAAAAACATATCCTACTACAACAAAAATGGCCATTAATGACACTTTTAAGTATCGCTATAGGCTCAAAAGAATGTCATAAATATCTTTTCCGACATTTTTGTGGCAATTTTTTATGTGCCATCTTAAAATCGTGTCAATAATTAATTATCAGTATTTTTAGAAAAATATCACTAGAAATTTTTATTTTAGCAACATACATAAATGCCTTTAAAATTTTAATGTCGGCATTTTTTATATGTTGATAAAAATTATCAAAAAAAAAATTTTATATTCTATAATTAGAGTAAAGGGAGGATTCGAACAAATGACCTCTTATTTGAATGACAAGCTCTTAATCACCAACCTATAATATATATTATTAATATATTATATAGTTTATTTAACTTATTAACATACATTCATGTCATTAAATAAGTAATGCAAAGAAAAATATATATATAATAACATATTTTATGAGATTTGTATGACTAAATCAAACTATAGATAAAATTAATAATTTAAGATTTACTGATAATTTTTTAAAATTTCATAAATTATGATATATTTATTGATATATTAGTTAAATACCATAATAATAGTTTTATTTTTTGTACTTCAATTAATATGCCATAAATATAAATTTATAGTGGCATTTATAATAAAGTGCCGCTAATAAAAAAATACTTATTGAAAGATAACAGTATTTTTATCAAAGTATAGTATTTTTTTCTGGGCCAGTCAAATGCACTAGGCTCAGTCCTGTTCGAGCTAAGTCATCATAATTTTATGGGCTAGAACAAACAACAACATGGAGTTGGACCAATCCACGTTGAACCTAGTTAATAGAAAATCTTATATCTCCATTACATGCTTGACTAATTTTTGATGTGTGTGATGTATATGGAAAAAAACAAAACAAAACAAAAAACAACAAGCACATTGATTTCTTCGTATTTCTTATAAGAATACATCATTACATGATGTGTGAGAGAAGTAATGGTTCCAAAGTCCAATTTTTGCTATCCTTAATTAAAACCTCTAGGTTTTGTTTTTCTATTATTACTTTTTGACAATCCTAACAATTGTAATACCAAACTGTCGGAAAATATGGTGGAAGCAAAGGAGTCCGAATAGGACTCATCTTCTTCTTCAACGGAAGAAGATGAGTTTGAGGAGGATTTCATCCAAAAAGAACTCCCCAAACATCGATTCTATATCCATTTATATCTGTCTCAAGTTCCCCTTCTCACCTCAGTTTCCAATTCTCCACCATCGAACATCATCATATCTTTTTTCCTTTCGATTTATTTTGCCTACTGTTATTGTGTTCATAAAAAATTAGGGCCAAACATCACTAGAAACAAGGTAAATAATCTTTGAAAATCTTGCTAACCCTTCTCTCCACCAGTCTTAGCCCGTGGACCATTGATTTCGGCCAGCAATCGTTGGAATCTCTTGAAAAATTCAGCCTCTAAGATTTTCCTATTTTCTTCCATTATTGTTATGATTTCTAGCATCATTTGCCACTGCTAGTCATTAAACCAAGGTCCTTAGTCGCCGCTATGGTCTTCTTTTTCAGGCACAAGTGTGTCGACTAGGAGGGGGACCTCCCTTGCTTCGGGAACAAGGGAATAAAGGGTCACCTGTACCATTAAAGAAGAGAGAAAGAAGAATGAAGAATGAAAAAAGAAAAAGAAAAAAAGAAAAAGAAGGAAAAAAAGATTTCTTTCTTCTCTCCCTCCTCGCTCTTTCCTCTCTAGTCTCTTTCTCTCTCTATTTTCTCTCTCTACTTCTCTCTATGAATTTTCTCTCTAGATTATTTCTCTCTCTTCAACATTTTTCTCTCTCTATCATATCTGTTGTCTCTCTTCTTTCTTAGGATTGGTGAAACTAGAGGTCCATCTTCCATGATTAGTTCGATCTTGTCTGATCTTATCCTAGAGAATTTGATCCGTGAGATGCACCCAATTTTTGGTTCGATCCTATATGAGATTTTAATTTAGAATTTTATTTTTGATTAGTTATGAATTAAAATTAATGCAAGAATATAATTTTAAATAATAGATTTTGAAAGATCCCTCAAGATTAATTAATCTATCTGTTCAGTATTCTACAAAAGATAAATAATGAGCCATCTTTATGAGATATTAATTTATTATAAAAATAAATAATTAGTATTTAATTTATATATAATTATAAAATTATATTTAAATGAAGAGTGATTTATAAATATTGAGATTTTTAGAAAAATTATAATTTATGGATTTTGTTATGGAATATGCATGTATTGACTGAAATTATGATATATATATATATATATATATATTATCTTGTAAAGGTATTTTCATTTATGCATCATATTTGAACTCTCAACTTAACAATATTCAATGGATCCTATCAATGGGGATTATATATTGGTATCTAATGGACTCTACCAATGGGTATTATATATTGGTAGTCCATGGACCTTGCCAATGGGGGCATATGTTGATATTCCTTGGATCCCACTACAAGAAAATAGTGTAATGACAATGGCTAAAGAGTCATCGCTAATAGTAATATTTATTGATCATTTATTATTATGAAAACTAAATCCATCATTAAAAGGTGAAGACTTATTAGCGACAGCTTTTTTTGTTACTAATGATGGTAATGCCATCGCTATAAATTATTAGTGATAGCTTTAGCGATGTAATTTAGCTGTCGCTAATACTCTGCCCTAAAATTCACCACCATCCCTGATCACTTGGTTCATTCTCCGCCGCCTCTCCCTTGTTCCCCACCCTCCGATCCTCGTTCTTCCCCCGCCGCACCATCTGAGGCCCGTCCCAATACCCCAACCCCTCATCGCTATCTCCTCCTCGAATCTGATGTCCTTGCATCGGATCGACCATCTCTGAGCCCGTGCCCTCCCCCTTCTTCCCCGTCTCCCCCTTCTTTCCCTAGCACTATCGAAAACTTGCCGGAGCCCCCCTCTCGGTGCCCCAGTCTCTCCCTTCTTCCCGACCTCCCTCTTCTTCCCCCATCACCATCTCTGCATCAGATCAGTCTTTCCCTCATCGGATCCACCGTCCCCTACCTCCCCCTTCTTCCCTTCCCGCACCATCGAAATGCCGCATCGTCGAACCCATGTCCCAGTCCCTGCACCGCCTCCTCTTCTTTCTTGTGTCGCCTGGTGAGCATTAGTGATGGCGACAATGATGGAGATGGAGCCATCTCCATCGCCACATATCGTTCCCTCTTTAAATCTTTAAAATTTAAATTTAATTTTATCAGATTTATTTAAATTTATAATATTTAAATTTAATTTGTGTATGAAAAGTACATTCTCGATCACCAGCAGGATCCAGATGAGCACCGCTACCGTATGAAACCTCACTTTCGATGGTGCTCTTGGGAGTTGGAACCACTCCGAAGAGCTCTCTAGTGAGAGTAGCCCCACTGCCTTTGACGGTAGAGATTTGAGGTCGGGCCACCATCGGATAGGCTATGGCCCACTCATCTACTCTAATGATGATGAGAGTAGCTCGGTGAGTTCTTCGATGATCAATGTACTTTCGATGGAGAACATCTGTCCCTCAGAGATAATCGGCAAGATTTGGGCGACGGTGCTAATGAGCTTGCTTCCAATCCATCATAAATGATATGGGCTGATCCAATTGAGTTTGGGCTGGGCTCAGGTCTACATATTTTAAAAGATTTTAGAGCCTAGGTCTGGCCCGAATCGAAGTCCGAAAAAAATTTTTAAGTCGGGCTCAAGTAGGAGTGTGGCCCGATCCAGTCCGACCCATTTTCAGCCCTATTTACAATGCTACTCAATACATTGGAACCTCCAAGATGGGATTTGTCTATATGCCATGCTGGTGTGCTAGTACAGTCTAGTTGTCTCGTGTGCCCCAAGTCCGCACGTGCGGGATGCGCATCTCAACCCTCTCCAATTGCAATGCTGCTTGATACTTTAGAATCTTCTAATTTAAAAATTTTAAAAATATTGCATTGTATAGAACTATAGATTCATCTTTTAATTAATATATATAATCTATGGTATCCGTACATTTATATATTTTTTTATGGATAAAAAAATTATGCATATTGATCAATTGATTGTCTAGTATGGACAATTTGAAAAATATAATTAATTCTATAGATCATTACAGTAATCAAATGATATAGTGAGGGTTCAAAAAGAAATTTGGATAGTATTTTTCTTTAGTTCTTCTCACATATCTTATGCTATGTGAGGAGAGAACTAAGAGAAAATGCTGTCAAAATTTTTTTCGATCTCTATTGCATATCATTTGATTACTATACTTGATCTATAGAATTAATACAATTTCTGAATGGGATAGGACCTTCTATATCTATTAGTTGATGGTAGGATGTAATTATTATATAAGCCATTCAAAATGATAAAATAATCATTTAGCAATTATCTTGTATTTGTATATACAGAATCCTTGGGTAGCGTGTCATAGACCATAGTTGGATGGATCGTCGAGCAATTGATGGGGCAATTTCTACTGAATGCAAGGAGAATGTAGAGTACTTCTGTGATTATATTTTTAAGAATACAGCACTCTTACATCAAAGGTGGGCTCGTTGCCCATGTAAGAGATATGGCAATAGAGAAATGCTTGATGGGGATACAGTAACTATCAATTTATATAAGAATGGATTTATGCCCAACTATAAGTATTGGTACCTGCATGGGGAGATGTGAAAGACAGTTGTAAGGGTTAGAAATGCGCATAATAAGGACAGATAAAATGGTAGATATGATTATAGATGTTGCTAGTCCTGAATTTAACTAAAATATAGAGGATGATCTAGAAGCTGGCAGTAGTAATTTCTATTGTATACTGAGAGATGCTGATGAACAACTATGACTGAGATGTGAAACACACACTATATTATCAACTGTGTCAAAGTTGTTGAACTTGAAGGTCGAGTTTAGTATGACAGTCAACTGTTAGAATAGGATGATAGCAATCATAAAGAAAATGCTACCAAAGGATAAGAAGCTTGTTGGGAGTTTCTATGCTTCAAAGAAAATGATGAAAGGGTAAGGCATGAGATATGAGAAGATAGATGCCAGTCATAATGATTGTATGCTTTTCTATAAGGAGGATCAACTGAAGAGCTAGTGTGACACATGCGGTGAAAGTCGATTAAAGCCGAGACAAGAGGGTAGGAATCAAAAAGACACCATACAAGGTTCTTCGATACCTTTCCCTTGCTCCTAGACTTCAGAGGCTCTACTTGTCTAAGAGTACTGCCAGACAGATGAGATAGTATAAAAAAAATTCGTAAGCACTCCAATATGATGACTCATCCATCGAATAGTAATATATGAAAGAAATTTGATACTTGCCATCCTTTATTTGCTTAGAAATTACACAATGTCAGACTAGATCTATCTACCGATAGATTTACATCATTCAGTCATGCAGCGGTTCTTTATTCATGTTGGTCAGTCTTTATTACTCCATACAATCTGTCACCTGGGATGTGCATGAAAAATATAACATCTTTTTTATATTAGTCATTCCTAGACCATGACATCCTGGTAGAAGCATTGATGTATATCTAAGGTCTCTTATTGATGAATTCAAATTTTTATAGTATGATGGCATACATACTTTTGATGTATCAAAGAAGCAGAATTTTATAATGAAGATTGTATTAATATGAACCATTAGTGATTTTTTTATTTATGAAATACTGTCAGGATGGAGCACTTATGGGAAGCTAGCATATCCCTATTACATGGAGAATACAAAAGTATTTTAACTTAAGCATGATCTTAAGTCTTATTGATTTGATTGTCATCATCAATTTCTTCTCGAGTATCATCCTTTTCAAAAGCAGCGGGACAGTTTGAAGAGGAATAAAATCATGAAGGATGAGGCATCCCCATGACTCAGTGGTATGGAAGTATTTCAGAGGATATCCCAACTAGACGAAATCTAGTTTGGTATACTATTTGACAAGTAAAAATCTCAAAGGTTCGGTAGAACTCATAACTACGTGAAGCACATCATCTTTTGAAAATTATCGTATTGGTCCATCAATTTGATCCGTCATAACCTTGACATCATGCACATTGAGAAAAATATATTCGATAATATTTTCTACACTATTATAGATGTCAAGGATAAGATGAAGGATAACCTCAAGGTTCAAGTAGATATGAAGAACATATGTAGGCATCCTCCATTAGAGCTGGTTAAGATATCTCTAGAAAAATTTTTAAAGCCGAAAGCACCTTATACCTTAACAAGGGAGCAGTTGAAGGATGTAAGTGAATGGTATAAAAATCTTAAATTTTTAGATAGTTATATAAGTAATCTAGCTCAATACGTCAATATTAAAGATTATAGATTTTATGGGCTAAAGAGCCATAACTGCCATGTCTTCATGCAACGATTACTCCTATTGGCTTGGCATGATCTCCTTTCCAACCTCATATAAAATTTTTTGATCGAGCTTAGTCTTTTCTTCAGAGATATTTGTACTATCGAACTATGCATCGACCACATCTCTAGTCTTGAAGCTAGCAGTGTAGAGACTATATGTAAGTTGGAGAAGATATTTTCTCTTAATTTTTTCAACTCTATAGAGTGCCTTGTGATTCATCTGGCATATGAAACTAGGGTCGAAGAATCAGTACAGTATAGATGGATGCATCCATTCAAAAGATACATGCACAGTCTCAAAAAGAAAATGAAAAACAATACCAGAGTCAAAATTCTATTGTAGAGGCTTACATAATTGAAAAAAATTTTAATTTCAATCGACACTACTTTAACCCTAGTGTGTAGATAAAGCTAACTCAAGCAGGTCGAAATGATGGTGGTGGTGGTCAAGGATCAGAGGTGGAGATCTCAATATTTTCCTATCTCGTTCGTGAATTTGGGCACGAGGTTCGTCAGGTAGTAACTAATATTGAAATTCGACAGGCAGAGACATATGATTTGCTAAACTGCAAAGAGATCGATCTATATATTGAGCAAGTATCCATCACAATCTCAACTCTTCAATCACTTATTATCCTGTATTTATCTTTTGCATGCATAGGCAATATGATGAGATGCTGAGATGAGACAATCCGAGAATAAGCGAGGAATCAATTTTCACTTAGCGCTCACAAAATTTTACAAATTGGTTCTACTAATTGGTAAGCGAGCATTATCATTTTATTTATTTTAATTTCTTTCAATTTATTTTTTTATAATATACAGGCCATGCATGGAGGCAAATCCATACCTAAAAAACTAAGACCATTAGATTACAAGCCAATAAAACACATGACATGTTATAATGGCTGTAACGTAAATGATTTTAAATTTCACATCTCACAATATGGATATCATAAGAGTATAATAAACAGCGGTGTGTATATAAAAGATAGCTGATGGGAAGAGGCAGAGAGTAACTACTATAAAATTCTTGAAGAAGTGATCAAGTTGATCTACCTTGGAGGTAATAGTGTAATTTTATTTAAGTATCGATGATTTGATAATGATAAATGTATGAAGATTGATCCACGACATGAGCTTATTGAAATCAAATATGAATCAAAAGTATATGTCAACGATCCTTTTATGCTAGCTCAACAAATGGTTCAAGTATATTATACTCTTTTTCCATCGAGGGAGAGAGAAAGAAAAGATTGATGAGTTATATGTAAAATTAAGTCTCGAGTCATTCATTACGAGCTCGAAGAAGAAGAAGAAGAGCTTCATTTAACAGCATACTTTCAAGAGGATGCAACATTAGGAGTTCATCAACCTTTAAAGATGTAGAGTTAAATGCTCCAAAAATTCTTCTACATGATGGCCAACATGAGAAGATAGATGATACTGAGTTTATTGTAAAGAACAATCCTATCCAAGAAGGTGAAGAAGAGAAAGAAGTGGAAGAAGAGAAGGAAGAGGAAGAATCAAAAGAAGAATCTGAAAGGTACCAAACATCTGAAGAGGCTGATGAGTAGTCGATCCCAGGAAGGGAGGAGTCGATCTCAAGAATAAAAGAGTCAACTCTAGCATATTGAAGAAGATTGGCATGAAGCAGGAGTCGATCCCAGGGCAGATGGAGTCGACTCCTGAATAATTAGAGTCAACCCTAGGACAAATGGAGACATTTTGTCTTTGTGGTGTGCTTGTTTTATTTACTTTTCATACTTGCCTTGCATCATTTCAATTATTACATTGCTTGTTATAATTGTATAATTAATCCATGAATCTACTTATTTTTATTTTTAGAGATTACAAGATGACTACTCCTAGAGAACAGAGCTGTGCTAGTCGAAGAGAGAGAGCTCTAGAGGATAGACCTCCAAAGGAAAGAGCTCTCATATGGTTCTGTGACACCCACATCATGGGATAAACTCTAATATTTTAAAAATTCTCCATTAGATTATTTTATTCTTTATTATCTAATATAATATTCTTTATGATCTTTTGTTACTCTCAGGTTCGAACGATGTGGGGTCATCATTGACTCCATAGTCACATAGAGCAGTGGCCATCTCTCAGCCTCAGCATTATGGTAGAGGATTTGTCCAGCTCATGGCACCTCCGACTCGATCAAAAGATAGAGAGATCATGCACATTCAGAGCCACTCATAAGTACTAGATCTTCAAAAAATATGTTTAAAAAATTTTAATCATTTTAGAATCAATATTTATTGTTTAAAATTAATTTTATAGGATATTTAGGGAGTCTGAGGTGTCTTGTGTAGTTACCAAGATTATCCGACGATTGATGTCGAGGCTGGTGAATGAGTTCTCCAGTTGGCCTTCAGTGCCTTATGATGCTGCATGGAAGATGTTCGTGGTAAGTCAAAGGTGTTTAATTTTTAAATTTGTGATATATTTGTATTCTATTTATTAATACATGCCATCCTTTATTTGTAGTCATACTATCAATTCGAGACTCTTCGGGATGAGGAGGTCGGCCATCAGACCTTCGAGGAGGTCGCCACACATAGGCTCCAAGATCAACTGAACCACCTCAAACAGTCCACCATTAAGTTCTTCTGCTTTGAGTCACCATCAGACTGGAAGTGGATTATTGGATGCGGAGGGACATATGGGAGGCCCTCTATGACCAGTGGAGCAGTGAGAAGTACTCCGATAGACTGTAAAAGGCCTGACAAAATCAGACCATCTAGCAGGATCTGATCAAGCACACCGACGGCTCTATTGGCACACATGTTATAGTTGATATATTGATAAAAATTCTAAATTTTTATTAATCTCATATTTAGTTGATCATATGTTTGTTTTTATTAACTTAATTTTATTATTTATTGTAGATACGGTATTTGGATTATGTACTACGGTAGCTGCAATTGTGGGAGGCTACACACCAGTCTAGGAAGATTGATGATTACTAAGATTCTAGGTTCAGACAGATCGTAGTAACTTAAAAGATTATTTATTAAGTATTTATATATACTGATATGTATAATAACACTAATAAATTTCTAAATTGTATAGACAGATTACGTGAAGTACATTGTAGCGCAGCACGATGGGGATCCATCCTCGCAGCCTCTCCTTGACTACGAAAGATGGCTCAGGGCCATCGGAGGGGTGAGGAAGAGCCATATCATAGGGTTCAAGCATAGCTTCGACCCTTCAGTAGCTCACTGATCTTCGATGTTCTCCTCTCAGGTCTCGATGATCTAGATATAGGGTGATGCATATGTCGAGAAAGTTGTACAGAGGCTTTTTTGCGAGCGACCTCAAAGCTTTTGGGATGCTGTTCGTGATACAGTTGTTGAGTAATTTTGAAATCTACATCTGTGTGATCAGCTGAGCTCGTTGTCACAACCATTATAGCAGATAAGTCAAGTAGTATTAATAAATTTATTTACTTATTTTAAATTTTTATATTTAGAAGCTTTACATAGTTAGGCTTGAATTGGAGGAAGAAGATCTAGAGGTCAAGAGTCAATCTATCTATTCGATGGATGGGATGGAGGTATAGATACGTCTGTATCATCGAATGGAATGTATAAAAATAATCTGTTTGAGAATTGAAAGAGTATATTTAAATATACCCCTCCGTATCGATTTAGGCTTGAGGCAGGAGGAAAGGATATTCAGAGGGTCAAAATTCAATCTAACCATCTGATAGATGGATCGGAGATATCTATAGCTCTGTATCATCGAATAAAACGTATAGAAATAATCTGTTCAAGAATTGAAGGAGTATATTAAAATATATCCCTCCATGCCGATTTAGGCTTCAAGTGGGAGGAAGTACCTAGAGGATCAAAAATTAACTTAACCATCAGATAGAGTACTAACTGTAGGTGTTTATAGCTCCATATTATTGAATGAAATATGTAGGAATAATCTGTTCGAGAATCAGAGTAGTATATCAAAATATATCTCTTCATACCGATTTAGGCTTAAGGTGCATCAATTACTTTAGTTTTACAGTTTCAATTAATTTAATTTTAAAATTATTAATAATATTTTATTTTTTTATTACAGAATATTAGGATATACTTAGCTCTCATTCACTTACTGTTGTAGAGGACGTACAGGAGCAGGAGGAGGAGGAGGATCTTCGTTGATTTTTTTTAGTTTTGATGTAATGCATTTGATATTTGAGCAGTTTTATTTATATAATTTAATTTAGATATAATATATAATATTAATTTTATTTATGATGGTGATAGTTAATTGTTAGTTGTTATAATGTTCGTAAACATATGTTGCTTGTTAATTTAATTATAATAAGTTTTACTAAATATAATTGCCTATTAATTAAATTATAATAGGTCTTAATAAATATAATTGTTGAAAATATTTTTTTTAAAAAATTTATTATTAGCAACGACTATTGCGACAGCTTATTAGAGATGGAGGAAACTATTACTAATATTTTTTTAAATTTTATAATTTAAATTCAAAAAAATATTATAAGTGACGAAAAGCCATCACTAATTACCATCACTACTAATTATTAATAATGGTATTTTTGCCATTGCTAATATTAACCTTCAGCATTGAGCTTTTTTTCAATGATTTTTTAGTAATGGCTTGTGTCGCTAATACCATTAGTGATGGCATGTTTGTTATTAGTAACGGCATCTGGCCATCGCAAATAATCAATTTTTTTGTAGTGTCCTGCCAATAGGAGTTGTCCATTTGTATTTAATGGATCCTGCCAATGGGGTTATACATTGGTATCTAGTGGACTTTATCAATAACATTTTGATTATCGAACTCTGCCGGCCCATCGCAATGTATAAATGTGATCATAGTCAAAGGCTGTGAGTTATTTGTGATTTGATTCGAATTAAATTTATAATTTTATTTACATATAAATATTTAAAATATTTAATTTATATAATTTAGTATGGAATGTATTCTTATATTTATTCATGATAATTATTTTAAATATTATATTTTATGATAATATTTAAAATATCTAGTTAAGATATTCATTATTTATTGAGCTATTAAGCTCATCATCTCTCTTTTATTTTTCAAAATCAAATATTTAATTATGAACATAGGCATTATTTGGGGGAGAGTTTTAGAGACGAGATTTGGTACTATCAACTTCATTGAACTTAGATCTATTATTATTATTTTAAAAAATTTTAATAAAAATTTATTTAATATAAGATATTTTAATTTGGATATCCTTTATATTGATTAATAAATTTTAATTTTAATTTTTAGTATTTTTAATTAATTTTACTATGTTGCATTGATATCTATTTGAAATGCCTTGCATATTTATGAAAAGAGTTTTTCATAAGTATGCGGTAATTATCATGATCGTTGGTTTATATCTCGAGTCAGGAGCATAACAATTTATATGATATCAAAACATAAGTAAATAAATCATAAGTCATAGAGTTTGACATTTACGAGTGTAGGTAGATAAACATCATGAATATTGGGATATCAGTTTATGATGATTATGACATAATTTATCTTAATAAATAAATAAACTTATTAAGGATGTGCTGCCATGTTTACTGGATATAGGTTATCATACCTCCTCGTTAAATGAAAAGAACTGCTCAGGGGACTACCAATAGACATCACACCTGCAAGGTGGCAGCACTCCCCAACAGACTAATGGCATCTCTCAACAGGAGTGAGTTGTTGACCCTACTGAAATTACTCCGATAATGTATCAAGAACTAGACATGACTCGATGAATGCAAATCCCAGTTGGGATGATGTAGTTGTAGCAACAATTGCTTCAATAGTAGTAGCCATAACAAGATGCTCAACAACATCAGTGTCTGCCACAACAGCATAGATATGGAGAGTAGCCAGCACAACAGAACAATATCACAAAATTTAAAAAGCTATCTCCATCAGCTTTCAAGAGGACTACTAAACCTTTGGAAGCCAACAATTATAGCATGAAGATGGAGAAAGCATTTGCCATCCAGGAGCATTGCGATGATGAAAAGATTCATTGTGCAGCTTATATTTTATAATGTGAGCCATTCAACAGGTAGCAGAGACTAGAATGCAAATATGAACAAGATGGAGAACAACTAATTTGGAACAGATTTTATATCACATTCTACTATTATTATTTTTCTCGAAGTGTAAGAATCTAAAAAGAGCAAAAATTTATTTATCTGAAACAAAGGAACATGAGTATGACTGAATATAAAGCAAAATTTATAGAATTAGCTAAATGCTTTGAGATTAGAGGATGGTGAGTGAGAACAAGTTCAAAAATTCGAGATGAGGCTGAGGATTGAAATTCAAAAATAAATGATGCCATTTAAGTTGACTACTTATGCAGATGTGGTAAATAAAAAATCAATAAGTAAAAAAGTGGTTAATGAAGAACATGTGGAAAGAGAAAGGAACCAAAGAAAGAGAGCCAGATCTAGTGATATGCAAGAGAAGAATAGTAAGAACACTAAAGGTTCAACTAAATGAGCACAAATAATAAGACTCAGTAAATTGATGGTGAGTGATGCTCCAGGTGTGACAAAAATCATGCTAATAAGGATTATCGTTGGATTATAAGTGCTTGTTTCAAATGCGGTCAGATAGATTATAAAGTTCCTAACTGTCTGCTAAGGATTGAAAATCAATTTGCCCAAAGAACTTATAATGGATAAAACAAGGATGGAAGTCAAAAATCTAGAATCCAAAGAAGGGTTTATGCACTTACCCAACAAGATGCACATGCCTCTAACACGATGGTGACACATACTATTTCAATATCTGACATTTTTGCTTATATTTTATTTAATTCTAGAACCACACATTCATTTACATCTACTATTTTTTGTTAGAAAATATGGTATGTTATGGAAATCTATGGGAACTGAACTATGTGTTAAGACACCAGTAGGAGGTTTGATGAGTACTTATACTATATGTAAATCTTATCAAATCAAAATAGGAAATAAAGAGTTGCTTGCTAATTTAATAGTATTAAATATATAAGATTTTGATGTGATACTAGGGATAGATTGGTTTATTCGTTATCATGCCTCAATTCACTACCACAAGAAGTGTACGTGAACTTCAAGATTCTTAATGAACTAGAATTTAGTTTTTTACAAAGTACAGGAGTTACTCCTCTACATATAATCTTGGCTTTGCAAGCCAAATGAATGATAACCAAGAGATGTGGAGGGTACATAGCTACAGTGAAGGACTCTCAACAAAAGGAATTGAAATTGGAAGATATCTCCATAGTGAGTGAATTTTCAAAAGTATTTCCTGAGGATCTTCCTAGATTGCCTTCAAATAGAGAAATTGAGTTTGCCATTGATTTAGTACCAGGATCATATCCGATTTCCAAAGCTCCTTACTGAATGGCCCTTGCTGAGTTAAAAAACTTAAAACATGATTACAAGAATTGTTAGACAAGATTTTTATGTGACCTAATGTGTCACCTTTGGGAGCTCCAATGTTATTCATGAAAAAGAAAGATGGAAGCAAGAGAATTTGCATTGGTTATAGAGAGTTCAATAAAGTTATTATAAGAAATAAATATTCTTGACCTCAAACAGAAGATTTGTTTGATCAATTATAAGATGCTCAGATTTTCTCTAAGATTGATCTTCGATTAGGATACCATCGATTGAAAATCAAAGTAGAGTATATACCTAAAACTGCCTTTTAAACCTATTATGGATTTTATGAATTTTTAGTAATGCTATTTGGCTTGACTAATGCTCCAAAATCTTTTATGGGTTTAATGAATAGAGTGTTCGAAACTTTTCTGGATCGATTTGTGATAGTATTCATTGATGATATATTGATCTATTCTAAAAATACAATAAAGTATGAGGAACATTTGAGATGTGTATTGCAGATCTTAAGAAATGAGAAACTTTATGCTAAATTGAAGAATCATGAATTTTGGTCGGATAAAATAGCAATTTTTAAGATACATTATATTTAAAGATAGAATTTTTGTGGATCCAAAGAAGATAGAAGCTACGGTATAGTGAAATAGACTAACAAATATATTAGAAAAATGTACTTTTTTGAAAATGACAGGCTACTACAAGAGATTGGTGGAAGGATTTTTTAGTATAGCTATACCTTTGACTTATCTAACTTAAAAAGAAGTCAAGTTTGAATGGACCAAGGATTGT
The DNA here is from genome assembly GCF_000442705.2 of Elaeis guineensis. Lineage (NCBI taxonomy): Eukaryota > Viridiplantae > Streptophyta > Magnoliopsida > Arecales > Arecaceae > Elaeis > Elaeis guineensis. Next base: position 21,358,275 of record NC_025993.2, on the reverse strand, counting down.
GAGCAAAGCTTTTAAGAGTTAAAGAGAAGATTAATTTCTACACCTATATTCTCACCATACCCTCACACAATGAGGGATTTATAATCTATAGTGATGCTTCCAAAAAGGGTCTTGGATGTATATTGATGCAACATAATAAAATGGTTGCTTATGCTTCTAGACAATTAAAATCCTATAAGTAGAATTATCCTATGCATGATTTGGAGTTAGCAACAATGGTCTTTGCTCTTAAAATTTGGAGATATTATCTTTATGGGGCATAGTGTGAAATATTTATGAATCACAAGAGTTTGAAACACATATTTACTTAAAAAGAATTAAATATAAGATAGAGATGACTGTTAGAATTATTGAAAGATTATGATTTGATGATTAATTATCATCTTGGAAAGACTAATGTAGTTGCCAAAGCCTAAGCAGAAAGTCCATAGGAAACTTGGATTTCTTAATCACAAATTAATGGCAAATTTTAGAAGCCATAAGAAAATATGAATTAGAGATTCAAATGTATGATTTAGGAGGTGCGACTAACAAATATGAGAATTCAACTAATACTTATAAAAAGAATTGAAGTTGCTCAAAGTAATGATCCATAATTATTAAAGATAAAAGAATTAGTGGAATCAGATGATCAATTTGAATTTTGAATATATAATGATAGTTCTTTGAGATTTTAAAACAGAATTTGCATATCTATGGATTCAAAACTTAAGCAGAAAATTCTTCGAGAAACTCATTAGATGGAATGCACAATTCATCCTAGTTGTACTACAATTATAGGGATTTGAAGGAGATATATTGGTGGAATAATATGATTAGAGAAATCACTTAGTTCATGACTTAATGTTTGGTGTACAATAGGTTAAGGCTGAACATCAGAGGCTAGCAGGATTGCTTCAATCTCTTGATATTCTAATATGAAAATGGAAATATATTATTATGGATTTTGTAACTAAGTTACACAAGACTCTAAGTGGTAATGTTACAGTTTGGGTGATTGTGGATAGATTAATAAAGTTTGTACACTTTTTATCGATTAGAGTTGGTTTTAGTTAGAAAAAATTAGCAAAGTTGTATATAAAGAAAATTGTTAGGCTACATGAAATTTTTATGACTATTATTTCAGATTGGGACATCAGATTCATATCACAATTTTGAAATATATAGTTTGCATAAAGCCTCAGAGACTAAATTAAATTTCAATACAGCATTTCATCGATAGACTGATTGTCAGTCGGAGAGAACTATCCAAATCTTAGAAGATATATATGCTGAGAGCTTGTATTTTGGATATGAAATGTTTATGAGATGAGCACCTACCCTTGATTGAGTTTGTTTGTAATAATAGTAATCAAGCTAGCATTCAAATGGCACCTTATAAAGCATTATATGGTAGAAAATACTGATCACTGATACACTAGAATGATATTGGTAAGCGAAAGTTATTGAGAATTGAACTTATACAGCAACTAGTCGAGGGTATTCAATTAATCAAGAAGCGACTTCGAGCAACCCAGAATAGGCAAAAGAGTTATATAGATGTTCGAAAATGAGAGTTAGAGTTTCAAGTTAGGGAGCATGTATTTCTTAAAGTATCTCCTTCAAAGAATTTTGAAGTTTGGTATTCGTGGCAAACTAGATCCCCTGATTTTGGAAAGAATTGGTGAAGTAGCTTATCGGATTGCCTTACCACCTTCACTTGATGGAGTGCATAATGTTTTCCATATATCTATAGTAAAAAAAATAAATGTCGGTCCCAAATCATATTGTGAAACTCGAGCCTTTACAAATTCAGAAGGTTTTATTATACAAAGAATATCCTGTGTGAATAGTGGATCATGAAAATTAAGTACTGAGATGTCATATTATTTCTTATATCAAAGTGCAATAGAGTCATCACACAGTAAAAGAAGCTACTTCGGAACTAGAGGATGAAATGAAGCAAAAATATTCTCAACTTTTCAAAAATATAGGTAAGAAATATCGAGGACAAAACTATTTTTTAGGAGGAAGAATATAATATCCAAACTTTTAAACCAACCAAAAATAAATTAAAAAAAGAAAAAGCCAATACATGTGTTGCATGTGCTAAAAAATACAGTGGAAAGTGGGGTGAGTCCGAACATGGCTCATCCTTTTCTTCGATGGAAGAAGATGAGTTTGAGGAGGATTTAATTTAAAGAGATCTCCCCTAACTTCTGTTCTAGGTCTATTTATACTTGTCCCAATTTGCCCTCCTCACCTTAGTTCCTAATTACCCACCACTGAACAACACCGGATCATTTTATCTTCTAATTTGTTTTGCCTACTATTATTGTATTCATCAAAAATTATAGCCAAACCTCATCAGAAACAAGATAAATAACCTTTGAAAACCTTTCTAATCCTTCTCTCCATCATTCTTAGCCCATAGACCTCCCCAAACTTCTGTTCTAGGTCTATTTATACTTGCCCCAAGTTTTCCTCCTCACCTTATTTCCCAATTCCCCACCACTGAACAACACCGAACCTTTTTATCTTCTGATTTGTTTTGCCTACCATTATTGTATTCACTGAAAATTAGGGCCAAACCTTGTCGGAAAAAAGGTCAATAACCTTTGAAAACCTTGCTAATCCTTCTCTCCATCATTCTTAGCCCATAGACCATTGATTCTGACCAGCAATCATCGAAATTTCTTGAAAAATTCAACCTCTAAAATTCTTCTATTTTTTCTATAATTATTCTTGATTTTTGAAGCCGTTTGTCACCACCGATCATCTGACCAAGGTCCTTAGTCACTGCCATGGTCTACTCTTCTGGCCACGGGTATTGCCGATTGGGGGGAACCTCCCTTGCTTCGAGAACAAGTGGATAAAGGGTCCCCTATTCCATTAAAGAAGAGAAGAAGAAGAAAGAAAAAGAAAAAAGAAAAAGAAAAGAAAAAGGAGGAAAGAAAAGATTTCTTTCTTCTTTCCCTCCTCTCTCTCTTTCTTCCTGTCTCTTTCTCTCTCTGCTTTCTCTCTTTTTAAACTTTCTCTCTCTTTAATATTTTTCTCTCTTTATTGTACCTGTTGTCTTTCTTTTTTTCTTGAGATTGATAAAAACTAGAGGTCCATCTTCCATGATTAGTTTGATCCTATCTGATCTTATCCTAGAGAATCCAATTTATGAGGCACACCCAATTTTTGGTTCAATCTTATATGTGAGATTTTAATTTGAAATTTTATTTTTGATTGATAATGAATTAAAATTAATACAAAAATATAATTTTGAATAATAGATTTTGAAGGATCCCCAAAGATGAATTGATTCGTTCATTCAATATTTTGCAAAAGGTAAGTAAGAAATTATCTTTTCGAGATATTTTATAATTTATTTTGAAAATAAATAATTAGTCTTTGATTTATGTGTGATTATGAAATTATATTTAAATGGAGAGTGATTTGCTTTAAAAAAATTATAATTTATAGATTTTGTTATGGAATATGCATATATTAACTGGAATTATAATACATATATTATCTTGTAAAGATATTTTTGTTTATGCATTAAATTTGAACTGTCAGTCTAACTATATTCAATGGATCCTACTAATGGGGGTTATTCATTGGTATTCAGTGGACCTTGTCAATGAAAGTTATGCATCGGTAATCAGTAGATTTTGTCAATAAAGGTTATATATTGATATTCAGTAGATCCTACTAATATGATTGTGCATTGATATTTAATAAATCCTATCAATGGGAGTCATATATTGATATTCAGTAGATACTATCAATGATGGTTATGTATTGACATTCTGATTGTTGAACTTTGGCCCCACTATAGAGTATAAGTATAGTGATAATCAAAGGCTATTAAGTTATTTATGATTTGATTCGAATCAGATTTATGATTTTGTTTGCATATGAATATTTTAAAATATTTGATTTATATAATTTAGTATAAAATATATTTTTATATTTATTTATGATAATTATTTTAAATATTATATTTTATAATAATATTTGAAATATCTAGTTGAGATATTCATTACTTATTAGACTGACGAGCTCATTATCTTTCTTTTACTTTTTAGATTCTGATATTTAATTAAGAATGTGAGAATTATGTTGGAAGAGAGTTTTAGAGATGAGATTTGGTACTATCAACTTCATTGAATTTAAATCTGTTATTATTATTTTAAATTTTTAATAAAAATTTATTTAATATAAAATATTTAAATTCGAATATTTTTGGATAGACTAATATATTTAAATTTTGATTTTTAGTATTTTTAATTAATTTTACTATATTATATTGATATTTGTTTAAAATATTTTGTATATTTATAGAAAAAGAATTTTATAAATATACGGGGATTGTTGTGACGTTTGGCTTGTGTCTTGGATCCGAGGCACGATAAAATACTTTAAAAAATGAAGTTAAGAAAGCAGCTGTAGAATTCTAAAAGCTTCATGTCTCTTATCCATGTGTGGGAGCATGGCAATGCAGTAGACGAAGGACGTGGGGCCGCGCACCCAAGACACATCCCATCAAAATAGGGCCATAAGGTCCTTTTGTCGAGCAACCATCAAGAAGTTTAGGTCTCTTAATAATTGCTCTGGTTAAAAACTTGGCGATCTTCACTACCAACAGCAGTGGCTCGAGTTTAATGGTCAATCTTCTGTCATTCAAAAATAGGCTCTCTGTTTTCCTTTTATGTTAGAAATTATATGATGTATCTCATTTTTATATTCCAGTCTTTATGCTGTAAATATGGTTATCATCCTCTGTTTACCCTTTGTCTTCATGATGTAATAGGCTTACTGATGAAGTTTGTAAGCAGTGCTGTATCTACTATGTAATGAAGATGTTTCCTTACCAAAAAGAAAAACAAAAAGAAAAAAAAATGTTGATCTCACTTGAGAATTTTGCCGGTCGATTAATGGTTAATTCTAAACTCAAGTAGGCCCAGCATGCCCTAAAGCTTTGACCTAGACGTTTAATGCAAGCCCAAAATCCTCATGCCAACAATTGTTAGCTTGGTTGGCACCTCTATCCTAAACACTTGCCCTTGGAGAAGATCTAGGGTCCAAGTCCAAGCTCAGATTAAATTCCCTTTTTTTCTGAAAAAAGCCCATAACCTTTGTAACTAATACTACATATCAAGGTTCAAGAGAATTTTTTTCGAATAATTCAAAGAAAGAGGCACAATCTCGTACAAACATACAAATTTTGACAAACTTTAGCTGGCATGTGCTAATTCCTTTGGGTTGCGGGATAAAGGGAAAACTTGTGGTTTATACGCACTCAAACAAAGGCTCAAAAGATCAGGACCTCACATCAGTTGGGCCAGCCTTAAAGGCCCTTCAAATGGGTTCCACCGGAAGCACACATGCACCATCCCGAAATGGCTGCAGCAACCAGTGCAGAGAACAAAAAGGAGAAAAAAAAATTAATGACAAATAATTTCATGCTTTAAGCAATTCTAAATCTAAGAAAACTAGGCAAACAACCTCAGGAAACATAACTTTAGGAGCACAAAATTTCACTTACGGGAATTCGCCGCAGCTTGATTGGCCTCCAAGTTTGTTCCATGTGAGTGATTGGAGACTTTATGGTCTTGTCCACTACCATGGCCTCTATGATTCCTTCTTGTTTTGAATAAGAATGCTCACGTAGCCAGCTTGACTTCTTCTAGAGGGTGCCAAATTTATTAGTTAGACTTATTCTACCACGTTACCAAATAATTTCTCCCAATGCAGTGTATCCTCATCAACCTCAATCTCTTTCTAAATCATTAGCATCAAACGAATCAACTGGACCCAAGTCAGTCTCTATATCAATTCCTCACAATAATTGTGGTGTTGATACTAGAAAGTAGTTCCAAAATCCATCATATGGTTGCAACCTTAAATTCAACCCTCAATTATCCACCGAAACAAAGATAATACAAAAAAGAAAACCCAAAAAGATTAGGACAACATGAACAAAAAAAATGTATATCATTTCTAGATACAACTAAATCACCTACATTACATGCATGGTCCCACTCCGCTGCCAAATGATTCCCATCCTGTTATCCTCTTCTCTTTCCCTCACCCTTTCTTTGATCACTCACAACAACAAACAACAAACATGAAACACCAACCAAATGTGAACCAAAAGAAGATCATGAATCAACACCTGTACAACAACAGACCCATCCGATCATATCATCCTTTGAGGCTTTCTAGAAACACATGGAAGCCCAAGAAGAAGAAACCAATCCCATCATCTCCTGTGTCTCATATCCAGCTATCCTTGCTGTCTCCTTTTGGTCTCTAGTGCTAAAAAGGACGTCACCACGGCGTGGACCCCCACAGGACCTCGGCCAGCACGGTCGCGGCCTCCGCCTCGTGGATCACCGCCTCCCTCACCCTCGCCAACACCTCCGCTTTGAAAGCCCGCTTCTCCCTCTGCCTCAGCCCTTCCCCCACCTCTACGCTTACCGCGAATCGCGCAACGCAGCTCGCGAACGGCCGAGTAGACAGGTATTGTGACTCCCGGCTCTCCCCGCGCCTCGCCTTCTCCACTACCCCCGCCTGGATCCCGTCACCTACCCTCTCCGGCCCTCGATCCTCGCCGTCCATCTCGATCAGGGTCCCCCCGAGATCGGACATCTGGAGCGACAAAAGCCGCTTGATCAGGCCCTCGGCGAGCATCGCGTCCACGGCCTCCTTCCGGCCGTAGTAGCCGATCTCGAGGGCGCAGTCGAGGGCAAGGACGCGGACGCCGACCTCGCCGGCGGCGAGCAACCCGACGAGCCGCGGGATCTCCCCCCGGGCGTGGAGCTCGTCCACAAGCGGGCTTCGGATGGCCGCGATCAGGCCGTTAAGGGCGGCGAGCGCGGCGGCGGAGGACATGGCCACCAGAGCGCCGACAGTGGGGCCCATCAGAATGGGGCCGACGAAGACGTCCTTGTTGAACCGGACCATGGCCAGCACCGCCGCCGCGGACTGCTCTCGGACCCGCTTCGAGGCGGCAGGGTCGGCGAGAATGAACTCCACGGCGGCGAACGCCCCCGACCGGAGAAGCACCTCCTGGAGCCCCCGATCGAATCCCCCGGCGAGCCTCCCCTTCAGCGCGGCCAGCAGCGCCACCCGCTCCTCGTCGTCGGTGGCGGAGATCAGCCGATCCACGCTCTCCCGGTCGATCCAGGACTGGATCTCGGTCCCAATTGACCCGGCGACACGGGAGATCTCGTTGTTATCAGACCTCCGTCGGAAGGGGGGGAAGAAGGAGCGGGTGTTTCGGTGCTTGGATTTGAGGGCAAGGGCGAGCTCTTTGAGGTGGGAGAGGAGGTGGGAGAGTGTGGAGAGGTGGGGGTCGCCGGAGAGGAGGTCGTCGGAGCCAGTCTGGAGCTCGAGGAGGGCCTTCATGGAAGGGGAGGTGGCGTCTCCTTCGCCATCGTCGGGGTTGGCTTCGATCTCTTTGGAAGCCTTCTTGAGCGCCTCGAGGGCCATCAAGACCTCCGTCTTCTGCCTCTCTTCCATTAAGGAAGAAAGGAGAGGAAGGAGAGGTAAGAAGAGAAAGAGAGGACAAGAACTACCAGTCTCTTCCTCGATTTCGACCCATCGCTCGGGCTTTCAATTCTTTAACTACTGGTCTTTAGAATTGGCGGGCGGCGGACCAGGGCACGGCCACACGGGCCCAATTGTGCGGCACGTGTTCGGATTAGCTCCACAGCGAATTGTAAGATTGTATTCAAACTGAGCAGTGAATGAAATACAACGCTTACTTTGTGCTGCGTGCTCAGTGTTACATGTGCCGAAGCACTATTAAAGTCCACGTGTACTGCACGTAGCAACCGGGTCAGCTTCAGCACGTTGGCGTCAAGGACTCGGAATTATAAATTGGATTAAAAAATTTGAGAAGGGAGGGGAGATAAGAGACCTGTCTCGACGAGGAAGAAGGACAAAATATAAAAAGTCTCGGTGGTTCAAAAAATGGAAAACTACAATTTATCGGGCTTTAATCTGGACCGTCGGATGGGAATCGGACGGGACGGATGGAGGGGAAGTGATGGGTGGGGCCCGGCGAGAGGAGGGTATGGCAGGCAGACTCATTACATGAGATGATTGCAGATTGGACGTAGGGGGAGCGGGGCCACAGGAAAGAGTAACGTGGGACGTGGGATCCGAGGTGCGAGGAGGGCCGTGTGATCGAGATCGGATGGGCATGTAGTGGGTAGAGCAGGTAGCGGGGGAAATTCAACAAATTTACGGGGGAAGTGTCGTGTTGGACTCGTTATTGGGCAGGTGATGGTTATTGGTTTTTGACTCGTTTATTTTTATATAAATAAATTGTGGTGGATTGAAGTATCGAACAGGGAAGGGAGACGTGCGGGGATAAACGGATTCGGGCGTATATTCGGTTCTGTCAATGGGAATTTGGAAAATATTCTAAGTAATATACCCTTGGACATAAAATCTAGTATTTCTATACTCCCATCCCTAAGTATATATAATTAGTTCGTTACTAGAATATAGGATGTCATGCACGCGGGAATAATTATGGTTTCATGGAACCATTGTAGAGTTTTTTTCTTTTCTATTTTTTTTTGGTAAAAACCATTGTAGATTTTTTTTTTTTTGTTAAATGAACCATTGTAGAGCTTAGTGTGCAAGCCATGCACTAAGATAAGAATGTACCGGCACATTATGGATATGATTGTTTTTTAATCTATTTTCGAATTGTTCTTAAAATATAATATCATAGTATAGTAAATCATCTTTTAAACATAATAGTAGATTTGCTAAATCCATCATGATGCTAGTAACAATTGTTATTTGAATCAATTAAGTAAATTACCTTGGTGCAAGTTAGAATATAGATTATACTAAATTTCAAAATCATAGATATATTGATTAGCTTGGGTTTGAACTAAATTATAAGCATACACTTTGTTATATGTGATATTAAATATATTTTGTAATGAATATATATATATATATTGGTATGTATAATTATTGCATTCTAATTAAATAAATTATGAATGCTAGGTTTATTTATTTTAGTTGTTTCTAAATTTTTTTGTAATTGTGACAATGTTCGCATAACAAATTAGAAACCTTTATTCTGTAGCGATTGTTTGTTAACATTTTCAATATTAGCTCCCTAGTCCCATCAATTTAATTAGCACATGGCTTTCATCTTATTAATGATAATATAGAAGGTGGGAAAAATTTAAATACCATCTTCAATATTAATGGCAATCATGACTAAAAATCATTATTGTATAGTTTGCAGTTAATTACTACATAGCTTTAATTAATATATTGATTTAATTAATATATAATTTTTAATTTATTAATGATAATGTATAATGCAATCGATTTAAATTTTATTATTATTACCTGTCATGTCCCGAACCCCACATCTGGGTCATTCATGCGATGCGGCCATATGAGCCCTAGAACAATGTCCTAGAGATTATGTAAGACTTTAAAAATTATTACAACCTCAAATTTTATGAGCACCAATGATGTTAATTCATAACAAAATATTCCATACTAACAAATAACAAAAGTATTCAATTTGCAAAATTCAATCATTTAATCGATATTGATGATCTTCTACCTATACAATTCTTTCATTTGTAATAAGCTTTATAACCTAGTAAGAATCTCCACACACTCACACAAATTTAAAAATATAATTTGAAAATAATAGATAAATCGTATCAAAGAGAAAACATAAACCATGAAATCCCATATCAAGCATGTAGTATAACTCAATACCAATATATGTAAAAACAGGCATCATATACCATCAAATATCTATAACTAAGTACATGTATCATGTAACTCTGAAAAAGGAAAGAAAATGAGAGGATAAGCTTTATAGTCCAATAAGAATCTCCATACACTCACACAAATTTAAAAATATAATTTAAAAATAATAGATAAATCATATGAAAGAGAAAATATAAATCATGAAATCCCATGTCAAGCATGTAGTGTAACTCAATACCAATATATGTAAAAGTATGCAGCACATACCATCAAATATCCATCTTTTTCAAAAGTAATATAGTACACAAATATCATTAAGTAAAATCCTTTTACTTAATTGCGGTTTCATATCTTATCATCTATGTCTCATTAATATGATATGGATCAATCAACTATTATATTTAGGATTTTGGACTAATCACAATCACGCTCCAGTCTATGATTGATAAACTCAAATATCACGTTTCTGCCCGTAGTGAGGCTACTATCAACACCATGTTCGTGCCCATGATGAGCTATCTATAATGCCATATTCTTGCCCATGACAGACTGTTCTCAGTGCCATGTTCTTACCCATGGCAGGCTGTTCTCAAAGCCATGTTGCTACCTATGGTGGGCTATTTTTAGTATCATATTTTTGTCCATGATGAGGCTATTCATAATTTAAGATGGCTAATCCAAACATCTTATTTTTTATCATCATTTATTAATCTCAATCATACCAAAAAAATATTGTATCATTTTATATCTTTTTCAAGATTTTTAATAGCTAGTATCATAACTCAAGCCATCCGAAAAATCATATGAAATGAAAAATACAAATAATCATATCGATAATCACAAAACAAATATTAACTATGAGAAATCAAAATCATATAGTGCATAAGTAATTATAGATATGAATAATCGTGTCCAAGGATTCTTATCTCTATTGACAATAAACTCAATTATAACATCCACCAGTCCATGCATAGCATGTCCAATCAATGATATAAGTCCGAATCATCCCCAATCAACCATCAGCACAAGAAATAATAAATTATTGTTAGATCCTATTTTCAAAGTTTTGGTATCCAATTTAGTATTAATCCTAATTTTCTTGATCCTACTTAATGCATAACTTAATAAATAAATATTTAGAAATTTACCTTAATTTAGGGATTAGAGCGTAAATTCTCTTGCTCAACATCCTTTTATCTAATTAATTGTACCTCTATAGCACCAAATTAATATCTAAGAATTTAAAATAATTAGAACTAATTGCAAGCTAAATCAAGGATAGGTAACAAAGTCTACTAGATTGAGTAGTTTAGATTTAGATGATTAATTGATCATGAAATGAGTCAACCCAAGCAAGAAGGCAAAATAGAGTCATCAATGATGGGGTTGAAGAATGTGTGGCAAAAATTGATCAAAGTCAACGGTCACAAAGAGCGAGTTCTGATTCTAGGATCAACTTGAGAACTACTGTCAAGTCTTCCAAGCAAGAGAGATGAGAGAGAAAAGAGAAGAGAGAAGAGAGACAAAAAAAGAAATATCTTTCTCTGTCTCTTCCTCTTCCTCTTTCTTCAAATAGGGGACCACCCCCTTCTTCCCTCTTTCCCTCTTAATAAGACAGCGGATAGGCCCAATGCAGGCGGCCAATGGCAGCACCTGATGATGGCAAGGCAATAACCCCTGCAATAGCCATGGCTAGTGATGGTTGGTGACGTGGAAAAAATAAGAAAGAAAAAATAGAGGAAAGGTTCTAGGCCGGGCAACCCCACAACAGCAGCCCTCAATGGAAGCAACCTCGATGGCTGCGGCACTTGGCAGCCCAAGCTCGAATATGTTCGACGATGGCAACTAGCTTGGTAAAAGAAGAGAAAAAGGGAAAAGACAGAGAAAAGAAATATCAAAATAGGGTAGTCAATTCTTCAATCAAATCTGACAATATCTAACAGTAATCGGATGATGAAGCCATCAAAATGACCAAGGGATTTGGAGATGGCCATCGAGGGAAGATCAGTATGGATTATCTCACTTCTGATGTCAAATCAATAGCAACTCGCTAGGCAAACCCTCATGAAAAATTGCTGACATCTTAAGAGTTTTCACTGGTGGTAGATCATGATTCATTAGAGGGAGGAGAAGGCCCTCTTATAGATTGATTGCTGGAGTCCATCAACTTCTGGGAGTCTGTCTTTCGTGGGATCAGTGAGAAGCAGCGGACTCCCATCGAAAGTCCACTTTTTCATTTGCTTGTTTCTTCTTTTTTTTTGGGTGGGGGGGAGTGGATGCCGAGTTGGATCTATATAGTTTTTTAGACCGGTCAATAGACCGGCTCCTTACATTCTCTCCCTCTTAAAATAATTCTATTCTCAAAATTAATATACCTAAAGTTTAAACTTTGAAAGTATTTAACTCTCGTATCATCCTAGAAAAAGTCTCTCTCTTTGAGTGCTTGCTTCATAAATATTAACATAAAGAATTATGCATCATTTCAAAACTAGATCCTTTTTATCCACAATATTTATCAAATATTCTTGATCTCTTTCAAATAAATACTAACATCTCGACCTCAGTTAAAATACATAATTCTTTGCCCATGTAATTTATTTCTCTTAATTAACTCCATATAAAAATCATGTTTGGTCCAATCGACTCTAAATAGTTTAGAAGATGACTTGAGTATCGAATACTCTCCATGATCTACAACTTTCTTTCCTTCCCTTAATATATTCTATGATTTAATGATTAGATTTTTTATCTTAGGAAACCTCAAGCCTTTACAACCATATGGAGTAACAATGTTAAATCTACAAAAATAAGATCTATGCCAAAATATTCTAGGTTCAAGCCTAACCAAAGAACCATCAATCCGTAACACCAAATTAAGATGCCCAAAGTTCTCTCTAGCATTGTCTATAATAGGAGAACCTAATTGATGGAATTGTATGGCTACATCCAGATTAGTCAAGGAATTAGTAATCTTCTTTCCTTGTCATTAAAATCCTTTTCTACTAGAGAACTAAAGTTTTTTCCACCATAATAATGTGGGTCCAAGAATCAATGTTTCTAAACAGTTTTAGAATAACTCAAACCATCATTTTTTTGTGGTGCACTCTGATCTAAATTCATCAAAAGTTCTATGGGCTCTCAAATGATTTTCAATTAAGGTAATTCTCAACACTAAAGTTGAGAAGACCAAGATTCCAAATTTCCAAGTAGAAAAAAGTAGTCTTTATGTCCTCAATTTGTACCAAGCATACCCATCATGGTTGGCCTTCAAACTAATAGCCACATTTAAGATCACGACATGATCTCTACCAATCTTCGAGAATCAGTAAATCTAGAATTATTGTAAAATGAGTCAATTCTAAATTTACTTAACAATCAATTTAAACAATTTTGAACTGACTTTTCTTATAAAGGATTAATTCCAAACTTCAACAAATTAGAAGATCTCAAGTTAACATCCATGTGAGTAGAATTAATCCAGTTATTTCTCATAGAGCTTCCGTCGCCACTATTCTTAGCATCAATCAATAAATCCATCTAAAATCTTATCCCATATATGTTAAACACATTTAAGTCTCACAAACCAATTTTTCTATAATTTAAATAGAATAAGATACCTAGATTATCTCAAAAATCTAAACTTTGACTTGGAGTTTGACACATCCGTTAATCTCCAACAAATATAGAGAAGATCAAGTAATATGATCCAAAGGTGATAATTTGAATTGTCAAATATTCCACTAAGATGTAAGTCCCATGTTCTCACGATAAAATCTTATCCACCAATAAAGAATTACATATATTTGCAGCATTATAGATATATTTTCCTCTACATGTCAGTTTCATTCATAATCCATGTACAAATTCAACTCTCAAAAAATATATCATTCTAATATCATAAAACTCTTTCTTAAGCCACATCCTAAACAACTTCTAAACAATGCACTCAAAACTTGTAAACTAGAGTGTTATCATGGTTTCTATACATATCAAGTTTGGAATTTTAAAATCTTCTAAATAACAACTGAATTAGTATACATAGAACAACACAACCTACCAATATATCACACTATTCTAGGGTCAACACATCTTATACTTAGGTCAAACCCACTTATCAAAATTAGAGACATAGCTAACCTAGCTCTTCTATATACATTGTATGCCATTTATACATAATTTTTCTCACAATATCTAGTAATCTAAAATTCAAACTTTGAATTCATTTTTACTACTTTTATCATGTTCCTAGTGATCATAAACTTAAGTTCAAATATCTCTTAAATTGTAGTTCCTAGAGATCATAATCTAGACTCTGATACTACTCTATCACATCCTGAACCAAGCATTTTGGTTAACCATATGACATGGCTGCATGAGCCCTAGAGCAATATCTTAGAGATCATGTAAGACCTTAAAAGCCATTACAACTTTAGATTTTCATGAACACCAATCATCTCAATTTATAACATAATATTCCATACTAACAAATAACAAAAGTTGTTTAATTTACAAAATTCAATCACCTGATCGATACTGATGATGTGCTACCTATGCAATCCATTCAATCATGGTCCAACTATAGCCAAGTACATTATCCTATAACTCTAAAAAACCATAAGGGGGTGAGCTTTATAGCCCCATAAGATCTCCACACACTCACATCGATATAGGAATATAATTTAAAAATAATAGATAAGTAGTATTAAAGAAAAATCATAAATCATGAAATTTTATGTCAAGTATATAATATAACTTAATACCAATATATGTAAAAGTATATATCATATATTATGAAATATTTATCATTTTCAAAAGTGATATACCACACAAATACCATTAAGTAAAATCTTTTTTACTTAATTGTGATTTCATATCTTATCATCTATGTCTTATTAACATGATATGAATCGATCAACTGTTATCTTTAAGATTTTTGACTAATCATGATCACACTTCAACCTAGACTAGCAAACTCAAATACCACCTTCCTGCTTGTGGTGGAGCTACTCTCAATACCATGTTCCTACCTATGGCGGGCTATCCATAATGCCATATGTTTAATCATAGCCGGCTATTCTTAGTGCCACATTCTTATCCATCGTGAGCTATTCACAATGCCATATTCTTGCCTATGGCAAGTTGTTCTCAACATTATATTCCTATCCATGGCGGACTATTCTCAGTATAATATTCCTATCCATGATGAAGCTATTTGTAATTTAATGGAGCTAGTCCAAACACCCTATTCTTGATCATCAATTTATTAATCTAATCATATTAAAAAAATATTGTATCATTTTATGTTCTTTTCAAGAGTTTCAATAGCTGATATCATAACCAAACGCATCCAAAAAATCACATGATAGGCAAAATGCAAATAATCATGTCGACAATAACAAAACAAATATCAGCTACGAGAAGTTAAAATCATGCAATGCATAAATAATCATAGATACTAGTGATCATTTTTAAGAATCCTTATCTCTATTAATGACAAACTCAATCACAATATCTACTAGTCCATGCTTATCATGTCCAAACAATGATATAATTTCAAGTCATCCCCAATCAACCATCAGCGCAAGAATAATAAATTATTATTAGATTCTATTTTCAAAGTGCTCATATCCAATTTAGTATTAATCCCAATTTTCTCAATCCTACCTAATGCATGACTATTAATAAATAAATGGTTAGAAGTTTATCTTAATTTAGGGATCTGAGTGTAAATCCCCTTGCTCAACATCCTCTTATCCAATTGATCATATCTCTATAGCACTAAATCAATATCCATGAATTCAAAATAATTAGAACTAATTGTAAGGTAAATCAAGAACATG
Source organism: Elaeis guineensis (assembly GCF_000442705.2). Lineage (NCBI taxonomy): Eukaryota > Viridiplantae > Streptophyta > Magnoliopsida > Arecales > Arecaceae > Elaeis > Elaeis guineensis. The sequence goes on along the minus strand of NC_025993.2, from coordinate 21,342,697 downwards.
TAACAATATCTAATAACTCAAGTGATTTGGATCCGGATGACTAATTAATCATGAAACGAGTCAAATGCAAGCAAGAAGGCAAAATAGAGTCATCAATAATAGGGTTGAAGGATGATAATATAAATTGATGGAAGTCAATGGTCACAGAGAGTGAGTTCTGATTTTGAGATCAACTTGGGCACTACTATCAAGTCTTCTAAATCCATCTTCAAATTTTTTTCATGGATCCTTAAATTCAAGAAGAGAAAAAAAAAAGACAGAGAGAAAGGTAAAGAGAGATGAGAGAGAAGAACATAGAGACAAAAGAATAAATATCTCGCTCTCTATCTTCCTCTTCTTCTTTCATCAAACAAAGGACCACCCCTTCCCTCTTTTCTTCTCAATAAAATAGTGGACAACCCCGACGTCATGGCTCATGGTAGCACCCAATGATGGCAAGGCAATGACCTCGACGACAACCATAGCTAGTGATGGTTGGTGTCATGAAAGAAATAAGGAAGAAAAAATGAAGGGTTTTAGACCGACCCACCCCACAGTGGTAGCCCTCGATGGAAGCAACCTTAATGGCTCCAGCCGTTGGTAGCCTAAGCTCAAATATGTTTGGTGATGGCAGCTAGCTTGGTAGAAGAAGAAAAGAAGGAAAAAAGTAGGAGAATAAATATGTTGACCCAAAGAATGATTTTGATGATTATATAATATTGAAATATAAAAGGAGACTAATGTCTTTAAAGCTTGGTTAAAAATATTTTTGTAGGAAGCAAACTCTTGTGATATATTTTGAAGTCATTTAGAAATACTTGGAAAGCTTTGGAATTAAAAAAAAAATCAAGTTTGGATGGAAATTGAATGAGAAAGGTTGACTGGAGGAGTTCGAATTGACTCCAGTATGTTTTGAGTTGACTCTGGTACAAACAGATTATGGCACATAGGGCTAGCATGCTTTCGAGCCGACTCTAAAATATTTCGAGTCGACTCAATTCACAGGATAGAAACATGTTTTTTGCACACTGAGAATGAGCTAATTTCAAAATATTTTAAGTTGACTCGTGCTGAATCCAAACCAACTTGTGGACTGTTCGAGTCGACTTGATTATTTCTGACAGCCATAACAGAATGCACAGAATCTATTGGAGAAGTATCCAAAAGTTATTCAAACGGCTTAAATCCATCCCTAACATCCAAAAATAGCTAGTTTTTGAATTCAAATTGCTTTAAATTGAAAGGAGAGTTATCTTAGTGAAGGAGAGGCCTAATTGACTATTAAGAATAGCTTATTGAAAGAAAATAGCCTATTTTTAGCCTCTAGTGTCTTGAAGAGTATTTTCCACCTCCAAACTTGAGAGTTCTTGAATCTTTGAGAGGTTAATCATCAAAAGAAGAGAGAGCATTCTGGTGCCAAGCATTCAAGTAATCTTCAAACTGCATTCAAAGTATTTTATTTGCTCTTTTGAGAAGCTTTGTGTGTTGTAATTTCTGTTCTTGCTAAAATCTGCTGTAACAAGTTTTGATAAATTAAAACTTGAGAAATAGGTATAATCCAAGCCTGAAAATTAGATTGTGAGCTTAGAAAAATGATTGTAAGATTGTGGTTGGTGAGTCTAAAAAATCAACTCAGTTTGTTTGTGATCCCGACTAAAATAAACTACTATAATCAGCAGATTATAGTGAAAATTTTCAAATGAAGCTTGGAGAGTGGACGTAGGTACTTAGAGTGTACCGAACCACTATAAAATCTCTTATGTTTCTGTGGTTTGCTTATTTTTACTTACTTTACTTATTGTTTAGCATTTACTAATTTATTTTCACTGCTATTCACTACATTTACTGCATCTTCTTAGATTGTTTTAAAAAATCAGCACATACTTACTTAAATCTTTGAAAATCCAATTTATCCCCTACCCTTTTGGGTTGTCTAACTGGACAACAAGTGGTATCAAGGCTTGGTTTTCAGTTAGTTTTGATTTAAAGATTAATGACAACTCATTTGAGAGTTTCACTTATCAAAGGCAATCCATTAGTAGACCACATCTTTTCAATGGATTTAACTATACTTATTAGAAAGTACACATATGCATCTTTATTCAAATACTTGATTATGATCTATGGAGCATCATAATCAATGGCCCTCACACACCCACGATCATTGTTAATGACATTGCTTCTCCCAAGCTAGAGAGTGATTGGAATGAAATGGATAAAAGATTGATCCAATTAAATGCCAAGACAATGAATATCTTATATTATGCTTTAGACGCGAATGAGTTTAACTGCATCTCTACTTGCAACTCAGCAAAAGAGATATGGGATGACTCGAAGTAACGCATGAAGGTACAAGCCAAGTCAAAGAATCCAAAATTAACATGCTTATATATAAATATGAATTATTTAGATTAGAATCGAATGGATCTATTGCTGATATGTTTACTCATTTTACGAATATTATAAATGGTCCCAAAATTCTTGAAAAATCATATTCTAACAATGAGCTTGTGAGAAAAATTCTTAGGTGTTTGCTAAGGTCATGGAAAGCCAAGGTGACCACCATCCAAGAAGCAAAAGATCTCAACGTCTTACCCCTAAAAAAGCTACTTGGATCATTGATGACTCATGAACTTGTAATGAAGCAACACAATAGTGATGAAGTCAAAAAGAAGAGAACTATTACCCTCAAATCTACAGTAAAAGAAGAGAAGGATGATGACTCATCGAAAGAAGATGCTGGCGATGAGGGTATGGCATTAATTACTAAAAAATTTAAAAAATTTCTAAGGAGAAAAAGGCAAAGCTATAAAAAAAATTAATGGTCAAGGAAGAATCGAACAAGGATAAGGACAAAGAAATAGAAAATCAGTCCATTTGTTATAAATACCAAGAAATCGGATATTTTAAAGCCGATTGTCCAAACCTCAAGAAGAACCCCAAGAAGACAAAGAAGAAAGCTATGGTTGCAATATGAAGTGACAGTGATAACTCTAACACCGATAATGAAAATCAAAATTTTGCTAACTTATATCTCATGGCACAAGAGGATGAGGTACAATCTGAACATGTGCTGGACTTTACTTTTAATAAACTTCAAAATGTATTTTATGAGTTGCTTGATGAATTTAAGAAAGTTAATTTGAAAAATAGAGATTTAAAATTAAAAATTCAAACTTTGTTAAAAGAAAAAGAAGAGATTTTACAAAACAACGAGACTTTAGTAGAAGAAAATAAATCACTAACGAAAGAATTAGAAAATATTAAACTTTTTGTTGAAAAGTTTACTTATAGTTTTGAAAAATTTTATATGATTTTAAGTAATCAAAAAATAGTTTTTTATAGAGCCGATCTTGATTTTGATCCAAACAACAAATAGAAATTTCTGAAAAGTTTCTTTACAAGTTTATCTTCAAATGCTACTACAAATGTTACATACTTCTACTATGGCAGAGTTAGACATAAAGTTTATTCCTATAGTTTCAAAAAATTGAATGGTAGATTTATTAGAAAAGTTTGAATTGCAAAGAAAATCTTGGTTACTAACCTCAAAGGACCTAAGAAAACTTGAGTACCTAAATCTACTATTTGACTATTTTGTAGGAGTGTCCTGCAATCCATGGATTGAAAAGAAAATGGTAACTCGATAGTGGCTATTCAAGACACATGACAGATGATAAAAATTAATTTATCACTCATGAAAGAAAAAGAAGAATAGCAATATATGATAATGATGGAAAAAGAAAAATTATTAGTATTGATAAAATATGTATTACTCCCTTTACATTTATTGATAATATTTTATTAGTTGATAAATTGAAACATGATTTGCTTAGCATAAGTCAATTATGTAATAAAGGATTTAAAGTTACCTTTGAATCTTTTTTATGCATTGTTTCTAGTCCTTTTGATGAAGGTGCAAAATTTATTGGACATAGACGTGGCAATATCTGCATGCTTTATCTTGATGAGATTGCCATGAAGAGTGATCAATGTCGTGTAGCAATGGATACCAAAATCAAAAGATCTAACTGATTGTGGCATCGTAGACTAGGACATGCAAGCATGAATACTATTTCAAAATTAATTATAAAAAAATTAATTAAAGATTTACCCAAATTAAATTTTGAAAAGATTGAATTTGTGATGCATGTCAATATGAAAAACAAACCAAGGGATCTTTCAAATCCAAAAATATGGTTTCATCTTCTAGACCTTCAAAATTGATTCATATGGACTTATTTGGACCTACTAGAACTATGAGCCTAAGAGGAAAAAGATATAAATTTGTGATTGTAGATGATTTTTCATGATTTACATAGATTCTATTTTTAGCACATAGATGAAGCTTTTTCTGTATTTTCAAAATTTTATCAAAAAATTTTGAATGAAAAGAGTTTAACAATTGTTTGTATTTGAAGTGATCACGACATCGAATCTGAAAATTAAAGTTTTAAAAATTTTTGTAATAAAAATAGAATTAAATATAATTTTTCTACATCAAGAACACCTCAACAAAATAAAATTATTGAAAAAAAAAATCAAACTTTGAAAGAAATGACCTATACCATGCTGTGTAAAGGGAGTCTCCCAAAGTACTTTTGGACTAAAGTCATTAACATCGCATGTTATATTTTAAACTAAGTTTTAATTCAATCGATTTTAAAAAAAAAAATCTCCTATGAGCTTTGAAAAGGTAGAAAATCTAATATTAGTTACTTTCATACTTTTGATTGTCGATGTGTTTTATCTTAAATAATGGTAAAGATAACTTAGGTAAATTTGATGCTAAATTAGATGAAAGAATTTTTCTAGAATATTCTTTATCTAGCAAAGCTTGTAAAGTCTTCAACAAACATACGTTGGTCGTTGAAGAATCTATACACATTGTATTTGATAAAACTAATAATCTATCTTCGAGAAAAAAAAATTTTAGTGATGATGATGTAGGAATTACAGAAAAAGAGATGAAGAAACTCAACTTGAGAGATAATGCAAACCAAAATGGAGAAGATGAAGTCAAAGATGATGATCAAGAGAATAACCTTAAAGAAAATATCAACAAAAAGCATGATGACTTATCCAAGGAGTGAAAATTCATATATAATCATCCAAAGAATCTTATCATAGGTGAACCTTCATAAGAGATAAGAACAAGATCTACTTTTAAAAATATTCACGATCATCTTGCTTTTGTTTCTCAAATTGAACCCAAATGTATAGAGAAAGCTGAAAAAGATATAAATTGGATGCTTGCTATGCAAGAAGAGTTAAATCAATTTGAGAGAAACAAAGTTTGGACCTTAATTAGTAGGCTAATTGACCATCCAATAATAAGAACAAAATAGATATTTAAAAATAAATTATATAAAAATAGTAATATAATTAAAAATAAAGCTAGATTAGTTGTAAAAAGATATAATCAAGAAAAAAAAATAGATTTTGATAAAACTTATGCTCCTGTAGCTAGATTAGAAGCTATAAGATTATTACTTATATTTGTTTGCTACATAGATTTCAAATTGTATCAAATGGATGTTAAAAGTACTTTCTTAAATGACTATATTACTGAAGAGTTTTTTATAGAACAACCATCTAGTTTTGAAAATCATGCTTTTTCAAATTATGTTTTCAAATTGAATAAAACTTTATATAATTTGAAACAAGCACCAACGGCATGGTATGGTAGATTGAATAAATTTCTACTTAAAATGATTTTATTAGAGGTAGTGTAGATACTACTTTATTCTTAAAAAGTAAGAAAACTGATTTGCTAATTGTTCAAATATATGTGGATGACATTATTTTCGAAGCTACTAATAAATTTTTTTATCAAGAATTTGCTAAGTTAATGCAGAAAAAATTTAAAATAAGTATGATGGAAGAGTTGAATTTTTTTCTCGATCTTCAAATCAAATAAGCAGAGGAAGGAATATTCACCAACTAAGCTAGGTACATTAAGGAGATACTCAAAAAATTTGGGATAGAGAGTGTGAAAGCAATTAAAACACCCATGAGTCCTGCATGCAAACTTTACAAATATGAAAATGATAAAAGTATAGATCAAAAGCTTTATAGAGATATGATTAGATCTTTACTTTACCTTACCACAAGTAGGTCAAACATAATGTTTAGTGTATGCATATATACTAGATTTCAATCTAATCTTAAAGAGTCTCATATATTTGCTGTTATAAAAATTCTTAAATATTTAATGGGTACTCAAAATTTAGACTTATGGTATTCTAAGTATTCTCCTATTAATTTAATTAGTTATTCTGATACTGATTATGGTGGATATAAAATTGATAGAAAGAATATAAGTGGTAGATGCCAATTTCTTAGATTGAACTTAATCTCTTGATTTAGCAAAAAGCAAAATTCGATAGTATTGTTTATGGCGGAAGCCGAGTACGTTGCAGTCAGAAGTTGATGTGCTCATATTTTTTAGATTAAGCAACAACTTAAGAATTATGATATTGAACAAAACAAAATTCCTATAAGATGTGATAATACAAGTATCATAAACTTAACTAAAAATTCAATTTAGCACTCAAGAACTAAGTATATTGATATAAAATATCATTTTATTAGAGATCATATGTAAAATAATGATATTGTGCTTGATTTTGTTTGCACTCATAATCAATTAGCGGATATTTTTACTAAACCTTTAAATGAGGATAGATTTTGTATGATTGGAGGAGAATTAGGAATATGTGATCCTTTTTAAATCTTTTGATATTATTTTTATCCTTACTTATGATTATCCCTGTTGCATTTATTATGATATAATTTTGTGGTATCATTTTTATTATTGATGTTTTTGTGGTATCCTTGTTTGACTCTTTTTGTTGATGTCAAAAAGGGGGAGAGAAGTATTGAGCAAAAAAAAAAATTGGACAATAAATTGAGGGAGAGCATCTTGTTTTGCATCTTGTATAACTCAAAGTTTCCAACATTATATTAAGGAAAAGATTAATCTATTCTGAATTTTCTATAAAATGGGAGAGAAAATTATTAAAGAGATGTTAGTTTTCTTGAATGTTATACAATATCTCATATTTGAATCTCAAATATTTGAATTTCCTATCTTATGATACCTTTATGATTTGTGGAAGTTAAAAGTGATATATTATATTAGCTTCAGATTTTACTTGTTTACTTTTATGATCAATGTTTTGTCATCGTTAAAAAAAGGAGAGATTGTTAATCCAAGAAATAATTTTTGATGATTATATAATATTGAAATATAAAAGAGGACTAATGTCTTTGAAGCTTAGTTAAGAATGTTTTTATAAGAAGCAAATCCTTGTGATATGCTTTGAAGTCTTTTAGAAATACTTAGGAAGCTTTGGAATAAAAAAAATCAAGTTTGGATGAAAATTGAATGAAAAAGGCTCAACGGAAGAGTTCAAGTCGACTCTGGCATATTTCGAATCGACTCTGGCATAAACAGATTGTAGTATGCAGTGCTGGCATGCTTTCGAACCGACTCTAAAATATTTTAAGCTGACTCGATTCACAGGACAGAGAACTATTTTCTGCACATTGAGACCGAGCCGACTCCAAAATATTTCGAGTCGACTCATGTTGAATTCAAGCTGACTCGTGGACTGTTCAAGTCGACTTGACTATTTCTAACAGGCATAACAGAATGTGCAGAATCTGTTGGAGAAGCATTCAAAAAGTCACTCAAACAAACTGAAATTCGTCTCCAACGTTCAGAAATGGCTAGTTTTTGAATTCAAATTGCTTTAAATGAAAAGAAGAATTATTTTAATGAAGGAGAAGCCTAATTGACTACTAAGAATAGTTTATTGAAGGAAAATAGCCTATTTTCAGCCTCTAATGCCTTAAAGAATGTTTTCCATCTCCCAATCTGAGAGTTCTTGAATTTTTGAGAGGCCAATCATCAAGAGAAGAGAGAGCATGCTCGTGCCAAGTATTCAAACGATCTTCAAGCTGAATTTAAAGTATTTTATTTGCTTTTTTGAGGGGCTTTGTATGTTATAATTTCTGTTCTCGCTAAAATATGCTGTAACAAGTTTTAAGGAGTTGAAACTTGGAAAATGGGTGTAATCCAAACTTGAAAGTTGGATTATGAGCCTAGGAAAAGGCTTATAAGGTTGTGGTTGGTGAGCCCAAGAAATCAACTGGGTTTGTTTGTGATTTCGATTAAAACAAACACACTATAATCAGTGAATTATAGTAAAAATTTTCAAGTGGAGCTTAAGGAGTAGACGTAGGTGCTTGGAGTACACCGAATCACTATAAAACCTCTTATATTTATGTGGCTTGTTTATCTTTACTTACTTTATTAATTGTTTAGTATTTACTGATTTATTTCTACTACTGTTCACTGCATTTGTTGCACATTCACTACATCTTCTTAGGTTATTTTGAAAAATCTGCACATACTTGCTCAAATCTTTAAAAACCCAATTCACACCCCTCCCTCCTCTTGGGTTGCCTAACTAGGAAACAAAATATCAAAACAAGATAGACAATTCTTCAACCAAATCCGACGATCTCTAGCAACAATCAGATGCTGAAGCCATCAACAATGACCAAATGACTCGGAGACAATCATGTAGGGAAGATCAGGATGGATTATCTCACTAGAACTCGTTGAGCACACCCACATGGAAAATCGCCAACATGCTGAAAATTTTCACCAGTGATGGATCGGGATTCATTAGAGGGATGTTGAATGTTTTCACCAGTGATGGATCGGGATTCATTAGAGGGAGGAGAAGGCCCTCTTATTGGAGTCTGTCGGCCTTTAGGAGTCCATCTTCCAACGGGATCAGCGAGAAGAAGCGAACTCTCATTAAGAGTCTTCTTCGTTTCCTTATTTCTTTTTTTTTTTTTTTCAATCCTATATAGTCTTTTGGGCTCTTCAATGGATCTGGCTCTTACAATATCAGTGCCCATGTGATTGGAGAGTGTCTCTTACAATATCAGTGCCCATGTGATTGGAGAGTTCACTTCAAGCAAAGCCTCCATGTTGTTTAAATATAATAAATTCAATAGATAAGAATATACAGCCTTAACTTGTTTGGTAGGCATTTAGATTTCTAAGATAAGCATTAAGAACTACAAGATATCTACAAGATACAAATAGCTCATTCCCTCGATTTAGTTATGGGAAGCCTGGCTCACTAGGGTGAAAATCCAATGGCAAAGCATCTTAAACATTCAAAGCTTACTAATCATGGAATAGCCCGAGTAGATGAAATATCTAAATATTTTCCTGTTTAATTTCTTGAGGAAAAAACCTATTTTTCCAGTTAGCCTCCCTGCTAATTTCCTCAAGTGATAAAATCAATGACCATCTCACCTTCATTGGTCATATAAATGTTTCAGAGGAGCTAATGACTGGTGTTTTGCAAGGCCATGTGCGATCTCTAATGTCGAGCAAGTTATTCAGCTTCAGATCATCAAGTCTCGCCCAGTAACAAGCATGAGAACCTCTTAGAAACAAAATTAGCAGTCTTCAGGAATTCTGCTTTAAAATAGAGAAGGCCAACACTGCTTATGCATGGTTGAACAATTTGGCTGAAATGAAATTGAATGAGAATATGAAATATACAAGGGCACAACAGGGCATAGATGAAAACAATCATTGGATAAATATGACAAGAACAATTTCTTGTTTCATTTTCTCAATCTGCAGCTACATAGTATATCTTTGATATGAAAAAGAACACCCCATTCTCTATATACCCTAAATATCTCCGGTATCAAATATTTGATGACTGTTACAATTCTTACACATCACAATCTTCCAAAACATTCCTGCTGTCCTATTGTTGTATGCTACGATTTCCGTTGGAAAAAACAAAGATTAAAATGAATTAAATTTCCTGAGAATAACCAAGGTAAACTAAATGATATGACAAGCAGCTACCACAACCAGTTTCACAACTTGTGTGATTGCAATTTGTCTGACCTCATCTCAGAACTGAATTATATATCAGAATGTTCTCCGAAACCTGGATTTAAGAAAAAGTAATCAAAGGAATTGTCAATCCCGCATAATGAAATGATGGTAAAACTGTCTTTTATCTATCATAAATCCTGATAAATTGGTTGCGGTTTCCACTTGAGGCTCAAATTTAGCTTTCCAATTTCTGACCCCTCAAGAAAAAAACTATCTGCTAGCTCTCCTTCAATTATAACTCTCGTCAGCGTAATAATGCATCTCCCGATGAAATCCTAAAATGATAGACAAGATGGTCAATATGATTGCTTAAGAACAAAATGTTATCCGTGTTATGTGAATTGGGTAACAGGATTCAGCTCTATCCAAACCAAGAGCTCTCTAGTACAGGTTATACTAATAATTCTATTAATTGCTGTAACATAGCAGATCCTAACCAAGTTGCTAAAACTACTAATGCATCAACAGGATCAAGAAGAGATACCTTTTTCAGCATGTCATGATCCCAAACTTCCAAAATAAGCAAATCGTGTAGCCCATCTTCCACAAGAAAGTCAAAAGTCTCATCCCAAATAGGGTTCAAGCTCTCTTTCACAACCTGCACTAGCCCACATTATTTTGAAATTCAAAAGGATAACAAGCAGCAAAAACTTATGTAGATCACAGGTTTACCCTTGTTCTGTTCCTCATTTCGGTTTTCATCAACTTAAGCACAACATATGGGTCAGACTTTCCCGTAATATCCATAGCAGGCAAGTTAGCTGCAGATATAACTGACACAGAAAGTACTCCTCTCATCATGACAACTCTTTTCCTTTGCCTTGTTGTTCTTTCAAAATCTGCAACCTTTGTTGCATTTGCGCCATTAGCAAGGACCCTCTCCAAAGAAGTTAATGATAGCTGTTTTGCGAAAGGATTAGAAAACTTGCTCTCCATGCCAAAAGGACAGTAGAGAAGCTCAAGGTGCACCTGATATGACAAGTTCAATTATTGGAAGAAACTTTCAGAATTCACAAGGAGAAATACAAATAAGCTCATGTAAAAACTTGTAAAAAGACAAAAATAAAACAAAATTTTATCAAGATTTTCTTTGATCTGGACCATTTAAAAAGGTTTTATAATGAAAAGATAAATGATTCTGCTGATGTAACCAAATCGCTGGTCCTGATAAATGCATATCTACTACAAAAACTCATGGATATTCTCAAATACATATATGTATGTACATATGCATGCATGCATGCATGTACACATATAGTATATATACATATATAGACATGTGGGACAGGGTTATTATGGAAATTTACAGAAAAGAAAGGTTTCTATAAACACAACCCCTGCTACCTGGATTTTGTTTTATTCCCCTCGCATCAAAGGAAAGGACATTTTTGCGAATTTCACAGAAGCAATAAATGGAGCCCAAAGATTCAATCGCATAGGCTAAGTATGACATTTAATTCCTAACTAAATTATGAGAATGGTCTTTTTGCTCTCTGATGCAAGGCATATAAGATAGCTACTAAGATAGTTTCAACATTGTCTAAAGCTCTCCAATCAACATTGTCTAAATCTCTCCAATCTGCTCTGTGTTATAACCTTTGCCACATGCACAAGTGGGGCATGCACAGTGCACATATTCCTAAATGTTCGTGCATGCACCTGGCTTTATGTTTATGTCCATGACTGCATGCATGTAGTTACATCTGTGTGTGCATGCACATATGCATGTGCATATGTGTGTAAACATGGGCATGCATGCAAACCTCTTTCACACTGTCTGTACCATAACCTTGCACATATGCATGCGAGCATACAAATGAGTATCTAGATCGAAATGGATAGAGAGATAACTGCACTTAACTGAATTTGACAGCAATTCCAGTCAGAATCCATGATGAAGTACTCAAAATGAAAACATGCTACAATAAAGGAAGGAATCTAGGTCACTAAGGTTGCAACATCTGGTTGCTCCTAAGATAGATGAAAGGAACTCATTTTTTGATCTATAAAAATGTTATAGGAAGCGCATTGATCGCTTGTGAGTGCAACAACATCTTGATCCACCATGCATCCATTCATCCATCAATATGTTAATCCTTTGCAAAAGAGTGTAACTAAAGACCCATAATTGATATTAATCACACAAGCATGCTTAAAGAAATTGAGTAAGTGATCTGAACATGATGTTAAAAGATAATATCTTATAAAGTATCACCTATAATTAGTTTTGGTTAGTTTTTCTTCCAAAGTTGGCCAAAATCACTAGAGTAGACAAAAATTGGCCAAAACTTGTAACCTAGGGTGAGTTTGGATCAATGTCAACCAAATGGATAAATTTCAGCTGAAATTTAGAACGTTGATTGGAAATATCTTTGCTCTTTAAAGATGAATGAGGTGCAAGTAAAAAGAATGGTTCCTATTGAAGGATAGTCCCATATAAGTTGTAGAAGGGAGATTGATGGTCCTTAAATACCCTTGGGCCCCTTCCTATTAGCCCAAGCTTTTGAGTTGGAAGCCTAAAAGAGTATTGGAGCTTGGTCCATTCCCTTGTCATTGCCGATATGGCTCGATGATCCCCCTTTTCCATTCCACATGTGTGGGTTGTCCACATAAGAAGGGGTATTTAAGAAAAAAAATTCCCATATTGATGGTGCAAGGAACGTTGAGGATCCGTAGATACTCTTGGATCCTTCCTCAATTGGTTGTGAAAGGGATATTAACAATCCTTAAATACTCTTGGGCCCTTCCTCCTGTTAGCTTGAGCTTTTGGATGCAATCCTAAGACAATATCATACCCCAATCTGTTCCCTTGTTATTGCTGATATGGCTCCATCTTCCCCCTTTTCCATCCAACATATCACTCTTGTGAAGTTTTCATCCTACAGGTTCTCCTCGTGAGAGGAGTGTTGAAGTATAGTCCCACATCAACTTTATAAGGGATGTTGATGATCCTTTATTACTCTTGGGCCCTTATTAGCTCCAGCTTTTGGCCAAGATTGCAAGAAGCTAATAGGAGGAAGGACCCAAAAGTATTCTAGGATCATCAACATCCATTCTACGACTGATGCGAGACTATCCTGCAGGCTCTCCTCGTGAGAGGGTGTTTAAAAAAAAAAAAACGAGTCCACATCGACCATGCAAGGGATGTTGACCATCCTTAAATACTCTTCGGCCTTTCCTCTTTGTCGCTTTAGCTTTTGGGCCAGATTTCCAATATTGTATTAGAGCCTAGTTTGTTCCCTTGTTGTTGCTAATATGACTCCATGCTCCCCCTTTTCCCTTCCATGTGTCGCCCTTGAGAAGGTTTCATCCTGTCAATTCTCCATGTGGAAGGCGGTATTGAAGGATAGTCCCAGCTAGGCATGCAAGCAACATTGGCATTTCTTAAATACTCTTGGGCCCTTCTTTCTATTAGCTCGATCTTTTGGGCCAGAATTCTCAGATTGCAATAGAGCCTACTTTGTTCCCTTCCTGTTGCTAATGTGGTTCTGAGCTCCCTTTTTTCCATTCCACGTATCACCCTTGTGAAGGTTTCATCTTATGGGTTCTCCAAATGAGACAGGGTGTTGAAGGATAGTCCATATCAGCTGTGCAAAGGGCATTGACAGTCCTTAAATACTCTTAGACACTTCCTCCTATTAGCTCAAGCTTTTGGACTGAAATCCTCAGAGTTCCAAAATAGTAGTCTCTCACACCAATTTATGTCATACTGTGACAATGAAGTCTTTTTGACTTGTTCAATAAAGCAATTCAGCTGCAAGTTTTTCACCATGATTTCATTGGTGATCAATAATGCAATTTCCCTACTCAATTTGCTGGATCAACATAATTGCTTCCTTTCTCTAGTCCCTTGATGCAGGACCATAGAAGGTGCAAATATATGCATTGATACACTTTACGACTAATTTAAATTTGGGCCAAATAGGTCACTTGCTGTCTAATCTCAGGAAAAAGGAAAAGGAATTTATTCACTAAGGGAGAAATGGAAGAAAATCTGGACAGAGGGAATGCATCTTCAACGATGAAGATTAACTTTTATATGCGGATCTAACATGGAAGGGCATTCCAGCGGTGTAAGTCCAGAAACAACAATTTTATGCTTTCAGACCATAAAACTCTATGAGCAGGCCTTGACATTAGTGATCTCTATGTAATAATCTCACCAGAGCAAGAGATCATAACACAAGAGGATGCATGTTAAGATACTGTATTGAAACTTCATAAAATGCAATCCTTTTGCAGACTCACTATAAAATAAAACAATGCAAATGGACGGCACGATGAACATGCATTTCTATAATATACATACTGATATTATACACAGCATTATATAGTCTTGCTTAAGTTGATATTCTGGTAAACATTAAATATCTTAATTTCTAATGTTTAGCATATCTATATTTTTGTGTTGCTTCTATAAGGCGTCCATATTACATATAACCAGATGTGAATCTTCGAACCTGGTCATGCAAACTAACATGCATTCGGTCAAAAAAAAAATAAAGATAAGGGTAAATTGCGAATCCATAGTAATCTCAGAAATTGAAAGCTGACCTGACCCCGATCTTTCCTATCCCTCTGAACTTCCAAATCTTTGACAAGTTTTAGCCAAACATCCCTCACTTTACCAGGATGAAGGTCCTTCAACATTACTTGAGCACAACCAATTAATTGAGATGCTTGGACCCCATCTTCATCATAGACCTTCACTACCAAATGCTGAGTAGCTGCATCTTCAACTATAAATTCGAAGTGCTCATTCCAGATAGGGTTTAAATTATTGTTCTGACAAGAATGAGAAGTCAAAAAACAAATAGAAGAAACCACATCAAAAGATGTGTGGGAAAAAAACTGCATGAAGGCTTACAATTGTTTTACTTTTCTTCATTCTGTCAGGTAATGGGCGTACATACAGAAGAGCAAATGGATCTGACTTCCCTATGACATCTTTGTCTGTTAAATTTCTTGCTTGCACAAGCTTTACTTCCAATATGCCAACAGGTTTCAGCTCCAGGAAACTATATCAAAAAACAGGAAATGATTGACATCCTCAGTTGCATTTGAAATTGTATTTTTCACTGAAAAATTATACCTGCAACATCATAATACCTGTAGTCCCCTGGTAATATGGGAACGACTTTCCGTGCTGGCCATGTTATAGAGTCTTCAATAGCATTATGTATAGTTTCCTGGATAAGGATACACATCAACTAAGTGCATTGAATAATAAATCCTTGCGTACCCAATGTATGGACTGGGTTATAGTGGTTGATGCTTGAACCTTGATAGCACCAGAAATTCCAGGAATAGACGACATTTCGCCACCAATAACCCTTAGTGTGTAATCCAGATATTTCTACAATCAAAGTGTAAGCCATAATGTCATATTCATGCAAGGAAATACCAAGTAACTAGTGGAGAAAATTTTCACCTTCTCTCTCAAGGAATAAGATATGGCTCCAAAGCATGGAAGTTCTTCAACTAGTGGTTTAAAGATTAAACGAAAAACCCCTGTGAAGCCGATGTCTTTTACCTATATTTGAAAATGGATGACCAAGATTGTCATCATCAGCAATTTGTTTATCAGCACAAGCAAAACTTGGTGGTAAATGGTGCAAAACCTGATTATAGAACTTCCATGAGCAAACAAAAAAATGTGCTGAATTTCATCAAGTTACAAAAAGATAATAGAAAATTAAAGTCTAATAATTTCATGGGCATTGTATGTTTATTAATTCGGATGTTTGTAGAAGAGAATAAAAAAAAAAATTGTTGCAAAATATGTTGACATCAAGGTCGAATCACTCTCAGAATGAAGATCGAACTGTAACTATTAAAAGCTAAGATTCGAAGGCTTTACCTATGGTATAAGATTAGTGTTCCACCTGGAGTCATTTGTTACCTATGGTCAAAAGCTTAGTTCAAAAACTACAATACTGCTTTCTATTGTCCTCACACAATTTAGCACAAAATCATGCATGTATATCAGCAGTCAGTTGCACTGTTCGGTGAAAATTCTATTTTCATTTATACTGGATTCTTTAACATGGTATTAAAACATCAAGCCTTCTCCATCAAGTCCCACTGACTTTTTTTTTGCAGTTCCCACTAAATGAATTCTAACTTGTTCATGGCTCTTGTCATTTATCTGTTACTTGATGCATTTGTGCGCCATATTTTAGCTTAGTTAACATTGTTGATTCTAGGATTGACATCTTTATGCAATCTTGAAAAACTAGTTCATTAATCTGTGATGGGATGCAAGATTTTTGAAGCCCTCGAAGAGAGTTTCCACAAACAGTGCATGATTGACAGTGTCACAAAATTAGTCAAGTCCCAAAGAATTAAAGAGCTTTTCATCAAAATATAAGACAATGTAATATGCATGCAAATATTAATGATTAAGTTCAAAAAAAAAATGTAACAAATTAGGTTAGCAACTAGTTTTCTTGCTTTTAAATTTTAAGATCTAATACTTGAATATTATGCCACACCATGTTTGTTTGTAATTTTCTTTTTAAGACTAGCATATATTTAGGTTATTTCGTCAATATAGCTATTGCATTTAGTATGACATCATTAGGGATGACATTGTATTGCATGGATGCTCTCCTGAAATTAATCTGGTCCAATCCAAACCAAAATTATTGGATTGAAAAGTACAACCTGTTTTGAATATAGATTATGATGGATCACTGAATACCCCAATCCAAACCTGAGCTGATTCAAGCCAAACCAAAACTAGTAACAATTTATGTCCCACAACCCTCTGGAATTTAGGATTTTTTTTTTTCAATATAATTAGTTAGTAGTAATTTGTATTGTTGTCAATTAAATCTTATAGGTTGTTGACGATGTCTACATGCTGCTTGTTTTATTTATTGCATAATATGTTAATGGTAATTAGGTACTTAAATTTTCATTTTTGGATTATCTTGTTCCAATTTGGCTGAAAAATCTGATGGATCTATAGGAAAAAAAGGCTCACAAATCTGACCTGATCCAACCGAAATGAGAATAAATTAGGCTTGGGTTCAATTTTTGTCCTGATTAAGATATGGATTGGATTTGTGGTGTGCCAGTCACCAATCCAGCCTACCCACTTGCAGCCCTAGACACCATATGCTATACGAAAGAGTTAACAGATCCTGTTTGAGCATTAATCATTTATATGTAATTATTACAGAGCAAAGAATAATGTTCATGCTGAAAAGACATGTCCTATGATAGATTAAGCCATCTTTTATGCAAAGCATCAGCAGGATATGGTATAACATCTGATTAACTTCTCAATAAAGGTTTCTATACCAGTGCATTACCACCCTGTACTGCATGTATTGTACCATACCGATACTTGATACATTGAACCGGTACTTCGTAAACTGAACCGATACTCAGTACGATGAACCAATACTCAGTATTGAGTGTCAATATGCCGAACTGATACCAACATCGGTACCGAAACTGCTATTGAGAACCTTAATCCTAATCCTTCATTGGCACAGGTGCAAGAACTGATACTTGGCTAATCAATTCAGACTTTGAAACTGATGCATACTTTCATGTCTTTGGTTTCAACTACAATATCATCTAATGGGTCCATAGCATTGACCATCATCCCAAAGTATCACCTTTTGCTTGTAAAGATTCTTCCTTAGTGTCCAAGTGTGCAACATAAACATAGTTCTGTATAACCCCTTCCCCACTCTTAGACTAAATCCTATTTTATCTGACCTTTATAAAAGAAATCAACATTTCACTCTCCATCTGCTTCAGCATTTTTAGATTTCTCCACATTGGAGATAAATTGGCAACTTCTATGGTATTTTGTGCTTTTTTATAGCCAATATCTTCTGCATTTTGGCTCTGGTATGCTCAAGCATGCCCTAACCAAAATTCCAGGTGCAAATAAAGGGTATTTGTTAATTGAGTTCATCAATTTTTTTTGCTAGAGTCCTTTTTCCTTACACTGCTCAAAAAGCATCCCAAATTGTCAGTTGCAGAAGTACTTCTCTTATACCCCAATGGCACCATCAGACTCTTGATCCTCTTCTTCCTCCTTACTAGTGTTCCATGCTTATGCAAATAATAACCATGCTAGCAATGTAATTGATCAGTTTCCATAACTGGCATTTGGGGTTTCACTTCAAAACCCTCATCTTCCAAAAACAAGCTAAAATCAATGCATCATTAACTAATTTAACATCAATGTCATTATTATGAGATGCTTCAAACCACTCCTCTCTTTAGCATACAACAAGATTGTGAACTTTAAAAAGGCTTATTTGGTTGTGTGATTTCACTACCTATTAGGACCCCACTAGATGATTCATCATGAAGTTGAATTATTTGAATGAGTGTTTTGCAGATGAAGTATAAATATTTGCATCACACATAACTCGTGATTAGTTTCATATTTTTGCATTTAAGTTGTAGAATTATTTGTAGAATATTGCTCTAGGCGGTAATGCCTAATTGTAACTGTCTATTAGGAATTTAGGATGTTCCAAATTGGGGAATACACTGTATTTATGTCATTCGCACTTTCTCCATTAGTAATATTTTTGAACTTAACCAAATTATGTTGAGCTGTTTTCCATTGCTATGACCCTAGTGGGTTAGATGTTGGAGAGATGAGCTACCTGTAATAACAGGAGATAATTCAAAACTATGGAAAATTCAGAATAAAAAAAATTAACTCTCACTTTCTGATCAGTGATAGCACATAGCCTCTTAGATAGGAAATGCATAATCTCTCAATAAGGCAAATGAATTATTCAAGGCCATTGGATCTCCATGAACATGTTTTAATTGGGAAAATGGGATTCATAAAGTTGATATTTTATGATCAACTTGTGGTTGTGATCCTGGTCATTGACCTTTAAGGGCATGTTTATTTTGTTTTATCATTATACTTAAATAAAATGTAAATATCATTGCTTTTCTTTAAAGCTGCAACTGAGACAAATATCACCTTAAATAAAAGGTAATTAGTAGAAAAGTTCAACAATAGAGCATTATAAAACATAGTAGCTGACTTTGACTAATACAACAGAACATAGAGGTCTTCATATATTTGACAATCTACCACTTAGCCCATTGAGTAATAAATAATTACCTGGATTGGAAATGCCACCCCAAATTTTGTCCGAACATCAAGTACAATATTTGGATCCCCATCCCACTGCATCTCCAGCTCCATGGTGATCGCAGATTTATCACCTTCAACGATTGAAACTCCTAAAGAAAATAAGTTGAAATCATATGTGTGTTCTAACAGAATTCTCTAAATTAAACCATAAGAAAGCTCTAAAAAGGCCATTTATTCTAAATATTTGCTTAGCTATCATTTGCATTAGATGGCATAGAAGACCTAACATAAAGAATTTAATACTTTTTCTTTATTTCCTCAGTTGAAGGGAAGATATTTCTTTCATGAATAGTCCACAAGTAATATAATCTTCGGACTATAATCTCAAAAAGACAACTAGAAGTGCCTCTCAAAAAATTATAACATAAATGAGATTAAATATTTAAAAACTTAACAAAGCATGGCAGAATTATTTGTAGTTTTAAGTACCTAGAAGATTTAAATCGAGATCCGCCATCTCGATATCGGATCCCTTACCGGTACCATCCTATTATAGTATCTATATATCCGGTACGGGAACCGGTTCAGTGCATTGAGTGTCGGTATGCTCCCCTTACCGCATGCCAGTACAATACGGTCGGTACATATCGATATCAATTGGTACAGCAAATCTTGCATTAAATATTCAATAAAGACATAATGAATGTTTAAGTTTGTGAGGTGCTTCAATCATCTTTATGGAGAGAAAACATGCATCTTAAGAAAACTATCAACCTTGAATCTTGTGGTAGGCCAACATGATAGAGGGTGGTGAGATCATCTCTAATAGCTTGCCACAACAACTCATGCAAGTCTTAAACAACTGAACACTAGAGGTTCTTCATCCAAAATTCTAAAGTTTTATAGTCCAGGAAGATGGATACCTTGGGAAGCTCAACATGGATATGAAGGAATGATAATATATCTTTATTACCTATATGTTTATTTGAGTTTTTACAAACTTCAGGAACAATGATATATCTTAAAAGTGTTTCTAATTATTTTACATTCACTGTCTATGCCTTAAGGTATGTTAAAATTCTATTTCATTGAAATGATATGAAACTCTAATAATGCAACGGAGTAATTGATCAAAAATTCATTGTGTCTTTATTGCCAAACCTGTCACATGTGTGCTAGACCAAATATGCCCCGAGTCCAGAACATGACATGGCCGTGCTACCATGGGGTGTCGCCCACAACAACACAAAGCCCAAAAGAAAATCTGTATAAAAATTTATACAATAACAAATGTGGTCCAAAGTTTTTCCCATTTATTAAGCAAAGAATGCAGGTACAGAGTGTCCAAATCCATCATTTAAATGTCTATAAAACTCATAATTTCATGGTCATAAACTAAATTTGTTATTAGCCCGTTATTATACTAGAAGCTTATTATCTCAACCTCCACTTGGTTTATCCCTCCCACTCCAAGTAGCCTTATTTATCTGAAAAGAACAAAGAGAAGAGTGAACTTCATAGCTCAATAACCATACACCACCTGACTAGATCAAACATAAGTTTTGATATGATTTAATGCACCATTTAGAAAGTAAATTTTTACTTAAAATAAAGCACTTTCATAGACATAATAACTAACCACATTGTGGCAATCCGATCATGCATGCACAAATCATGTAGGTTCATAAAGTTGAATCCGAGTGCAATTTAAAATATTCATAGTTGTCAAACATTTGCTATTTATCCATATTATCTATTAAAATAGTGCACAGATTTTTCATGCTATGGTCACTATAACCCGTGACAAGACCATTTTTGTACTTGACAAGATATCGTGGTTCGTAATCATTACCAACTTTAACCCATTGGCAATGGACTGTTTTCATTGAATGCTAGCTCTAGGGTATCGATTGGCCCCCATAGGGGCGATCATAGCCATTTAAGAGTTCATAAAATGTTTCATATTTTTCATATATCATACCTATAAAAATAGGTTGAAAAGAACTAAATGGCATCATAAAAATTTAAAATGCACAATCAGCCAAATGTATCATTTTCAAAATGACATGAAACTTTTCATAATCATAACTCATACATAAATCTTTCATAGTAAAGTATTCAATAACAATGCTATTTGGCCTAAAACATAAATCATTCACAATCATATGCTTGATCCTAAATTTTCAATAAAATACAGGGCAGTCATATCAAATATAATTCATAATTTCATGCTTGAAATTAATCAATAATTTGAAATTAATAAGGTTTGTGCTAGGGTCACTTCCCTCGATTCACAAGATCACTAGATTCAAATGGACAAATTGGTTACAACTATCCGAAACCATTTAATAAGATAAATTAATTTATATTCAACTATTTAAAAATCTAATACAAAATAAGAAGCTCTGGGGGACCAAAATAGACTTGATCTAATTGCATGCCCAAACCGGGGAAAAGAGGTAGGAAAGACCGGCTCAGCAGTCTTCACAATGCCAGTTGAGGATCCTTTATAGGGTCCACCTGATGGGTATACAAAGAAGAACAAGACCCTCAAGTAAGATCTACGGGTTAGATATAGAGAAAAAGATTCAACCAGGGGATGGGATCTTTTCATCATTTTTTTCATTTTCTCTCTCTTCTCTCCTTTTGCTCTCTTTCCTTTCCTTTCTTTTGTTTTTTCTTTCTTTCTTCTTTCTTCTTTCTTTTTGGTGAAACAAGGGGCATGAATCACCTCACTCAAGAACAAGGGAAGCTAGAGGAAAAGGGGATGATGGCATATAGGAGGGGTGGTTGATGCGCTCTTATCGCGAGAGCGATCAAAGATAAAAGTTAACCGACTACTGCTCTGTAGAACTGGGTGAGCAGGGTTGAAACCTCAGGGACCTAAAGTACTTGTTTAGAAAATTAAAAGAAAGCTTGGTTGTTTTTAAGAGTTGGAGAATGAATCTAGATTGACAAAATAGTAACTAAAAAGAAACTTAATGAATCCGATAGAAAAGAAAAAAATCTCAGGAGATCGAATCCCCTTGTAAAATAAATGTCGCATCTATTTCTTACTGCAGCACTGCTACTTCTGATTTTGATTAGCATAGCTTATCTCCTTTCTGAGCACGGACCATATCCTCATATCACAGCCCATCTCTTAAAGCGTAAGCTAACTAAATCTCACAAGTATAAAAAGAGGATCTATTCTTGAAAGAAAATCTTTATTTTTATTCTTTAATTTTTGTTTAAGCTTTGAGAGAGAAAGAGAATATGGAGGGAATGCTGAAGATTTCTATGCGTGGCTAGGCACCATCATCTCAGGAGGAAAGATGAACCTTGTAAATAGATGGTTTGATGTTGATCTATCTTATGTATCTCTTTCCTTTTATCAATAAAATTTTTGATCTATTTAGAAATTAAAAGTGCACTGTTCCTTTATGCTTCATTTATAAGATTTAGATTTTGAACAATCTATACTCTAAGAGATGCATCGTGATCTGAATATATGGTGCGTACTCAGACAAGAGATAGATTGTCTCAAGAGGAATAGATCCTCTCTTTACACTTGTGAGATTTAGTCAGATAGCTTATGCTCTAAGAGACAGGCCGTGATCTAAGGATATGGTCCATGCTTAGAAAGAAGATAAGCTATACTAATCGAAATCATAAGTAGCAGTGCTGTAATAAGAAATAGATGTGACATCTGCTTTACAAGGGGATTCAATCTCCCGAGGTTTTTTTCTTTTCTATCGGATTCATAACGTTTCTTTTTAGTTTCTATTTTGTCTATCTAGATTCGTTCTCCAACTCTTAAAAACAACCAAGCCTTCTTTTAATTTTTTTAAGCAACTGCCTTAGGTCCCTGAGGATTCGACCCGACCCATCCTATTCTACGGAGCAGTAGTCGGTTAACTTTTATTTTTGATCGCTCTCGTGACAAGAGCGCATCAAATTTTGGCACTGTTGTCGGAGACCTTGGTATAGTTGATTTAGAAAAAAACAAAAAAATATATACATATTTATATTTTTATTGCTTTCTAACTTTTTTTTTTTGTTTTATATATTTAGTTGTTACTGCCTTTCATAACTGATTTACTGATTTAATTTACTACCTTTAAAAGTAGATTTGATATTCTACTTAATTTAAAATTTGCTTTTTATTCTTAGAATAATTTACTTTCCTTTTAGTAGATTCTCTAAATCCTCTCTTTCCTTTTATCCTTAATCTAAATTCTTTTCTCTTTTAGTTAAATTCTTTTTTCAGACTTAATCACTTGAACTTACTTGTTTCGCAAAACCAAAAGACAAAACCCTAATCCTAAAAACAATTGACATCACATAACATTTAACTAATATAGAGAAACTCATTAAATCTTAGAAGCTTCAACCTATATTGGACATCTTTCTTGTATCTGCACTGCATTCTCATAAAATGCTTTAAAGGCATAATCCATTAACTAAGATAAGGTGGGGATTTGATCACCCTTAACCCACAAATCACTTCCTTGCATCTGCATAACCTAATCCTTAAATAAAATCAATTAAACATTGACCACTAAGGTGTTTGAGCTCATTAGAACAAGGCATCCGAAAAAGTTGGATCAGGTCAGGATTGGCTAGTTAACTGGTGTCTAGGAAAGAGGTTCAGGGACAAAAGCATGAAGAAAGGTGGTTCTCTAATTAGGTCCATTGCGAAAGCACGGGGAGCCTCCCACCGATCTTACCCTTACTTGACTAGTTGACTAGTTAGTTTCTGACTTAGAGGACTCTAAAGCAGTCTTAGCAGTTAGGAGCTATCTAGATTTAAGATAACCCTAGTTAGATTTGATTGTGTAACTTGTTTGTTAACAGAAAAATAAATAAATAATTTTAACTTCTCATCTATCTCTCCTTCCTCTTCCCTCTTCTTCTATAAAAAAAAAATATTTTGCAAAATTGCAACTTGGAAAATGGAATTTGATCGATTAGTGAGAATTGAATCAAATCCCATTTCAAGTCAAGGAATTGTCGAGTCCATCATGGGTGAACCCAACCACGAATCCAAATACCTTAAAGATCTATGCTACTCTGTGGGTTCAGCCCAATCATCCTGTATAAGACTCCCTGAGATTACAGTTGGTAGTTTTGAAATTAAACCTCAAATAATTAATATGCTCCCCAAATTCATCAGAATTAAGGATGCATATATTTTCATTAGAGAATTTGAGGTGTGTGAAACCATAAGAATACACCAAATGTCAGGAGATGCCATAAAATTTAGGCTGATCAACTTTGTACTAAAGGACAATGCAAAGAAATGGCTATACAGCCTGTCCAACCAGTCAATCACGACATGGGAAGGCTTCGTAAAAATATTCTTATGAAAATTTTTTCCCCATCATAAGACAGGCAAGTTTAGAAACGAGATTAACCAGTTCTACCAAATAAGAAGAGAGTCTTTCTAGAAGTGCTTAGACCGATTTAAGAACCTCCTAAGTCAATGTCCATATCACGGTATAGATATTTGGAGGTTGTGCCAAATCATCTACGAAGGTCTAGATCCAAGTTCTAGAACAATGCTAGAATGAATGTGCCAGGGCCCATTCATGCATAAGGAACCTAATGAGGTCTGACAATTTCTAGAAGATCTAGTAGAAAAGAGTCTGCAATGGGAATCGACTAGGAAAACCGAAAAACACACACCAGCAAGAGGTGGGATACATCAAGTCCAAACATTCCTAGCTACGGAGGCTAGAATTGCAACCTTGACCCGTAGGATCGAAGCCCTAGAACTTCAAGGACACCCCCAAGCAAACCAAATATCCGCACCTATGTGCAATAGATGCAGTGCACCAGACCACATCTTGGAAGAATGTCCTTCACTAGAAAACACAATCAAAGATGGGCTTGCATAAGTAAATGCAGCCTATCAAAGGCCTATAAACAATCCTTACGGACCAACATATAACCTGGGATGGAGGAACCATCCAAATTTTTCATGGTCACAAGGTTCCAATTCAGGTAGTCATGTCCCAAACCAGTCCTATCTAAGGACCAACCAAGCACCAACCAATCCACCAGGATTGGGCCAAAAAAAAGGTTGAATACTTTAGAAAAGGGGTTGGAAGTCTTGCTCAAATCAACCTCCAAACCATAAGTACACTAAACAATTTTATGCAGACCATGGGCCAACTATTAAACGCAAACATCTAGGCAATTGCCCGTCTAGAAATGCAGCTAGGTCAGCTAGCCACCACAGTTAGTGAAAGAGAAAAGGATAGACCACCAAGTCAATCCGAGACTAACCCCAGGAACCAGAACAACTAACTATCCCAACAAGGACCCCAGATCAACCAATTGAATGTCATTCATACACTAAGATCTGGAAAACAAATAGATAACCATGTGGGCACACCTGAAACGGAAGAAGAAATAGAGGCTATGATTTTGTATGAACCACAGTAAGACTAAGACATCTGGCTGAAGACGTTAAACTTAGCGCTTATTGGGAGGCAACCCAATTTTTTTAAATTAATATCTTTTTTATTGAATAAACAGAGAAACCCACTTTGAGGCTTTGAACTTTCAAGCCACCATCACACCAGATCATCTTCAACATGGAGCACATATTCACCGAGTGACATCTTTCTTTTTCTTTCTTGCATTGCATTTTCTTTTCTCCTTCATTGGGGATCATGTAGATTAAGTTGGGAGGGAGAAACAACTTGAACTAAACAAGTCCTCGAATAGAGTAAAGATAGTAGTAATTATGTATCTTTAGGCTATAGAATTAATGTTAATCATGTATTCTTAAACAATTAATACATAGATTAGAGGATTCTCGAAATACTGAGGGCTCAAATATTAGGAAAACCAATAAGTGATTAAGTCAAGAACAAGAAATTGATTTATGAGCATTCTTAACCTCTTCCTACTAGCATCAAATGAAAATCTAGCTCTCGTGAGTCGGAGTGGAAAATGTCAAATTAAATTCCTTCGTTTAATAAAATTAATTAGCACAAGTTTTTGAGCACCACTACCAAGTAACTGGACCTCTTCGCCTAAATAAGCATTGAGTCTCGCATCAAAAAGTGAAAAGTGTGAAGAAACTTGAATAACCATTCTCGCTGACTCAAGTAGTAAGATCTGAGGGGTGTTCTACACCTAATACCCTAAAGCCAACTGATTTGGGAGCTATTGGTCTGAAACTCGTTACAAAGATCTAGCAGAGATAGGATTAAAATGTTAATATACAGCCGCTTTAACTCGTAGCCTTTTAGACTTAAGCAAGTAAGCCCGAGGGATGTTTTACACTCAATGCCCTAAAGCCAACTGGTTTGGGAGTCATTGGCCCAAAGCTCGCTACACGGATCTAATAGAAAGCTTAAAAGGTTAAGGTATTACACACTGTACTTAAAAAAATACAAAAAAAAGATTAAGAAAAAAATAAAAAAAGGAAAAAAAACAAGTACATCCTCCTCATTGAGAAGCTAGATGATTTAACGATAACAGTAGGGAGATGGTCAGGAAAAGTCTTTAAAAACTATTCATGTTCTCAACTTAACCATTATAATACTAATATTCCAATGATGTATTCGTTAGCCTTCTAACTAGATATCAGCTGCAATTAGAAGTGCATGATAAGGCATTCATTTCTTAGCACTTGGGTATGTAATATTACTTCTTTTCTCACTCGAGGATGAGTAAAACTCAAGTTGAGAGGTGTGATCAGTACATGAATTAGGACTTAGAAGCATTAAATTTCTTATTAATTGATCCATTTTATGTCGAAATTAATACTCCTTTGTCTGTTTTACAGATAATTGAAGGATTGAACTGATCACAACCCAAATTGGTCTAGACCCAATGTCAAATTCAAGAAATTAAGGGGCCGAGGACGTACATGGCAATAACATAAAAGAGAATGTTTTCTCTGGAAGGAAGTGGGTTTTGGCATTAGCAAATAAAGTGGTGGGCCCCTGATGCATTTAATGAATAAGGGAAAAAAAGGGTGGTTTGAAGGGAGCTGTGCGTGGAAGTGAGCTGGGGCTGAGCGCGGCTCTAGGTTTTTGTGCGACATTTCATGCACAGAAACATGTGACACAGGAGATGGCATTTGGAGTGGTTGATTTGCATGGCGTGAGCTGGATGTGGCATTGGGTGAGACGTGGGTGCATAGGATCAGCCATCAAAGGCGAGAAGGACGCGGTTGGGAGCGAAAAGCGAGCACTGTGCGACAAAATAAGAAGATTGGAATGCACAACAATGGTGCGCGCATGGGACTCGAAATTTTTGTGGATGCGCCTTGGACGAGTAACAGACGAAGCTCCAACACGAAAGTGTTGGCCTATAAAAGAGAGAGCCCTGTGGGCATCTGGAGGGGAGTCGGCAGAAAGAAAATTTTTATTTTTATTCTCTAATTTTTGTTTAAACTTTGAGAGAGAGAATATGAAGGGAATGCTGAAGATTTCTATGCATGGCTAGGCACCATCATCTCAGGAGGAAAGATGAATCTTGTAAACAGATGGTTTGATGTTAATCTATCTAATGTATCTTTCCATTTATCAATAAAATTTCTGATCTATTTAGAAATTAAAAGTGCACTGCTCCTTTATGCTTTATTTATAAGATCTAGATTTTGAACAATCTATACTTTAAGAGACGCTCGTGATCTGAGGATACGGTGCGTGCTCAGACAAGAGATAGATTGTCTCAAGAGGAATAGATCCTCTCTTTATACTTATGAGATTTAGTTAGTATAGCTTTTCTCCTAAGCTATCTAACTAAATCTCATAAGTATAAAGAGAGGATTTATTCCTCTTGAGACAATCTATCTCTTGTCTGAGCACGCACAGTATCCTCAGATCACGATGCGTCTCTTAGAGTATAGATTGTTCAAAATCTAGTTCTTATAAATGAAGCATAAAGGAACAATGCACTTTCAATTTCTAAAGAGATCAAAAATTTTATTGATAAAAGGAAAGATAGATCAACATCAAACCATCTATTTACAAAGTTCATCTTCCCTCCTGAGATGATGATGCCTAGCCACGCATAGAAATCTTTAGCATTCCCTCCATATTCTCTCTCTCTCTCATAGCTTAAACAAAAATTAAAGAATAAAAATAAAAGTTTTCTTTCTACCGACTCCTCTCCAGATGCCCACGGGGCTCTCCCTTTTATAAGCCAACACTTCCACGTTGGAGCTTCGTCTGTTACGCATCCAAGGCGCATCCGCAAAAATTTCAAGTCCCATGCGTGCACAACTGTAGCACGTTCCATCTTATTTTGTCACACAGCGCCCGCTTTTCGCTCTCAACCGCATCCTTCTCGCGTTCGATGGCCGATCCTGTGCACCCGCATCTCACCCAACGCCACATCCAACTCGCGCCATGCATATCAGCCACTCCAAACACCGTCTCCCATGTCACGTGTTTCCGCACGTGAAATGCCGCGCAAAAACCCAAAGCCGTGCTCAGCCCCAACTCACTTCCATGCACAGCTCCCTTCAAACCACCCTTTTTTTCCTTATTAATTAAATGCATCAGGAGCCCACCACTTTATTTGCTCAAGCCAAAACCCACTTCCTTCCAAAGAAAACATTCTCTTTTATGTTATTGCCATGTACGTCCTAAGGCCCTTAATTTTTTGAATTTGACATTGGGTCTGGAACAATTTGAGTTGTGATCAGTCCAATCCTTCAATTATCTGCAAAATAGACAATGGGGTATTAATTTCGACATAAAATGGATCAATTAATAAGAAATTTAATGCTTCTAAGTTCTAATTCATGTACTGATCAATGGTGCCTAGTGAGGATGCCGGTCTCAAGAGTCTGGCTATCATAAAATGGCCATCTAAAGGGGTGACAAGGCCAAGGAGGAGAAGGACAAAGGAGAGGAAGATGCGAGAGGAGGCCAAAGCTATTATCTTGCTTCATCAAGGAGGCGATCATAAATCTGATACAGATGGGGCACCACAATCTCAAAGCAGAGAAAACTGGAGGCAAGGAGGGAGAAAGAGATGGAAGAAAAGGAGAAGAGAGAGGGAAAGGAAGGGAAGAAATGGTTCACAGTGGTCCTCAGAGCTAAGGGAAGAAATAGACGAATGATAGGAGTTAACTGCTAGTGGAGGGGATCGATCAAAATGGAAGGGAGGCAAGGCTCCCGCAATCACAATGGCTAGGGTTCTTCCTTTTCTTTTGTTTTTCCACAATGTTGCCGGTTTCTAATTGCCCAGCCAAGAAACATTGGGGGAGGGTCATGTGATGGTCCACAGGACCATTGCTCGATTTTGCCCGATCAAAAGCAAGGTTCTCACATTCTCCCCTTTTTAAAATTTTCATCCTCAAAATTTGCATAGCTAAGCCTTCAAAAAGCTATAGGTGCACCACTCTCATTTCATCCTGAAGATCCCAAGTTGCCTCTCTTTCTAAATGGTTGCTCCATTGAATCTTCCAATAAGATGCAATGCTTCATCTCAAAACTTGCTCCTTGCTATCAATGATTCATATATGAAACTTCTTGTAAGTCAAATCTTCTTCAACTTGCAGTAATTCATACTCCACCACATGACTCAAATCTGGAATGCACTTCCTCGGTAAAGAAACATGAAAGATATTGTGCATATTGAATAGCTTTAGTGGCACGGCTAATCTGTAAGCAACATCTCCTACTCTATCTAGAATCTCAAAAAGCCCAATGTAACGAGGACTTAACTTACCATATCTCCCAAATCTCATGACACATGTTGAAGGCTAAACCTTCAAGAAAATAAAGTTACCAGCTTGAAATTTCATCTCTCCTTTTCTTATTTGCGCAACTCTTTTGCCTATCTTGTGACGCCTAAAGTCTTTCCTTGATTAACAAAATTTTCTCTATGGTATTTTGGACTAATTGAGGATCCAATAACCTCTTTTCCCAATGTCATCCCAATGCAAAGGAGACCTGCAATTCCTTTCATAAAGGGCCTTGTAAGGTGCCATCTTGATGCTAGAAGGATAGCTATTATTATAAGCAACTCCACTAAAGCCATATGATCATCCCAACAACCTCCAAGATCAACTGTGAAAACCCTCGACTTGCCCTCCAAA
This sequence comes from Elaeis guineensis, assembly GCF_000442705.2. Taxonomy (NCBI): domain Eukaryota; kingdom Viridiplantae; phylum Streptophyta; class Magnoliopsida; order Arecales; family Arecaceae; genus Elaeis; species Elaeis guineensis. The sequence continues at coordinate 21,312,625 of NC_025993.2, read as the reverse complement.
GTTTGAAGCATCCTCTTTGATTGGCCATCAGCCTGAGGGTGAAAAACAATGCTAAGCTTCAATTCAATTCCCACAACATCTTGAAAACTCTTCCAAAACCTAGGCACAAACCGTGGATCTCAATAGATACTATGCTTGCCAACATGCCATGCAAATGGTGCGGGTGCACGATTTCGTCAATATACATTCATGCCAATTTATCAAGCGAAGTACCAACTCTGAAGGGTAAGAAATGAGCTGACTTTTTGAGCTGATCTGCAATTACCCACACAACATCAATTTTTTAGCTGTTCTCGGAAGCCTGGTGACAAAATCCATGGTGATATATTCTCATTTCCATTCCAGTATCTCTAATAGTTCCAACAATCCAGCAGGTCTCTGGTATTTGACTTTCACTTGCTGGTATACTAAGAACTAAGCTACAAATCTGGTTATTTCTCTCTTCATACCACTCCACCACCTTAAAACCCTGCACATCTTTATAATTGCTAAAAATGTGAGAAGACAAATGAGATGGAATCCCATACCTTAGACCCTTCTTAAATCTATGAGCTTTGCTTCTTTCAGACTCCATAAGTTAAGGGTAGAAGTGGCCTAACTCATTAAATTTATTGTTGAGACTTAGTTATTTATATCATGTTATGTTATTTCATTTCTGACTTTACCTATTTTACCCTTGAGAAGTCATTATGTGGTATTGTGGTAACAAGGGTAACTTAGGACTTTCACTTTGCATTGATTATATAAAACCCCCTACATTAGATGGCCAGCCTATGTGGCTGATTATCTTTTCTTTCTTCAACAAGGTATCAGAGCAAACACGATTGGACCCATCAGACCTGCCTCGACCTCTGCCTCTACCACCCCTACCGCGTGAGAACGTCGATCCAGCAAAAGCAGAATTTTCTCGTAGAGGGGATAGAACAGAAGATAATTTTCTCGTCAAGTACTTGCCTGATGGATCAGCTGAGAGACTCAAGGCGAGAATTGTAGCCAAAGGCTTCACAAAAACATATGGGGTGGATTACTTTGAAACTTTTTCACCTATGGCTTGCTTGAACTTTGTGAGAGTAATTCTTTTGCTTGCTGTCAATTTGGATTGGACCCTTCATCAGTTAGATGTTCAAAATGCCTTCCTTTACAGTGAGTTGGAAGATGTGTATATGGACCAACCTCTAGGTTATATGGTTCAAGAGGAGAAAAGAAAAGCCTGTAGATTGCAACGAGCTATTTATGGTCTTAAGCAGTCACCAAAGGCCTGGTTTGATAAGTTCGACAGAACTATTGGTAAATATGGTTTTACCCAGTGTTATTCTAATCATTCTATCTTTGTATATCGCCAGGATAGTAGTGTGGTTATACTTGTGGTATATATAGACGATATTATTGTGAAAGAAACAACTTGCAGCTGATTGCTCAGACTAGGAAATGGCTCAACGATGCATTCCAGATAAAAGATCTTGGCTTATACACTACTTTCTTGGTATTGAAGTCATCTGCATGAAGAACAAGTTAAATCTATCCCAATGCAAGTACACTCTTGATTTATTATAAGAGACTGGTATGCTGAATTCCAAACCAATTGAAACTCCCATGGATTCTAGTCTTAAGCTAAAAACTGATGAGGGTGAATTGCTTGGAGATTGTACATGCTACAGACGATTGATTGGCAACAAGGGTTCTCAGAACCGTCCCGAACCGAACGGTTCGAGACGTGCCAAACCAGACTGACGAAGAATCGGAACGGTTTCGATGGAGAAAACGGCACACACCGATACCAGGGAAGAAAGAGAGGAAAACATAGGTAGAGAGAGAGAAGGAGAGGGAGAGAGAAGAGGATGCCGTCGGTAGCCGACGGTGGCCCTCTGCAGCTGCTGGAGTATGGCGGAAGCCGCCACAGCTCGATTTGCTCAACGGGGCTGCCGCAACGAGCAAGAAAGAGAGAGGGGGGGAGACCACCAAAGATGGGAGGACGAGACGACGGAGAGACCGTCGGAGGACTCTGGGTGGCCATCGTGGCCATCGGATGGCGAAAGCGGCGCAGGGGGGTCGCGGTCGCGGAACAGGGGCTATCGCCCCTGTTCACGTGTGACCCTTTTTTAAAAACAGGGATTAACAATGAAGTTGGCAAACTATTTGCCAGCTTCATTATTTAAAAGATTTTTTTAAAAAAAATTAAAATCAGTAAAGCCGGCAATCAAATTGCTGGCTTCATTTTTTGAATTTTTTTAAAAAAATCTATTAAACAATGAAGTCGACAAACTATTTGTCGGCTTCACTTAAATTTTTATTTTTTAAAAAAACCCATGAAACAAGGGTGTCGCCTCAGTTTCACATCCGCGGCACCGCGCACGTGGACTACACCATCCGACTACCACGGTGGTCAGTCGGAGGCTGTCCGATCGACCCTCCGACTCCTCCCTCTTTTTCTTTCTTCCTCCCTCTCTCTATTTCTCTCTCTTTTTCTCTTTTCCACCTCCCGGTTCCCTTCTTTTCCTTGTTTTGGTTCGCATCGGTCCGATCTGGTATGGAACCATACCAAATCGTGCCGTCAGTCGGACGACATGGCCACCGATACTGATACCAAAAACCTTGATTGGCAAGTTGATCTATCTTACAGTGACTCAACCTGATATCTCGTTTACTGTTAATGTTCTGAGTCAATTTATGGATGCACCCAGATACTATCATTGGGAAGCTACATATAAGGTGTTAAGATATCTGAAGAACTATCATGATAAAGGGCTTACTTATCAGAAAAGTGGTTACTATTAGCTCACTACCTTTACTGATGCAGAATAGGCTAGCTCCTATAAAGATAGACACTCTACTATAGATTATTGTACTTTTTTGGGTGGCAATCTAATTACTTGAAAAAACAAGAAGCAAAGTACTGTTGCTCATTCCAGTTCAGAGGCAAAGTATCGTGCTATGGCACATATGGTTGGAGAACTTATGTGGCTGAAAACTCTCTTGCTTGAACTTGATCTTCCTCAACCTGACACCATGGAAATGTTCTATGACAATCAATCAGCTATCTATATCACTGCTAATCCAATTTTTCATGAACGAACTAAGCATATAGAAGTAGACTATCATTTTGTTCGTGATGCTGTCCTCAAGAAACTGGTGACTACATCCTTTGTTTACTCAGCTGATCAGACTGCAGATATCTTCACTAAAACATTACCCAAACAATCATTCCAGAGCTACTGTTTCAAGCTAGGCCTGCAAGATCTATATACCCCAGCTTGAGGGGCAGTGTTGACACTTAGTTATTTATATTATGTTGTGTTATTTTATTTCTAACTCTACCTATTTTACCCTTAAGAAGTCATTATGTGGTATTATTGTAATAGGGATAACTTAGAACTTTCATTGTGTTGATTATATAAAACCCCCTACATTAAATGGCGGGCCTATGAGGTTGATTATCTTTTCTTTCTTCAACATTTATTAAACTAGATAAAACTGGATGATGATCTCGTGGATCATCATGTGCCCCCCAACTAAGATCAAAAGCTGGCAACATCATGGAAAAGGAAAAAAAAAATCCGACCATTGTGACTATTGGAGCCTCGCCTCCCTTCCATTTCCATCGATCCCCTCTATAGGCAATCAATCTTCCATCATCGTTTTGTGAAGGTAAGCGAGAGGAGAATTCGGAATTGCCGGTCTCCTTGCTCTATTTCTTCCCTTCCCTTAGCTCCCATGCCCACCACGAACATTTCTTCCCTTTCCCCTCTCTATTCTCTTCTTGCATCTCTATTTTGTGCCCTACCTCTTGTTATCTCCGTTTCAAGCTCGCTGTGCCCCATCTTTGTCGAATTCACAGTTGCCACCTTGCCGAAGTAAGGTAACAGCTGCACCTCCCTCATCTTCCTCTCCCCTATCCTATTCTTCAGCCTTGCTGATGCGGGACAATCCTAAAAAGAAAATCAATCCTAATAATCAAGCTCTTTTCTGTTCATCAACAACAAATCACGTCCGACCAGGGGCTCATTATTCCCAGGACAGACAGTATAGTTGCCTATACACTGCTCAAGAGGCGTGATTGATTGATACGAGACTAAAGTGAGATCAATCTAAATGATACAGACGAATGCCATTCGAGATATCAGTAAACAATTAGCAATAGAAAATTTCATAAACAGATAGCAGAAATTAAACATGCTCACGAGTAAATGCAAAAAAAAGAAATAAAAATAGAACGAGAGAAAATAAAACATTAAACCCGTGAGAAAATCCAAGAAGATGATAAGAATCCGGATCGTGGTAGTTAAGAAACTACTCTGATTAGGGCTCTTAATCTTTTAACCAAACAGATCCATCGATAAAGAACTAGGTCTTTACCAACATCGGATTAAAAAAAAAAATCAAAGATCAACTGTTAAGAAACGAAGGTCCTTGACAGCATATGATCTGTAGAATAAGAAATCACTCCTTCTCTCAGCACGACAGATGAAAATTCTGGAGGAGACAGATCTTCTCTTGACGGAATAGGCTTGCGTGGGTAGATGGTGGAGTCGATCAGAGTCGCAGGAACACTGAATCTTAAGTAGAAGGAATAGGATAGAAAGTGGACCTCACACCCTCCCCTTGTGGGGCAATTTTGGGTCTCACACCCTCTCCCTCTCGGAGCGATTGACACAAGTATTTGTGGAGTTTGTAAAATCATTCATTGTTTTCTTCATGAAAGATACAAGGATTTATATAAGACTTTAAGGGTCCTGTTTGTTTAGGAATCTCTTATCTTTACAAAGAAGAAATCAACCCTCCACAAAAAAGTAAAGCATTATAATCTACCATAGGAAAGAAATCAGCCTTCAACAAAATAAGTAGCCAAGAACTCATAAGGAATTCTAAGGAAGAAATGGAACTCCATGTGGGTGCTTGATGCTTGACACAACTTGGCATGAGCATGGCACATGCTGGCATGCATATTTCTTCTCTTGGCATGTGGAGAGTGGTGGCTCCAAAGGTAACGTGGACAAATCCAAGTATGGCCCTATGGACCCAAAGCCAAATGTATTAAAATTTATTGACTGAAAATAAATAACTAAAGTAGAATCAATTTAATGAGGCTTGTTCGATCCAAATCGAACTTAAATTATGTTGCCGATTTTTGATGGCTCTGGTGTCCGCACCAATTCTCCCGGGGTGGGAAAAACTCGACCCTGTCGAGTGTGGGTCGATTCCGCTCTGGTGACGCTCCAGTAGATCGGGATCAATACGTTGCAGCTCTTCTCGAGTGATCCATGTATCTTCAGACTACGGTCGACCTCGCCATCTGACCAGATACCGCTGATAGCCTCGACTCCGGGTGGAAAGGATCTGCTCATCCAAAATTCTCTCAATCTGATCGTGTTTTGCTGACATTTTGGCTGGTGGACACTCAAGGATAGGTTCGCTCTCAAAGATTGGTTCAGGCTCAAATGGCTCACTAGGTATCCGAGTTGGTTTTTTATAGACGACAAGATCTGTAATGTTAAAAGTAGAGCTAATTTCAAAATCAGAAGGTAGGTCCAAACATACGCATTTGATCCGATTTTCTTTATGATCTTAAACGGACCTGCTCCTCGGACATGTAACTTCTTCACGGTTCCGGGGAGAAATCGTTCAGGCCTCAATCGAACCATCACATAGTCTCCCTCTACAAACTCTTGAACACATCGATGAGAATCTACATTCTGTTTATAAACTTTATTACTCATACTAATTTTTTTACTGATCTCTTTATGCAGACTCTTGACATGCTGTGCAAATGACTCTGCAGATTCGGAAATCCTAGCATGCATGGGTAGTGGGATGAGATCTATTGGTTTTTTAGGTTGATATCCATGAACTACTTCAAAAGGACTCATGCCAATGGACCTATTAACAGAGCTATTATATGCAAATTCGGCTCGGGGCAGCAAAAGATCCCAGTTATCCATATGTTCCCCAATCAAGCAACGCAAAAGATTTTCAAGACTCCTATTAACCACTTCGGTCTGACCGTCTGTTTGCGGATGATAGGCAGAAAAAAATTTTAGTTTTGTGCCTAAAAGATGCCATAGGGTTTTTCAAAAGTAGCTCATAAATCTAACATCCCTATCAGAAACAATGATTTTAGGCAATCCATGTAGTCTAACAATCTCATCAAAGTATATCCTTGCAACTTTCGACGCATCAGACGTTTGGCAACAGGGCAAGAAATGGGCCATTTTTGAAAATCTATCTACAACCACTAGAATAGAATCATGCTTCCTAGCTGTCATAGGTAATCCCAAAACAAAATCCATACTAACATCTTGCCAAGGACAGTCTGGTATAGGTAAGGGTGTATATAAGCTGGTGTTTTGTTTTCTCTGCTTGGCCACGGCACATGTTCTACATTGGGCAACAATTCGGGCGACATCTCTTTTCAAGCTTGGCCAAAAGAACTGGGCTTCTACCAACTCTATAGTTTTATTCCTACCAAAGTGTCCAGCTAATCCTCCAGCATGTAATTCCCAAACTAAAAAATCTCTTAAAGATGTACGGGGGATACACAGCCTAGTTTCTCTAAATAGGTAACCATCCTGAAGGGTATATTCACTATGTTCTCTAGATGGCCCCTTACGTAAAGCGGTAAGTATGTCACCAAAATCTGGACACTCATAATTTTCTTTAACCTTATCAAAACCAACAACTTCTATACTAACGGTGGACAGCAAAGTATGACGACGACTCAGGGCATCAGCAGCACGATTCTCTACGCCTGCACGGTGTTTCAAAACAAAAGTATAGGCTTGCAAAAACTCGACCCACCTACCGTGTCTATGATTCAATTTCTTTTGAGAATTCAGAAATATAAGGGCCTCATGATCAGAGTACAAAACAAATTCTTGCGGTAGTAGGTAATGCCTCCAATATCTTAAAGCTTGAATTACCGCATAAAACTCCTTATCATAGGTAGAATACTTGAGTTTAAAATCGTTAAGTTTCTCGCTAAAGTATGCTATCGGATGACCTTCTCGACTAAGGACACCACCAATCCCAACTCCTGACGCATCGCACGCTACTTCAAAAACCTTAGAAAAATCAAGGAGACGTAAGATTGGGGCATGAGTCATCTTGTCCTTAATGTCTAGAAAGGCTCTATTGGCTGCCCTAGTCCATTCAAATTTTTCCTTTCTAATGCAGTCAGTGATGGGAGCGACTATGGTGCTAAACCCTTTTATGAACCTACGATAAAAGGTTGCTAATCCATGAAAACTCCGCACGTCATGCACACTCTTGGGCACCGGCCACTCAACTATTGCTCTAATCTTTTCAGGATCAGCAGATACACCATTGGGGGTAACAACAAAACCTAAAAAGATGATATGGTCTGTCATAAAAGCGCACTTCTTAGGATTAGCATACAAGCTTTCTGTTTTAAGAACTTGACACTCTTTAGAGGTGATCTAAATGGTCTTCCCTAGTTCGACTATAGATCAAAATATCATCAAAATATACGACTACAAATACTCCTATAAATGGTCGTAGTACTTAGGTCATCAACCTCATAAAGGTACTAGGGGCATTAGATAATCCAAATGGCATCACCATCCACTCATATAAACCATTTTTTGTCTTGAAAGCAGTTTTTCACTCATCTCCCGGTCTAATCCTTACTTGATGGTAACCACTCTTAAGATCGATCTTAGAAAAGATAGTGGATCGGGCCATCATATCTAACATGTCATCTAACCTAGGGATGGGAAAGCGATACTTAATGGTGATCTTATTAATGGCACGGCTATGTATGCACATCCTCCATGTACCATCCTTCTTTGGAGTCAGTAGTGCAGGAACCGCGTAAGGACTCAAACTCTCCCTCACAAATCCTTTTTTTATCAGCTCTCCAACTTGTCTTTGTAGCTCGGCATGCTCATTAGGGTTCAACTTATAGTGGGACAAGTTGGGTAGGGTAGATCTAGGAACTAAATCAATGGCATGTTGAATGTTTCTCATAGGTGGTAAGTAATCTGGAAGATCCTCAGGAAAGACATCATGAAACTCAGTAAGAAGGCTAGCTACTTCCTTAGGATAATCCACCTTAGAATCCTCACGAACTTCTCTAGCAACAAGCATCCAAACTGGTGATCCTTCACTCATGATCGTCTCTAATTCTTTAGCACCTATCAGATTGAGGCTTTTCTTCTTAAGATTTTCTTTTGGTCCATCGCCTATCTTTCTATTAGTAGCCTTAGGTGGGGAAGGATTAATCGTGATCTTCTTACCTTGATGAGTAAAGCTACAGGAGTTGGTACGGCCATAAATCGTAACATCATTGTCGAATAGCCAAGGCCGACCTAATATGATACTTCCGACTTCCATGGGTAAGACATCGCACCACACATAATCCTGATAGAAATGAAGCTGGATGGGCACACGGCATCTAAATTTAATGGGAATAGAGGAGGAATCAATCCAAGACACACGGTATGGGCTGGGATGATCTACAGGAGTTAATCCTAATCGCTTAACCGTGTCGGTGGAGATGGCGTTGATACAGCTACCGCTATCAATGATCACCTTACAAATTTTATCATCAAATTTTATGAAGGTATGGAAAATAGAGGTCCTACGCCAATTTTCACTATCCTTAGTTTGGGCTAGGACATACCTAACGACTCCAAGCCTAAGGTCTGACTCAGGTGTGGCATAACCTAGGATTTCCTCAGTACTCTCAAATTGCTCGGCTAAATCTGGATCAGCTTCATAAACTTCCTCCTCAATATTTTCTAGAGTTTCTCCTTCTAATTCTTCTACGAATAATGATCGGTTGGGGCATTGTGCAGCAAAGTGACCGTAACCATGGCACTTGAAGCAATGAGATCGAGAACTACTTCCTTTTGATAACTCTCCTATAGCTCCTTTTCCTTTATCTTCTTTTCTACCAATAGGATTTGTAAGTGGAGGTCCGTTACTAGGAGTTTGATTAATATTAGGTCTCGATCCAGAAGGGGTTACTCGGTTGGGTTCAGGACGACGGAGAGTCGAATATCTAGAAAATCTTTCAAAATCTAAGGCAAGTTGATAAGCTTGTTCCAACGTGGTTACCTCTCGCAGAAAGAGCTCACGCTGAATATCCTCTCGTAATCCAGCTCTAAATCTAGATAAGGTAACAACTCTATCTTCGGCTACTCCACATCTCATGAGGTATTCATCAAATCTCGTGATATACTCGGTGACTGATCTATTCCCTTGAGTAAGCCTCTGCCATTGATTTAAAAATCTTTGTTGGTAAGAGATGGGGAGGTACTTCTCTCTGAGTTTTTCTTTCATCTCATCCCAGGTTTCTATCGGATCTTGTCTTCTCTGATTGAGAAGATGCTCAACACTTTCCAATAAAGTCGGGCTTGCCTCACCAATTTCATCCTAGCAAACCTAACTCTCCTTGCTTCAGACATTTCGTACCATCCAAAATAGTGGTCCATACCTGATTCCCAATCTAGGTACTCTCTCGGATCTAGACAACCATCAAAATTTGGGGCTTCGACTTTCACATTCCTAAGAATATGCTCATCTTGATCGAACTGGTTATGGTGCGGGCGTGCCCCTATAGGTCGATCAAGTTCTAGATTCCTACCTCTTTGTCCTATAGGTAGTCGGGGAGATTCAAGTTCAGGTTGTTTCTGCCTAGCTTCTTCTAATACCACTATTCTCTCATCCATGGCTTTCATAAAATTTTTCATGTCATCAAATTTTTCAGTCAGAGCATTAATGATGGCTGCTATATTGGGATCCATATTGGTGTTGGGTGGGGAAGTAGGATGTTGGTACCAGGTACCTGATCTAGTGGTCATGCAACTCTAAGATGCAGAAATAAGGTGCAATAAAAATTAAAATACTTGAAAGTAAAGTACGAAATTTAGAGTGCGAAAATTTAACTTGCAAAAATTTAAATTGCTGAATTTAAACTAAAGCCCTAATCAACCTGCTCTGATACCAAATTGATGCGGGACAATCCTAAAAAGAAAATCAATCCTAATAATCAAGCTCTCTTCTGTTCATCAACAACAAATCACGTCCGGCCAGGGGCTCATTATTCCCAGGACAGACAGTATAGTTGCCTATACTCTGCTCAGGAGGCGTGATTGATTGATACGAGACTAAAGCAAGATCAATCTAAATGATACAGACGAATGCCATTCGAGAGATCAGTAAACAATTAGCAATAGAAAATTTCATAAACAGATAGCAGAAATTAAACATGCTCACGAGTAAATGCAAAAAAAAGAAATAAGAATGGAACGAGAGAAAATAAAACATTAAACCCGTGAGAAAATCTAAGAAGATGATAAGAATCCGGATCGTGGTAGTTAAGAAACTACTCTGATTAGGGCTCTTAATCTTTTAACCAAACAGATCCATCGATAAAGAAGTAGGTCTTTACCAACATCGGATTAAAAAAAAAAAATCAAAGATCAACTGTTAAGGAACGAAGGTCCTTGACAGCATATGATCTGTAGAATAAGAAATCACTCCTTCTCTCAGCACGACAGATAAAAATTCTAGAGGAGACAGATCTTCTCTTGACGGAATAGGCTTGCGTGGGTAGATGGTGGAGTCGATCAGAGTCGCAGGAACATTGAATCTTAAGTAGAAGGAATAGGATAGAAAGTGAGCCTCACACCCTCCCCTTGTGGGGCGATTTTGGGTCTCACACCCTCTTCCTCTCGGAGCGATTGACACAAGTATTTGTGGAGTTTGTAAAATCATTCATTGTTTTCTTCATGAAAGATACAAGGATTTATATAGGACTCTAAGGGTCCTGTTTGTTTAGGAATCTCTTATCTTTACAAGGAAGAAATCAACCCTCCACAAAAAAGTAAAGCATTATAATCTACCATAGGAAAGAAATCAGCCTTCAACAAAATAAGTAGCCAAAAACTCATAAGGAATTCTCAGGAAGAAATGAAACTCCATGTGGGTGCTTGATGCTTGACACAACTTGGCATGAGCACGGCACATGCTGGCATGCATATTTCTTCTCTTGGCATGTGGAGAGTGGTGGCTCCAAAGGTGACGTGGATAAATCCAAGTATGGCCCTATGGACCCAAAGCCAAATGCATTAAAATTTATTGACTGAAAATAAATAACTGAAGTAGAATCAATTTAATGAGGCTTCTTCGATCCAAATCGAACTTAAATTATGTTGCCGATTTTTGATGGCTCTGGTGTCCGCACCACTTGCCATCCCTTTAGGCGGTCGTTTTCCCACCACCAAACTCTTATGACCAACACCCCTATCGAGCACCCCTTATCCCATGCCAGCCATCATGCCCTTTTTCCTCTGGCTTCCCCTATTCTTGAGTGGGGTGATCCATGCCCCCTCTTTCATTAGAAGAAAGAAGAAAGAAAAAAAGAAAGGAAAAAAGAAGAGAAAAGAGAGAAAAGAAAGAAAATTAAAAAAAATTATGAAGAGATCCCATTCCCTGGTTAAATCTCTCTCTTTAACTTGTTGATCTCACTTGAGGTTCTTGCTCTTACCTGTGTACCCATCAGGTGGACCCGAATAAAGGGTCCTAGATCAACATTGTGGAGACTGCTCGGACCTATCTTTCACATCTCTTTTTCTGATTTGGGTATAAAATCAGATCAAGTCCATTTTGGTCCCCTAGAGATTCTTATTTTGTATTTAGATTTTTAAATAGTTGAATGTAAATTAATTTATTTTCTAGAATGATTTTGGATAACTGTAGCCAATTTGCGCATCTGGTGATCTTTGGATGAACCAAGGTAAGTGACCCTAGCACAAACCTAATTAGTTTCGAATTATTGATCAATTTTAAGCATGAAATTATGAATTATGTTTGCATTTTCTTAAAAATCTTGGATCAGGCATATCATTGTGAATGATTTGTGTTTTAGGCCAAATAGCAATGTTATTGTATACTTTACTATAAAAGATTCATGTATGAATTATGATTATGAAAAATTTCATGTCATTTTGAAAATGATACATATGGCTGATTGTGCATTTGAAATCTTTTTGATGCCACTTAGTTCTTTCCAACCTATTTTTATAGGTATGATTTATGAAAAATATAAAATATTTAACAGACTCTTAGATACCTATGATTTGTCTCTATAGGGGCCAATTGACACTCTGGAGCTAGCATCCAACGAAAATGGCCCACTACCAAGGGGTTAAAGTTGGTAATGATTACAAACCATAATATCTTGTCAATTACAAAAACGACCCAGTGACAGATTATAGTGACCATAGCATGGAAAATTTTGGAGCACTATTTTAATAGATGATATGGATAAATAGCAAATGTCTAATGACTACAAATATTTTAAATTGCATTTGAATTTAGCTTTATGAACCTGCATGATTTGTGCATACATGATTGCATAACGGTATGATTTATTATTATGTCTATGAAATGCTTTGTTTTAAAGTAAAAATATACTTTCTAAATGGTGCACTAAATCATGTAAAACTTATACGTGATCCGATAAGGTGCTGTATGGTTACTTACTAAGCTGTGAAGCCCACTCTTCTCTTTATACTTTTCAAATAAGGCTCCCAGGAGCGGATGAGATAAACTAAGTGGAGATCAAGATAATAAGCCCCAAGTGTAGTAGCAGGCTAATAATAAATTTAGTTTATGACCATGAAATTATGAGTTTTGCATCTTTGAATATTTAAATATTGGATTTAAATACTCTATACCCGCATCTCTTTTGGGCTTTGTGTTATTGTGGGCAACACTGTAAGGTAGCACGGCCATGTCATATTCTAGATTTGGGGCATAACACTTGGTGGTATCAGAGGGGATCCGATCGATGGCCTATGTTGACTAGGGGACATTGTAGCATCTATCCACTGGAACAAATCATGAGCTAATTATGATATTTGTGATAGGATTTAAATAGATTTGAATCCCTAGTCCAATGAGCATGTTAGAACTTAAATGGAGGGAGTATGTGAGGACCATGTGGGCATGCTTTTAGTCCCACAATGGCTATACACTGGGTATATATGAGGACCATATGGGCATATGTTTAGTCTCACATTGGCTATATACTAGATAGATCTTGGGTACTTATATTAGATCAAGAAACTCATATAATACCTTGCAACTAGCCTTCTGGGTGAGTTCTGATTTGTTACAAATGGTATCAGAGCGCACCTGACTCATGGTCTATGTAGACTAAGGGACACTATAACACAGGCCTATTAGGGCTAACACAGGCCGATCGTGGTGTTTATGATTAGATTTAAATGGATTTGAACCCTTAGCCTGACGAGAATGCTAGGACTTAAAAGGAGGGAATATGTGAGGACCTGTGCAGGAGTGTATATAGTTCCATATTGGCTATGCACTGGGTGGATCTTAGATACTTATACAGGACCAAAGAACTTAAACAATACCTTCCGACTAGCCTTTTTGGTGAGGTCCTAGGTTGTTACAAATGATATTAGAGTAGAGCTAGTCGATGGCCTATATGAACTAGGAAACACTGTAGCATAGATCCATTGGGACTAATCATAGGCTGATTGTGGTATTCATGATTGGATTTAAATGGACTTGATTGATTAGTCTGGCAAGGACATCAAGGCTTAAATGGAGGGAGAATGTGAGGACCATGCAGACATGTATTTAGTTTCACATCGGCCATACACTAAGAAGATCTTGGTTACTTATACATGATCAAGAAACTCAAATAATACCTTCTAGCATGCCTTTTTGGGTGAGATCTTGGGTTGTTACACCAAGAGCCTGGGTGATTGCCCAAGCAATAGACTTAGGTCCATTTAGGTCTTATAATGGGTTGGGTTTTGATCAAACAAGGGTTTATGCAGCCCAATCTGAGAATTGTTTGTAGATCAAACTACATCAAGCTAGTGAAGCTGTACTCATATATCAAACTATAGATTAATAGAAGATAGATTTTAATACAAACTTCAAAATTTAAACTTTGATGACCTATCTCATGATCTTGGATTGACATGCTAAGGAAGGCCTTATTATACCATAATTAACCTCGTACTTAAGTTTTTCTTTTTTTTTTTTTTTTTTACAAACAACATAATACTTTCAAGAGATCCTAATATGACAAATAGAATTTTAGTTCCATTTTCAAGTTTCTATTTAGCAAAATGATGCTTATACAACAAATACTACACTACTTAACGATAACATTCAGGGTGAACTCAAAATCCAATTACAATAGCCGGAACCTTAACAAAGTAGTCTTCTCTTAACTAGTCATTGGTTGTAATTTTTGAAAGCCTCTCTCCATTCATTCCCTTAAGGGTGTCATTCTTTATCAATGCAAGTCTTCTAAATCCTTCTCCACAACTTTGATTTAGGTGTTTTTAGCTAGCCCCTTTGACTTTCCTAACCCTTCACAAACCTGAGCTACACTCCTCTAACAAAGTGTTGAGTATTAGTTTTACATGTGAACTTCATCACAATCAGGCAATTAGTTATCTACAGCTTCAAACTCAACTGGTGTAAATTTTATACCTTTCTAATATACCGATTTCTGACCCTATATTGCCAAACACTACAGCGCAGCCTTCACATTCTCAACTGCAAGATGGTTAACTTATATGCTAGTACTTTTTTAGTTGACCAACATCTTGGTTCATGCAGCATAGTAGGTCCAAGTGCAACACCTTTGGCAGAAGATGTGTAAGATTCATGGACAAAATCATTGTACTATAATGGTTTGTCAATAATACCCTTCAATATCTTAGTTATATGATTAAAGTTATTTGCAAATAATTAAAAACATGTGAGTGATACATTTATTGTATGTGGATGGAGTTGGTTGCTACAAGGAGCTCTCGTTATGTGTAACAATTTCATATGAGTTTTTTTCCTATTTTTGCATATATAATGGCAATGACGTCTAGCATTTTCTTACACATAAGTGAAAACCAATGATGTTGAGAAACTTCTCATCCCATAAACATGTTCTTCAAAGAAGCTTTCCATTACGACAATCAGCATTGAGCATAGTATATAAGGCTTACTCAGTGAAAAACTTATCAGGGAATTTGCACCAGAGCAGACAATCAGTCAAATATGCTAGCAATATTATGAAAAACCCACCTGTAAACTGGGGAGCAACAGTACCAAGAGTTAGCTTTGAAAATTTGAGGGAAGCTAGCATGACTGGTCTATATTGCTCAAGAACTGGCTCTACAGAATTTCTTATAAGCTCAGATGCTGCCTGTAGCAAACAAAAACCAGACACAGTTACACAAGTACATCATCATACAGACAAGTCCCTTTCTCAACAATATGTCAATCTTTTCAACTAAAAGAAGCTACTTATGATGACATCTGAGGGAAATCAATCTAAACTTAAAGATTCCAAAGTTCCACTGCTCAAATCTTAAGCTGCAAGAAAGGAATGAGAAGCACCTCATTAACGTAAGGCCATATTTTTATCAGCTCTTGGTTAAGCCATTTCAACTGCAAGAATAACAAAACCAGTATTAATAAACAACGAAATAGAAGTGGCGGATAAAAAGTCACAATAACAAAACAAAAAACAATCAACTCAACTTCTGGCGACGTGAGAAAACTACCCATGATGGGTAAAATTCACCTGGAAGAATCTTCCTCGAATCTTCAACTGTCATCTTTGCAAAAGCCGCCAAGATGGCAGCCTGCACCAAGTTATAAGCACACTTTTTAGTTCTAGAAGCACAGATAACACGAGCTACAATCATCTTTGCTTGAAACCAAATTGGTAAAGCAAGATTCTAAATCCTATTAAACAGAAGATTCGACAAAAACAGACACATAATTAGTTCTTCAGAAACATATTCTAGAAAAATAACCTAGTTTGGACATGTAAATCTCCATTCTGTGCTGAAGGACAAACCAAAACTTTCAGCCATTTAAACAGTTTTGGTTTTAGATCTGAAATTATTAAATAATTAAAACACAGAGCTATATGAAAAAAATAGAAATTGGGCAAACAAGACAATACTGCAAGTTACCAAAAATACTGAACAAATATTAACAATGTGAAGATATATTTGTGAATAAACAAATAAAGGATATATAAGAACAAGCTGGCTCAGCATGTAAACATTGGAACAAAAGTATTTCTGGCATATTAATTGCAGGTAACAATCAAGAGGGTCTTAGCAGTTTTTAGCAAATAAAAATCATTAAATACATGGCATGCTAAGAGATTGTATACTTGAAGTAATTCACTTATTCTTCATTCCCAAATTTCTTCTACCCACCGAAACGTTTTGGAAATATCCATGCCATTCAATGTATCTACGTTTTGCAGGTACACGTGTTTCAGCCCATCAAACAGTCTGCTACTCTGATCTAGTCCATCATATCTTTGATGGAAAAATAAAAAGAAAAAAGTAAAGAGAAAAGAGAGATGATCGGAGGATCCATTAGTTGGAGGGATTGGGAACTCCTAGTCACCATGATGAGCGTGGTTATCCTCGTTCAATTCTTCTCTTCCTTATTCTAGAAAGAAGATCACATACTTATTTAATTAGCCATTCCCAATTATTCACACATTTAAACATGGAATCTAGAGCCATGATAACATGGTATGCTACACAACCCAATGGCACCAATATTACACCTTAATGGTATCAAAGATAATACTGCAAGTCTCACATCATCTTAAAATAAAAAATACAACATAAGTATAAAGAGATTTGCCAAAGAAAAGCAGAGCAACAGATTTCTTATTTTCATCAGCCATGTCGATTAGAACTCTTTAGCTATCTAAACACTAATGATATCAACCACCTAACAAAGAATTAAACAGATAGTGATTGGAACTTTCAAGATTTGCCACTTGGACTGACATCAATCTTGATCAAAGAAACATGAGCCGGTAATAATTCAGCAAAAACTTGTAGCTAGAAAGGGGAAAAGAAGGACTCCGATATAACATGTTGATCGAGAATCAAGAATCAGAATACAGAAGTACAACCATAACATATTAGTAACAGATTAATTCCTTCCATGTATTGTGTCAACTAGAGATCATTATCTCTCTAATCTCAGCCTGATAACATAAATTTTATATGGGGACTGCACTACAAAGATTCTCCAAATTGGGCAGGCATCATCTTTTGATCAGAATAGCTCACCAGCTCGAGGCGGCGTTTGGATCGGGAATCCTGGGAGCGGAAGAAGGCGATGAGTAGCCCGAGTCCAGCGATGATCCCAAAAACCAGGCCAGCAAAGAAGGCCATTGCTCCCTTTCCAAGTCAAAGAATGAAAGAAGGGAACAAGTCGATGAGATCTGGCCCAGGCCAGTGCGAAGAAGAAGACAACAGAGGAAGAGAGAGCAGGAGAAGAAGAGCTCATCTTGTCGACTATATTTTATTATTCTTAGTACGAGGTACAAAGTCGTCCCTAACATGCAACTAAAAAAATAAATCATCAAAAAGAAAAAATCAGCAAAGGAAAAGTGGAAAACCCTAAGGTTGGTGAGGTGACGATTCTTCTTCCGTGTGTTGGATTGAAGTGGGAATCCTCTCATAGAAATATTTATATACTATCGGTGGGAGGGAGGGCGCGTCAGGAAGTCGCCGTTCGATTTTTGCATGCATCAGCGATTCGCACGTGCAGCGCATCCCGTCAGCTGCTTGGGTACGGCCAACATAAACGTTCTGTTAGGTCCCTCTGATGGGGTAGCATAGCAGAAGGAGACCAGCAAAATTCTTGTGTCATATGATTTTTAAGAAATATGTTTTTTTTTAATTTTGTAATTGGTTAATGAGGATTAGAATTTATTTTAGAAGGCCTCCTCTCCTCAATAATGTGAAAGTATTTTAGGACATGTTTGGATGTTCTTGTAGAATGGGATCTAAAATTCTATAAAATTGATAGGTTGAGATATTCATTTAAACATGATCATGGACGAACCAAGTACCATCCTATCCAAATCCTGTGGGATAGATTTTTTTTTCTTTCTGCAGTCTAAAAATTGAGATTTGGAATATGTTTAGATAAGCTTTTAGCATCCATTTGGTTGAGGTATATTAGATTATAAGATAACTAGTTGAAGACCCATACGTTACACGAGATCGAATATAGAAAAATAAAATATATTGATTGTATCATATTAAATAGTTGTACTAAAAAGATGTTCTTTCAATCTATTTGAGAAGTTAAGTTGGCAACACTCCAATACTCCAATCCATATCTAATCCATTTTCAACTCTACGGTCATGCAACCGATAAATGCATCATAACTCCTTAAATGATAAATCAAATATATCTAAGCATGCACCATAACTATGCGAGCTAACATATTATTTTTTAATTTTAAAAATAATAATATACTAATTTATTTTTTTTTAAAATAATATTTTTATTATTTTTTAAAATAATATGTTTCGAGATCTGAATCGATCCATCGGATTAGATCAAACCTGATAAATTATCCAAAAATAAAGTATGGTACTCTGTCGATTTGAAAGCCAAATCTCTGCATTTAATAGCCTCCGAGCAAGGAGGCGGGCTCAGTTCCACTATCTGCCCCTTGCTCGCCTATGGTTCCTCCGCCACAACCCTCCTCCTTGGGCTAAGGGAAATAAAAAAATCCATGGATCCTTCACTTACACATCATCCTTTTTATATATTATTATTAATTAAATAATAATATTTTATTATTAATCAAATAATAATATTTTATTATTAATAAAATAATATTTATTATTAATAATAATTTATTATTATTATTTAAATTATTATTAATAATAAATTAATATTTTAAAATAATATTTTAAAATAATATTTTTATTATTATTTTAGAAATATTTTTTAAAAATAATATTTTATTATTAATTTTTTGAAATAATTTTTTAAAAATAATATGTTATCATACAAATAGTATTTTTAAATTAATAATAAAAATATTATTTTTTTAAAATAATTTTTTGAAAAAAAATATTTTTATTATTACTTTAAAATTAATATTATTTAAATAATAATTTTTAAAATAATATTTTATTATTAATTTTTGAAATATTTTTTTAAAAATAATATGTTATTATACAAATAGTATTTTTAAATTAATAACAAAAATATTATTTTTTAAAAAAAATAATATTTTTAAAAATAAAATAATATTTTTATTATTATTTTAAAATTAATATTATTTTAAAAATAATAATATTTAAATCATTATTAATAATAAAATAATAATTTTTTTCTTTTTTCTTCCTCTTCAAATATTTTTTTCTTTTTTTCCTCTTCCCATCCCTTCCTCCCGCCACCTCCCCCCACCCCCTGCCCCCACTGTGTGAGGTGCAAGTAGCGACCGTCCGTGCCGCCCCCACCACGGGCTCACCCCACCATCATCACCACATCCATCATCTATGCTGCACTCGGCTCCGTGCGACCACCAAACCCCCTCCCCTCCTCTGGCTCCGTAACCATCAAATCCCCTCCCCTCCTCCGGCTCCGGCACCACCAATCCCCTTTGTCTTACTTAGAAGCTCTCTGGTGCCGACACCGACTCTGGTGACGATGGTCCCATCCCTTCCTCCCGCCACCTCCCTCCACCCCCAGCCCCAATCATGTGAGGCCCAGGCTGCGACCGTCTACACCACCCCGCTGTGGCCTTGTTGCACCACCATCCGCACCGCACCAGCTGCCCGCACTGCATCCGACTAGTGCGACCACCAAACCCCCTCCCCTCTCCTCCTCCGACTCTGGTGCTACCAACCTTCCTCTCCCCACTCCGGTGCCACCAACCCCCCTCACCTCATTTGGGAGCTTTCCGGTGCCGGCTCTATGCATGACCTAGCGTAATTAATTTGTGCGAGGATTCTTGGATCCCGGAGCAAAGAACCACCGTTGAAGTCGGTGACAAATTGGGAGAAGATAGAGGCTGAAGGGGAGAAAGAGAGAGGTGGTCGTTGGAGATGTTCATCGATGGCATCATCACAGTCTTCGTAGAGGATGTGGGCGAAGGAGCATGAGCTCCTTAATCCAATCGGGTGGAAGGCTTAAGCGGCCGAATAGGGAAGCTTAGACAATGCATGGGGTTTTGTAACCACAAAACCACA
This sequence comes from Elaeis guineensis, assembly GCF_000442705.2. Taxonomy (NCBI): domain Eukaryota; kingdom Viridiplantae; phylum Streptophyta; class Magnoliopsida; order Arecales; family Arecaceae; genus Elaeis; species Elaeis guineensis. The sequence goes on along the minus strand of NC_025993.2, from coordinate 21,292,574 downwards.
CGCGGCTCACTCTTTCTTTGAAACTCTCCATGCAATCCTTCTTTTTTGAGATACACATGGTACAACCAAACTTATCTGAGGAGCTGAGTTGGCAACATCATAATATCCCTCACACATGGCACAACCAAACTTATCTGAGGAGCTGAGTTGGCAACATCATAATATCCCTCCATAGAGTATATATATATATATATATATATATATATAATTTGACAATTCCTGATAATCATTTATCTACAAAAATGATGAAAGAAAAAAATATTTTTTATTATATTTGGTTGATGGAAAAATTACTCCAAAAAATAATATTGAAAAAAGATTACTACATTTGATTGGAGATAATCCTACATAGGAATATAATCAAATTTATAAATATATCTATTAATAAAAAATATTTTTTAATATCAAGATAGCATTATCATCTCCAATCAATTTTTATATAAGGATTATAATCGTATATCCCTTTATAATGACATTTGCATTTTAATTTTTTTGTAAAAGCTCTTTATTAAATGAATTTGAAAAAATATCAAAACAAATTCATTAATTACATAGATACTTTATTGAGAGTATTTTTGATAAGTACGGATTATCATCACTTGAAAATTTACCAAATACCAACCCTTTATGATATTTATTTTACCTTCTCTCTCTAAAAAATAAATATGAAATCCATCAATTTTTTTTATCATCTCTCTCTTCCATTTTTCATACCAAACATGATAATCTTTTATGAAATTTATTTTTTCATACCAAATTTAGCCCAACCAATTGGACTCTTAGGAAATACAAACTAAATGGACTAATAAATTGCTCTAAGATTTTCAACCCAATCCTACAAGAATATCCAAACAAACTTTGATTCTTTTAGAAAAATTATGAAGTCACTATATGTAAAGAACAGAATCATGCCATGGATCTTCTATCTAACCATCTATCCAACCAAGACTTTAAAAGCCTTTTTGGCTTAGGAGGTTACCGAAAAAAAGTGAAAAAAAAAGGCATATTGGGGATGAAACTGAAGCAATGAAAAGGAATAAACTTATGCCATCATTTTTCAAAATAACTTTATTCAGATTTCATAAAAAGTATAAAAAGTTTTATTAGTGTTGCTACAAATTTCTAGATCCATCGGCTTAGCTGGTGTTGGGTGATGACTGCAGGATGGTGGTGGCTAAACCTATAAAATAAATCTCTGATCGGAGTTGGCTCCGACAGGAATCTTCTGATACTCAAGTCAGAAATTTAGAATAGATGAAAAAAAGTGAGCATGAGAAAAATTGTGTTTACCTTAGGATCTCCTATTTGTCTTTATTTATAGACAGAGATAAGAGCCATGAGAGGACATGAGTGTGGGGCAATACTCCTACCATATCGGACATGGTGTACCGCATACCGCCCTTCTGATTTGGAAGGATTTGAGTGGTTATTAATGCCTTATCTATCCTCAAATGATGCATCTGAGTAATCAATAACAATAATTCTCATCAGTCGTTTGTCTTATCACTTTACTTGACCATTTGATTTCTTGTTTCTTGTAATTAGGGCACCATCTATCTGATTTTCTGAAAATGGTTGAGTCGACAGAGCTGAAGGCCATCGAGGCTATACACAGGGCCAAGGTCATAGAGGAAGAGGCTTATGAAGAAAAGAAGAGAGCCTTGGAAAAGAGAGAGCCTTGGAAAAAGGACTTCGCTGAGGTAAAGTGCCTGAAGGAGAGAGTCCGATCAGTCGAGGCTTATGTGAGAGTAGCTAAGGTAGCCGAAGAGGCAAGGTGGGGTGCCACGGAGCAGGTCGCATGGCTTTGGAATGAGCTCCATGTTACTAGAGGGAAGATCGATGCCTTGGAGTATTTGATCGGTCAAAGAAGGTCGGTGGTGGCAGAGCTCATAGAGAAGGTGGTCACAAGTGAGATGGTGACTAAGACTGCTGAAGATAAGGTTGAGTGGATGGAAGCAAGAGCCACTACCAATCAAGTCGAAATCATATTTGGAACAGTAAAAGCCTCCTTAATGGCTTACAAGTTTGGCTTCAAGAAGTGCAAGGCCTTAGTTAAGCAGTTTTTTTCTAATATCGACATTGATCTCCTCGAAAACTCACCTTTGAGTGAACTCGAGATGCCCACGGCCAAAGATGCATCAGACCCAACTACTGAAGGATCCTTCTCCTAGGCCAAAGAGGGTCCCACTCCCGAAGCTTAGAGTCATAGTCATGTATATGTATACATTTTTTGGCTCAATGGTTGGTTCGGCTTTCAAATCGCCAAGCTTTGTAATTGGATTGCTATTAATGAACTGACAATACTCCTTTTTTTATGCCTGTGTGTTACCTCTGAGTCATAGTCCTTGAGGACTTTTCGATTTTCTGAGAATTCATCATCTTCAAGGGTTTAGGAACCGCTCAGATCTGGATCATCGATTTTAGTTCAATCGGTCAAGGCACCAATCTCCCCTTCTATCTCCAAATAGGGGCATTCCGTGCACCAACTTCCTTATGGGGTTGCTTGTGACCCTTGGTCGGTCACTAAAGCATTACAACATATAACTGACAATTGGTAGGTGGTAAGGTTGGTGAGCCGTGGGAAGACACATGTCGGTGATCGAGTAGGCTACTTGAATCGATGCACCATCAGCTTCGTCTGATGCTCCTATTAATTTGTCATCTCTATGAGGTTGACTTGAAGAATTGGTGATTGCCTAGTGTCACTCATCCGATGGTTTGGTCGAATCATCATTGTATCCTGACCAGCAGGGATTTCTATAAAATAGGGTCCAGTCTTTTCGATTTTACTTTTACTGCTTCCTTCTACTCCAACCTTCTATCCTTCCTAAGTCGGTGGGCGACTTCTAATGGGATGAGTGATTCCCGACGATCTTGTCCGGCACTCTCTCCGATAGTTGACTTTCAAGTTCCATAGCTTCAGTAGAACCTTCGATTTTCTGATTCTTCTTCTTTTCACCTTTTACTCGATTCTTCCTTGGCTTTTTTGTTTCCTTCATTTTGTTTCAATTTTCTCTCTTTGTTATCTCCTTTTTGGTTCTCACAGATGGATGAGTCCAAAGGTTTGGCAGTAGTCGGTCTTCCTATCGCAGCATGCTTCGGGCCTTGGGTCCTTCATCCTTGGGGGGTAATGAGTAGGAGCTTGAGGAAACTTTTATTCCTTGGTTCTTTTGATTTGTACTGAAGGAGTTGGACCTTGGTTTAATCAGGTCTCAATTCTAAGTTCCTTCGAAGTATAGGTTAGAAGTCCTAGGTTCGAGTGGTCCGATCTGCGATCCCCCTGTAGGCCGGCTCAGTCTCTATGAAGAGTGCTTCCAAGCCAGCTTGAGGCTTCCTCACCACTCATTCTTTATTCACCTTTTTCATTTCCTAGACATATTTTTGAGTTTAGTTGTACCGAACTCTTGGTGTTCCATCTGTAGCTTCATGGCTGCTTACTTTTTGGTCGAGGCCGAGCCAACTATCATCCTATTTAGGGCATGCTTCACTTTCAAGAAGTACCCTCACAACATTGGGTAATGGTATATTTCATCTCGAAAAAGGCCAGGGGTCCGCCCTCTAATCCAAGGTGCTCCATCCTCAGTTCATAATTGGAAAGAGCACTTTTTCTTTATTTCCAAATCATCTGAAAAGATTAGGGTTTTGCCTCACAGGGTGAACCTAGGAAGTCGGTTCTCCAGGATCCACCCTTAGACAATGAAGAAGGGTGGAGGTATCGGGCGCTATTCAACTTCAAAATTCCTAAGCTGAAGGAGCTCTTAAACGACCAACTAGTTTTAACATAGGCATCAGCCGGATGGATCCACGAGGTGAGCGTCGGTCTCCTCTGTTGTTCTCCCTTTACTCCTTTTCTCCCCTTCTTCTTCTTTTTTCTTTTTGACCTTGCTTCAGATCGATGCAGCAATGAGGTCGGATGAGCTAAAGGAGATGAAGAAGGTGTCTTCCTAGAAGAGAAAGACTTCAAGTGTCATAGTGGACTAGCCAAAATGTGTCCGCATCGAGGCTCCCGGGCTTCCACAGGTTCATCCCACTGTTAAATTTTCATCCTCATATGTCAGGGTGGTCCTCATCACTCTAGCCCAAGTTGTTTCTCTGAGGGTAGTGCACCAGTGTCACCCCACATCTCCTACCCCTTGAGAGAGAGGGGAGCCTTCTAGGTCTTCTCCCTGAGCTGGGGCATCTGGCTCAATTGACTCCTATGACAGTCGAGGAAAAGCTAGTTTTCCTACTGGTCTAGGCCTCAGATCCGGCTCTGAAAAATTAGAGGGTCGCCTGTGGTATGTTCCATAGATTTTTGCTTTCAGCCAATGCCAAAAAGCAGAAAGCGTCGGGTTCACTCTCCCAACAAAGGGACGCAGTAGACTCCTTCACCCATGTAAGTAGTCAACCTGATTTTTGTCTTGTATTTCGCCTCATCTTACCTCTAAGATCCTACCAAACTAATCAATTCTTTTCTCTTCTTCCGCAGGTCGGCCATTACTTGAATGATTTTTTTAACTTCACAAAAGGAGCTAGGGTTGAAATTAACGAGGCCACTCACCAAGCTGAGGTCGTAGAGAAGAAAGCCACCAAAGCCAAGGAAAAGGCCTCGAAGGCCACGACCAAAGCCTCAGTGGTGGAGAAGGCCTGAGCCAATGCAATCACCAAGGTGAGATGCTTGATGGCTGCACTAGAAGGGGCTGAGGTGAGGAATCACTTTGGAGAAGAAAAAGAGAAGGATAGTCGAGGATCAACTTGCCAAGGTGGAGAAGAAAGCAGAAGAGCGAGCCATAGAGGTCACACATTGGGTCATGAAAGAATTGAAGGCTTCTGTAGAATTTTCAAATGAAAAAAATCACTTCGCCTTTGATGCCTTCATCACTATCCAATATAGTGTTCATAATAAAGTCACCGCCCACTTTCCTAAATTAGATCTCTCCTTCCTGGATCAAGGCAACTCTGATGATTCCAAGGACCAGCTTCAGGTGAATCCAGGGGCTATAGAATCGAAGGTCGCTTCTGCTGACATTGCCCCTACTTTAGCTGTCGATAATGCCCCTGCCTCAGTTACTGATGACACCCCCACTTCAACTATCAATGTGCCCCCCAAGCTGAGGATGCTCGGCCCTCCGAGGCCTAGAGTGCCTTGTTATAATTGTAAGATTCAGTCTGACATGTGTTGAGCCATATTTTGTACTCAACTCAGCTGGACTTTTCATTAATGTTAATGAAAATAATTTTCTTTCAAATTTTCTTCTTTTGTGATGAATTGTCCTGCCATGTATTTTAACCATTTAAGTGAACTATGGGGCTTGTGAAGCTATCTGACCTATTTTATTTAGTAGTAGGCTTTGTTGTCCCGATCTTCACAAAGATCTCTTGGCCTTGATGGTTCTAGGTATAGAGATAGTAGGATCGAATCACTTTTATCTTTAGTCCCACATTTTTTAGAGATGCTGTTGTGTGGCTTTAAGCATATTAGATTGGTAGGATGAAGGAATAGCCTTAGGTCGATATCTTCGACACCCGAGGTTCGAGATTTTTTTTTCTTTCCACATCTCATTTTAGAGGATAGACATTTGGGTGTCTTCGAGCCACATCAATCATGTTGATATCAAGTGGGCTTCAAGGGTCCCTTGAGGTTAGTCCTTACTTCTCGAACGGTCAAAATTTTTCTTCAACTCAGCTTACCATCGAATGAGGGGCTCTCCGAGGGTCCTTTAGGATTTTTTCTTATTTTTTGGTCATCCGAAAGCCTTCAGCCCATGGTTGGTCTGAAGGCTTTGAGGGTCCTCTAGGGTTAGCCTTCCCTTCTCAAATGGCCAAGATTTTTCTTCAACTAAGGTCATCGTCGGGCGAGGGGCTCTTCAAGGGTCCTCTTGAGTTAGCCCTCACTTTTTGGTCATCCGAGACCTTTGGCCCAAGGTTGGTTTGGATGCTTCGATGGTCCTCTAAGGTTAGTCCTCGCTTCTTGAATGGCCAAAAATTTTTTTAGCTCAGCTTATCGTCGGACGAGAGACTCTCTGAGGGTCCTCTTAGGTTAGTCCTTGCTTTTTGATCATCTGAGGCCTTCGGCCCAAGAGTCACAACGGACAAAATAAAGTCCTAAAATATTTGTCCATCTAAAGAAAATTTGTTCCTTATTGAGAGAATAGTCAATGTATTACTGATAATACATCCAAAGATTTTTGGAGTTCCATAGCCATGGTAATAAGATTCCATCGAGCTGCTTTAATTGATAGGTTCTAGGTCTAATGACTTCATCCACTCTATAGAGGCCTTTCCAATTTTGGAATAGCTTTCCTTGTTCACTCGGCTTAGATATTCTAGCTCAATGCAGCACCAGGTCATCGATCTTGAATAGTTTGCCTTTAATATGGGAGTTGTAGTATCCTAGACCTTATACTGATAGGCTGCCATCCTCACCCTGGCTCTTTCTTGAACTTCTTCAAGCAAGTCCAAGTTTGTCTGGAGCCACTATGGATTGCTCTATTTATCAAAGTTCTCAACCCATGGTGAGGGGACTTCGACTTCGACAAGGATGACTGCCTCCATCCCGAAGGCAAGGCTAAATGGAGTTGCTCCAATGAGGATTCTCCGCATGATTCTATATGTCTAAAGTACATGATGAAGCTTATCAATCCATGATTGCCTATCATGATCCAACCTTGCCTTCAAGCTAAGTAGAAAAGTCCAGTTAGTTACTTCAGTCTCTCCATTAGCTTGACGATGGCCTATTGACGTAACATGATGCGAAATGCCTAATCCTCGGTAGAACTCGACAATTTCGGAGTAGGTTGAATTGGCATACAATAAACTTTCAGATAAAATTTTTCACCTTGGCTTCGGTGATGTGGGCCAGTGGCTCAACTTTCATCCATTTGGTGAAATAATCGATGGTGATCAATAAGAACTTTCGTTGGCCCGATGCTTAAGGGAACGGTCTGAAGATATTCATTCCCCACTATGTGAAGGGTCAAGATGCACATATGAAAATTAGTGGTGCAACAAGTCGGTGCTAAATATTTGTGTTTCGCTGGCACTGATCACATCGATTGACTAGGTCAGTTGCATCCTGCTGTATGGTATGCCAGCAGTATCTCTATCGAAATATCTTATAAGCCAATTATCTAATCCCAAGTGATTTTTGTATATCCCCTCATGTACCTTTCATAGTATATAATCAACTTCAGAGGGACAGAGACACTTAAGGAGAGGCAAGAAGAATGACCTCTTGTATAGTTTGTCTTCATAGAGGACATAACGGGATGCTTGGTTCCTTATCTTTCGAGCTTCTTTTGGATCCATTAGTAGTGTTCCATCTCTGAGGTAATGGACTAGTAGATTGACCCAGCTTGGTTCACAATCAACTTGCAACATCGAGGTGGGTTCATCAACATTAAGTCTTTTCACTACCTCAAAGAAGGATTCCTTCGGTAGGTCTTCCGATGCAAAGGTTGCCAATTTGGACAACAGATCAACTCGAAAATTTTCTGACCATGGTACTTACTGGATGCCAAAACTAGTAAATGTAGAAATCATATTTTTTACCTTCTATGGATACTTTTTCATATTTTCTTCCCAGACTTTGTAGTCTCCTCGGACAGGACCGACCACTAGCTAAGAGTCACTACAGACTTTCAAATATCACATACCCAACTCTTTTGCTATTTTAAGCCTGGTGGCAAGGGCTTCATACTCAGCTTTATTTTTGGTGATCAGAAACTCGAAGTATAACGCATATTCTGTAATAGTTCCCTCTGATCTGATGAGGATCAGCCCTGCTTCTTACTCGATGGTGCTTGATGACCCATCCATATGCATGACCCATAGCTCTTTAGATTCTTCTTTGAACTGATCTTCTTTTAATTACTTAGCTTCCATAGGCTTTTTCTTAGGGATTGTACAATCTAAGACAAAGTCAGCTAATATTTGTGCCTTGATGGAAAGTTGGAGCTGAAACTTCACATCAGACTCTGTGAGTTCGATTACCCATTTCACTATCCGGTCTGATGTATCTAATCTATGTAGGATGGACCTCAAAGCTTGGTTAGTTAGAAGAACCATGGTATGAGCTTGAAATTAAGGTCAAAGCTTCCTGGCCGAGATAACGAGTGCAAAAATCAGCTTCTCAAGCCTTGTGTATCTAGTCTCTATGTCACGGAGGGTTTTGCTAATATAATAAATTGGCCTTTAATCTTGCTCTCCTTATAGACAAAGACCAAGCTTATTGTGGTTGGTGAAACTACCAGATAAAGATACAGCTCCTCACCTAGTTCAAGCTTGCTAAAGAGTGGAGTGGAGTCAAGGTATCTTTTCAATTCTTCAAAGGCTCACTGGCATTCTTCTGTCCATTGAAAATCATTCGAGTGTTTGAGAACTTTGCAGAAGAGGAGGCACTATTCAGCTGCTCCGAAAATATTTTCTGTCTACCTTCTTCATGAGGATCAGGTTTACTAGCTAGTCCAGATAAGCCACTTCTCTAATAAAACTGACACCGATTAATTTATCCACCTCTTCGATAATTGCTTTCTGCCACTTTAGGATAAAATTTTACTTCTTCTACTTAATAGGCCGATAGGCAGGGATCGAATTCAGTTGATACATCATAACTCTAGGTTCAATGACCTTATTTTTATCTCCTAAAAGAATTGTGATAAAGTCTTCTACTGGCTCCCCGCATTCTTCGACTAATTCATCACGGGTGTCCAATCCTTCAACAGCAAGAGCATTGGGTAGTCTTGCTCCTTGAAGAGCGATATTCTGGCATTGCTGCACCAGAGCTTGGTCTCCTTGGATTTCTTCGACCTCTCATTTCATTGGGACCTTCATCAACATATGATACATTGATACCATAGCCCAACGAGCATTAAATCCTAGCCACCAGAGGATCGCATTATAAGCCTAGAAGTCTTGACCACTAAGAAGTCAATTTGGACTGTGGATTATCGAGGTGCCTGGCCTATAATGACCAATAGGATGATGATTCCCTCAACAGGCATAATGTCTCCAGTGAACCCACAAGTGGGGAATCGAGTCATCCTAACCCGTCTGAGGAATTCCTATCTTAGAGAAGGCATCAAAAAATCATATATTAGATAAGCTTCCATTATCTACTAAGATGCGACATATATCATAATTTGCAATATTCAAAGCTACAACCACCACATCATTATACAAAATTGGACCCTTTGTGCATCTTCTTTGTAGAAGGTGATTCTTTAGTCTTCTGCCTGTTGATTGGCCCCATAGGTCCGCCACCATGCTACCCCCTAGTAATGGCATTTATTACTCCAGTTACTGGGCAGCTCTCTATGGCTTCTTGTTGTCAAGGTAGTGCTAGTGGTCGAGGTGGATGTGGCAGAGCCTCACATTACTCCCTCCTATGTCTGATAAAACGATCCAGCCACCCACATCAGATGAACTCTTCGATCTCATCTTGTAGCTAGATGCATTTCTCGATGTCATGGTCATAATTATAGTGATAAGGGCAATGCTTGCTAGAATCGTGCTAATCCGGTCTAGATTGCATCCTCTTTGCTTTCGAAAGTTACTCCTTTATCTCCATCAGCATCTATTTCCTAAAGGCATTCAAGGGAGTATAGTTGGTGAGCCTCCTTCACGACAACACATGCCTCTAGCCCTTAGGTGGACTTCTGAGTCATCGATTTCGAGGAGCAATTTTGGATTGTCGGCATTGAGGTGGAGTCTTGGATTTTTTTGGTGATCCTCTCACTTCGATGAGAACTTCCTATCTTTTTCTCTATTCTTCTTTTCATTGGTAGCATCTGCTGAGGTCCCATGTAGCTTAAAGGCCTCTTCGGTATGAGCATATTTCTCCACTCGAGCTAATATCTTGATAAAATCTTTTGAATACATCTTCTCTAGAGATAAGAGTAATAAATTCTTCTAAAGTCTATCTTTTAAGGTGATCATGGCAACCGTCTTGTCCAAATCACACACTTCAAGTGTGACTGTGTTAAAATGGCTCACAGAAGATCGAAGGGATTCTCCTTCTTTCTGCTTGATATTAATCAAGAAATTAGATCCTCGACACTGCTCCTTGTTGCTCAAAAAATGGGCAATGAATGACCCACTAAGCTAGCGAATGAGTGGATAGAGCCCAGCTTCAGACTCGAGTACCAGTATCGAGCCACATTCTTCAACATGGAGGGGAAGACTCAACATAGGATTCTATTGGTTGACCATAAAGGAGCATCACAACCTTGAAGCTCTCCAGATGATCTAGTGGGTCAGCAAATCTATTGTAGCTTTCTAGTTGTGGCATTTTGAAGTGGCTGAGAACTAGTTTCTGCATACTTCTAGTGCTGAAAGGTGGATCAATATTGAAACTGAACCCGTCATTTGGGACACAGACTTGATTGCACATTACCTCAATCCACTGATTCATTTCTCGGGGCCTGTGATCGACATCTGCATCTTAGATAATATAGGCCTCCTAGCACTGTTACAAGGATCAGCACGAGGTGGAGTCTTGTTCAGATTGAGGAGTTGGAGATCGTCTCCTCTCTGCTCAGGATACCTGGGCCGACTGTGCTTGATTTGCCTTCTCTGCTCTAGGCTACGTGGAGGAGGTGGAGGTTGCTCTGACTATGGTGCCTTCGCGATGTAGGATTAATTTGTTGCATTGCTTGGACTGCCATAGTCAAATCTCTCACTTGTTGAACCAGCAGGTTAAATTGATCAACGTGTACCCCTACATCCAGTCCAAATGATACAGGCAAAGCTTCTTGCTATTGCGCTTGTGTATGGTTGTTGGCCAGATTTTCAATCAGCCTAGAAGTAGCAATATTGGAACGACACAAAGAGGTCCCTCTGTGCAGCGCTATAGTCCTCGATCTTGTTGCTCCTTTCCAAAAATAGAACTGATCCTTTTTCTAGCACCAATCTATTACCGTAGATTTCTGACTCAGTCGGCTCAGCTAGTGTTGGGCGATGACTGGAGGATAGTGACAGTTAAACCTACAAAATAAGTCCCTGGCCGGAGTTCGACAGAAATTGTCTAACACTTAAGTCAAAAATTTATAATAGATGGGAAGGCATGAGCATGAGGGAGATTGTGCTTATTTTGGGGTCCCCTACTTGCTTTTATTTATAAATAGAAGTGAGAGCCATGAGGGGGTAGGAGTGCAAGGTGTTACTCCTACAATATCAGGCATGGCATGTCCCATGCTATCCGTCTGATTCTGCGGGATTTGAGTAATTATTAATGTCTCATCTGTCTGCTCGTAACCGTTGCTGGAGATTATAGGATTCAAAAATCCACACCGAGTCGGGGGTCAACCTTTCCTGCTATACTGGCTGGGGTTATGGCCACTCACGCCTATTAGACCAGCTAAGATTACTCCAAGAGATACCTCGGGTTGGAGGGATAAGGTAGGTTCAAGGGACCTCAGGTTGGGCAGGACTAAGATTGGGATGGACCAAGGCTCCCTACTCGTTGGCATCAATCGAGCCTAGATTTTTCCCCATATAGGTAGAATTTCAGAAATTCCCCTTCATCAACTTCTTTTTAATATTTACAAGATAAACTAGAATAAATCAAAAATATAAAATAAAATAAAAGTAGGTTTACTTCGAATATATCTGATTTATCCCATAACCAGAAGCTGCATGTAAATGGGGAAAATGGAGGGGTTGTGTGTAAAAAAAGGGGATGATTCTCTTGTCTACATTTTCAGAAGTTTATAAAGCTTGTAGAAAGGGGGACTTGTGTAGCTAATATATCACCTCGAACTAAGAGATTTTAAGGGAGGGCTAATGAGACATTGGCTTCAATTGTTGGAAGGGTCCTAATGAAGTTTGCTTTGAACTCGAAAGGTGGCATTTCCACAATAGTTCTCAAGAAATAGTTGATATGAAGTTTTCTGAGTAATGGAGGAACTGAGACATTTCCCCTAAATTTATTAATTAGAGAACGTTAAGCACAAACCATGCACAAAAGAGAGGAAAGACACATAAATCACAGTAAGTACCGGCAAAACGTTTAACATACTCGAGGCGGTCTCGAGGAGGACAAGGAGCTCCAGAGCTTTGACCTTCGATTGCTTCAGAAGAACATAAAATCTTCCCCCTGGTGGAAGTTGTGTCGAGTCTTTCTCTAGAGAGAATAGGTACAGCACTTCATTCTAAGAAAATTATCGTGATCAAATTTGCTAACTTAATGCAGACTGTAGCTGATCCAAGCTCTTTTAAGCGTTTGCTAGATCTCGTGGCATCTCTAAGATGTCTAAAAGTGGCAAGGTTTTTACACCCCAACCCCGCGCCACCACCGCGCAACCCCCCACCAGAAAAAAAGAAAAAAAAAAATGGTGGGGAGGTTGGGAGGCCAACTTCTCAGGTAGTGAAGGTAAATCTTTAAGGTACCTCTTGTGAACAAGCATCTAATGAACGAGTGAGTCGTAATTTCCACATTAGAACCACAGAGAGAGCAAGTAGAGCTTACCAACCAACATTTTTTTTCTTTTTCTCCCTTTCCACGACCTCCATTGTATGTAATCTGTTCTTTCAAGCAATTCATAAGAATATTTCAACTTTCTCCAATACGACCTGCTTTCCAAATTGCTTTGGAATTAGGATAGAGGATACTGCCTCATTGTTTTGCAAACCTATAGTATGAGTCAGCGTGAAAATTCTGAGTTAGCTTCCATACAATTACAATAACCATCCTTAAAGGTCTGATAGAGGAGAGTAGGCCCGGCAAACTTTCAAGCTGTCTTGCTTCTTGTAGGGAGAGGGGCCCTTTCAGTATAATATTTGAATCGAGAGATCTCCGATTCCATTGAGAAGCTACCAAAACATTTAACCTTACAGGTCTATACTAAAGCTCAACAAAAAGGGTAGACAATGAATCTGAACCAATCCAGGTGTCGTCCCAGAAGTAAATATTTGTTTTATTTCTCAACTTGAAAAAAAGCATCAAGATCCTTACTAATGCCTTTCCAAATAGGAGAAAGATTGGCCAGGGATTGTTTTACCTGCATTTCAAGTTATTCTTCTAGTATAGTAAGCACTATTGATTTGATTCATCCATGTAAACCATGTAATATCCAAGATTAGGTTAAAACTATACATATAACTCATGTTCCATTGAGACTCCAGAAGCAAGTTATCCAAACCGTAAGGCTCTCCAAGCAGCAGGCTTTCAGGTATCCAGGCATGAAAGAAGTTAGGCCAAGAATCTATTGATGAATAATTGAATATAGATAAAATGCAACAACTTGAGCGTAATAAATAGAGTCAATAGAGGCCTTCCAGCATAAACAAATCTATCCAAAGAGAAATCAGAGTGTTGGATGAAGCAAGCAACAAATAATACTATAAGAACTATTTCTCTTTTCTTTTTCCCACTTCTCAGCTAGATATTTATCTTCTATATCAAGAACGAAACCATTCTGTATCCCCCAAAGATACTCCAGAGTCCAAACAGGAGGTTTGCAGTGCTTATACATCAGAACTTACCAAACATTCATGCTGTTGCATCCTACATCCGCCGTAAACAATGGCTACAAAAAGAATTGGCTTCCATGGAAAACAGCGGCCAAGTGAATTAAATGACATAACAAACGGCAATTGGCACTAATTTTACAGGTCCTCTCTGATAGCAATTTGCCCAAGGCCTTGTATGGAAGCCGAATTACTCAGAGTCTTCTTCTGAACCCAGGTTGAAGGAATAAGGCATCAAAAGAGTCAACCATCCTGTACACCGAAGAGGAAGTCAATATGGCTTACATCCATTATGAATTCCGATAAATTGGATGTGGCGTCCATTTGAATTTCAAATTTAGTTGTCCAGCTTCTGACCCCTCAAGATGAAAAATATCTGCATATTCCCCTTCCACTATAACCCTCGTCAGTGTCATGATGCAACTCCCAATGAAGTCCTGAAATGATCAACAACAATGTTAACATGATTGCTTAACTAATGGCATACTTTAGTTTCAGAATTGAGCAAACATATTCAACTCTTAAACATGATTGTAAACAGCTAGGTGGATGAACACACAAAAAAGCAAGATGTTGACCGAGAAAATTCTTAGCACATAATAAAAACACTTCTAATAGCTGTAGTGCAGAAGCAGATTCTATCCAAGTCTAACTGTACAAGAAATTAAAAGGATGAAGAAAAGCTACCTTCTTGAATATATCATGATCCCAAACTTCTACAATAAGCATATCATGTAGTGCATCTTCAACAACGAAGTCAAAAGTCTGATTCCAGATGGGATTCAAGCTCTGGTTCATAACCTGAGAACAGGCCATGTTATTTCCAAATTTGAATGGAAAGCAAGTAGTAAGACACATGTAGATCACAAAGTACCCTTGTTTTCTTCTTTGTTCCTGTTTTCATCATCTTGAGCACAACAAAAGTGTCAGACTTTCCCATTATATCCATAGCAGGCAAGTCCACTGCAGATATAACTGTCACAGAAAGCACTCCTCTCATAATAACTTCTCTCCTCTGGTGCATTGATGTCCCGTCAAAATCAGTGACCTCTCTTCCACTTATCCCACTTTTGAGGGACGTCCTCTCTAAAGAAGTCATCTGGAACTGACTTGAAAAAGGATTAGAAAGTTCGTTCTCCATGCCAAAAGCAAAGTAGAGAAGCTCCAGGTGCACCTGATGCAACAAGGGTTATTATCCAAACAAGCTTTCAGACTTCAAAAAGAGAAATACATATAAATTCACATACAAAATGAGAGGGAAACAATATGCAAATTTACTATGTCCCGTATATAACACATTGCTGTCAATATAAATTTTTCTAAACTACATTTTCGGTGACACCATAGTATGCTTTAAATGTCTGATTTGGTTTAATTCTATATCAATATCTTATTATGCTTTCGTAAAGCATGTTAAACATATGCACATATGAAGCTTGTTCCCTGCCAATATATATTTAACCAGAGTGCCTTTTGTCAGAAATGTTCATAGATAGAGAAAACTACCTATCAATGAATATATTTGACACTATAGATAGAGATGTTTATAGATAGATGAATATATTTGACACTATAAATGAAAACTCACCTGACCCCGATCTTTCTTATCTTTCTGAATTTCCAAATCCTTGACAAGCTTTAACCACACATCCTTCACTTTACCAGGCTGCAGGTCCTTCAACATCACTTGAGCACAACCAATAAATTCAGATACCTGGAACCCATCATCATCATAAATCTTCACTACCAAATGCTGAGTAGCTGCATCTTCAACTACAAATTCAAAGTGCTCATTCCAGATGGGGTTCAAATTATTGCTCTGAAAGAATCGCAGGTTACTTCCAGTTAGAAGAAACAATATTAGGAAGATGGGAGAGAAAAACTGAATGGAGACCTACAATTGTTTTACTAGTCTTCATTCTTTCACGTACTGGTCGTGTGTACAGCACGGCAAATGCATCTGTTTTTCCTATGATGTCTTTGTTTGTTAAATTTCTTGCTTGCACAAGCTTTACTTCCAATTTGCCAACAGGTTTCAGTTCAAGATCACTAAACCCAAGGGGTGAAAGAGAGCATTCAGAGATGTGATTGATACTTTATTCTTCATGGTAGAAATAAAACCAGTAATGCCATGATACCTATAATCTCCTGGCAATACTGGAACAACTTTACGTGCTGGCCATGTTATAGAGTCTTCAATAGCATTCTGTATTGTTTCCTGGATGCATGCCAACCGAGAACATTTAAAATTAATCCATATTTTAAAGTATGGGCTTGGATATGATGGTGGATGCTCGAACCTTGATAGCACCAGAAATTCCAGGAACAGATGGCAATTCGCCGCCAATAACCTTTAGCGTGAAATCTAGCTTCTTCTGCAAATAAATCAAATTTCATTGTTAGACTCATGTAAGAATATATCTAATACCAAAGCCAAGTAACCAGGGAAAAGAACTAGAACCTTCTCTCTCAAAGAATAAGATATAGCTCCAAAACATGGGAAAACTTCAACCAGCGGTTTCAAGATTAAATGGAGAACCCCAGTGAAGCTGATGTCTTTGACCTAATTTGGAACACGGATGATCAAGATTCAGAATGAGCATTTGTTAATTCGTAGTACCACAATATTCTTGTGGCAAAGGACCAAAACAAGGAAGCATAATTATTTTCATCTAATAACAAGAAGATAACAGCAATAATTGTCTGTTATAATTTCTTAGATGTATAAGGCAATAAAATACTTTAGTTGAAAAAATATATTGAGATCAAGGTCGCGAATTACTCTCAGAATAAATATTCAACTAGAACTATTAAAAGCCAGGGCTCAATGACTTATGGTGTAAGATTTAATGTTCCGAGATCATCTATTGTTAATACTCAAAAGAACTTGAGCAAACATGTTCTAATGGCTAACTTGCAGAAACAATATGATTTTTTTCTTTTCTCAATGTATAGTCAGTTCTCTGATTGTTGCATATTTTACTTTATCCATATTTGGCTTTTTACCATCGTGCAAGAGGATCAATATCTTTCCCATGGAGTGTCACCAAATTTTTCTCTCAATTCCAATAGAGTTCTAGGTATTGGTATCAATTACAGCTCTTAACATCTATATGCTATTTGACATGTTCATGCCCCATGTTTGAACTCAGTTGACATTGATGATCCTAGAGTTAACATACTGACAACTACTTTGTCAAACTATAATGGGACCTTGAGGATTTTGAGGCCCTAAACTAGAGTTTTTAAACTAGTATGCAATATGTATTTTATCACCAAATCAAATAACCCCACATACCCCCACGCCCCAAGTGCTTTAAGAGTAAGTTTGTTCTCTACTTGCTGTTTGGCACTATTTGCTTTGCAAGGTACTCAGCATTGCGCATGACTTTCCCTCCTTCGTATGCTCATCCTATATGCCATGATGAAACATGATGTATGATCTTAAATCATAAATAATACTGATAATCATGAATTGTAGCTCAATGGTATTCATTAATGAAATAGTGATTGCATGATGGTGACTAATACTACCTTATGCTAGATTCCTTAAGATCCTCAACAGTTTCAATATTACCTTACTGAGTGCTGTTGGTTCATCATATGAATATAAATAATCTGTTAGTTTATGTGTTATCCTATTGTAACTAATGCTATCTTATAATGCTAGACACTTGCATGATCTGATGATTTAAAGAACAAAATTTGATAATGTGGGTGCTGAGTTTAGTGCTGCTTATTTAGAGATACTCATAATGTATATGCAGACATGCATAAAACAAACCCCAAGGCAATAGCATGAAAATTATGATAAATTATGTTATTTGATGGTCTGATGTCCATGACATAGATATGTGCCTATATGTTTATGCAGATGGTATTACAACACAATGTATGACCATGTATTTTTTGTTGGTCATTTAACTAAAGAACCATATAAAAGAAGCTGATACTTGGTTAAGTCGGTTTAGTTGTGTAGGTGGATTTCAAGCTCACAAATGGGTAATTGTTAATGGACTCCCGACTTTCTAACCAGAAAATACCATGACGAAATGTTCCATGAAGACACCAGAGCAGAAGCATGGTGCTGGAGCTATTCTCCTAATAGCTCCATAGTTGCTTCATGATTGAACAGCAACAAAATTCTAGGAAGACCTTAGCCTTGGACATGATCAAGGGAAAATTTCTGCAATAACTTTTGAGGAGTTACATACATGAGTGTGGTAGTGTAGGCCTTTGTTATGGATATTTGTTTCGAAAGCTAAATCACTAATGAATGGAGATACCAGCAGATGACCTTTAATTTGCAAGCTAAGTGAAAAACCAACAGCAAGCCTCTTACTATGTGTCTGTGTCTAGCTGATGTTTGAACTAAGCAAACCTAGTACAACAACTTTGATTTATAGATCCTTAATTCCCTACAATGGAAGCAGGTCTGCATTAGTTAAGGTAAAAATATTAGAAGCCACCTTTACTCATTGCAGGGTAAATTTCACTGAAAAATCTACACAACTTATACTTACATATCTGAGGGTTTGTGTGTTTTGAAAAAGTTCATACTATGAGCATATACTGAGAAATTCTAAACATTAAATATTCTTTAACCCAAATTTTTTCAAAGTCCTACAGTAATTGGATTTTCTACCTGTGATTATTAAAAGTTCAAAATTGTTGGCCCCAGAGTTTTACGGAGAAATCTTTGGCCACAGCTTTTCATAAGCACATTAAATCTTTTGATCCTCTTTTTGTCCCACTAATTAGTGTCTCATGCTTATGCCGAATGATATTCAGGCAGCAGGCTACGGCTCTGGGGTTTTCCGTAAGGAACCATCCTCTCATTAACGAGCTTGAATCAAAACATTATCACTAAATTTAATGTCAATCGCAAGTATCATGCAATGCCTCAGGCTATCACCAACATGCTGCAGCTTCATCTCTCTAAGATGACCCATTATTGATTGTTCTACATGCTTTATTTATCTATCAGGCTTTTCTACTTGATATTTAATCATTAATTGTAAGGAGTATGCCTCTTAAATGACCTGCAAATGTTGGCATTATGCATAATTTGTGTTTAGATATATGCTCAAGCATGGGTAATTATGTCATATAAGAATATTGCCCCGGGGAAGCAATAACCAATTTTAAGTATATTAATTAGTTACTTCTTTATTAGTCATTTCATTGTAGTTTTACATCACTCCAACACTCACCTCATTAGTAATAGATGAACTTGACCAAAGTATTTTGAGCTGTTCTCCATTACCATATGTCACTACTGGGTTAGATGTTGGAGAGAAGACCAAGTTGTAATAACAAAAAGTTACTTCAAAAACTTCAAAGGATTAACAAGAATCAGAGAAACTCTCTATGTGACGAACAAGATTTCCAAAGCTTTGGGATATCTAAGGACTTATTTTAACTGGGAGTACAAGGATTCATAAAGCTGACAAAGTTGGAGGTCAAGATCATGGTTACGGACAGTAATGAACATGTTCATTTAATTTGTTAGTTATATTCTATATAAAATGGAAACATTGATGTAATCTTTTCTACATCAGATATTCATCCACTTTGCTGAATCTAAGGAAAGCATTACCTGTATCGGCAGTGCAACACCTAATTTTGTTTGAATGTCAAGTACAATATTTGGATTCCCATCCCACTGCAACTCCAACTCCATGGTGATCGCAGATTCATCATCTTCAATCATTGAAACTCCTAAATACAGTATGCTAAAAATCACATTCATGATCTGACAGATCTCCATAAATCCATAAGAAAATTATAGAAAGTATAGTTTCTCTGAAAAATATGACTTTTCTATTACATGCGTTAGATGGCATAGACAACATAGTATAAAGAACTAAATTTTTTTTATGTCTTCTTTCTGTCTGGTAACAGAGGGGGTCCGAATAGAAGATACTTCTATATGGATGGTAATTACACTGACATGAAACACAATATAAAAAGCCAAAATAATTATAAGCAATGCATTGGTAGCGTAGAAGCAATACAGTATAGGGAGATAATTGGTAGTTTTGATTCCCTGCAAAGATGTTTTCACGCTAAAACAACAAGAAGTTAAATAATGTATGTAGACCAGACCAAAATTAAGCTTGTCACATGCCTCTATCAGCTCTTTGGAGAAAGGAATCCAGCACTGAATAAAAAATAGCAAACTTGCATGAATCTGAGTGGCGAAATGATACAACATGACAGAGGCAGCAGAAGGACAGCTGTTAGCCTACAACAATGACTATGAATTCCAAAAAGGAAAATAAAGGATGATTATCCTCTGATCAATGGGGTTTCCAGATTTCACAAGGGCCATGAAACTTGTTCATTAGTCATCCCACAATATATCCTAAGCTGCTCCCTGGCTGGGATAGAATTGGAAATTTGAGCTTCCATCCATAACCAAAATCCACCATAATAGCTTATAAAGCCACAAACTCAAAATTCTTCCACTTGGCTTCAGAATATCATCTCACATCCTAACATAAACACCATTCCAATTTTGTGTTTGTGAAACACTTCTCTTTTGCCAAAAAGCATATAGAAGAATTAGCCAACATATTAAATGAACAGATATACATGATTGCAATCTCGTTCTTCAGCCACATCAATGAAAAGAGAGACGTCCATCTCCACAGCTGATTGAATGTAGTCACAATGGCAATGTACTGAAGAATGCATTGCTGTAGGGCTGCCAAGTTTTATCAACTTTAATGAATCCGTAAGTGTTTTCTAATATGCCCTTGTGATCCAAACAACTTTGGTTAAATATCTTTTTTTTGGAGTAAACATAGTGCTGGTGCACTTTCCATCTCATCTAGATGTGCGATGAGGCTCATTGGTAAAGTCCCATTCGGATGTGCTAGAAGAAAGTGGTGACAAGCCAAATAGTGAGGGTAGATGAGTGCGGGCATACAACAGTATTGGATCAGTCAGAAAAATGATGATGATGATGATCGAAGGGAGGATAGAGAGTATATTGGGAATAGGTGTCTTGACCTTCAAGGACTTTTACCACAGTCACACCACCATTCGAAGGAAATAGATTGGATAAGAGGTGTAGTACTGAGCTATGGTAGAGGCGTGTAGCGCTAGTAGGCTACAATAATGAAAATCATGTCACAGCTACTCCTAAGATAGAAACTACTGGCAGATAAAACTAAAATAAGATAAAATACATTGGATTGCATGTCGAAAGATCCATTACAAAGTATAACTTCCACTTATTTATATTAACAAATAATAACTGCATACTGTGGCAGTTGACACAACGTCTGGCCTACTCTTGGCAGTTTTGATAGCTGATGCTAGTTATCCTCAGTTATACGTGTTCATCAGCTTATTTGCTCTACACCAATTGTCAAACTGATAATCATATCTTATCGGTCATAGCATACATTTGCCGTCTCTTTTATTTCAGCCTATAATGCAATTCTTGTATTTGGAAATAGCTTTAAGACCGTTTCAGTCACTTCAGTCTATTCCTCCATATTTTGGTTGATTACGGCCAACTTTCGATACTTTGGCCTGCTTATCAACACAATAAGCAAACCCTTCTCCTTCAGTCTATACCTCCTTGGTGAAATTTATCATGGTCAAACTCTTATCCAGTTCGATAAGAGTCATGTGGTTGTCATTGCTCTGATTCTGATAAGCTGGATCCATGTGACGCTGATTCATGTCTCTAAGTTGTCAAGATAGGGTATAAACAATGCTTCCCACATCTCGACTCTTACCGGCCGATGATCAAAAGACTAATGGGATATCCATCGTCACTCCTCGATATCTGTGGAGTCATGACCTCAATTTGCTAACTGATTATTGTTGCCCTTTTACCAAAGTATCACTTCAGTAATCTGCTCACATCTTTTCAATTTTGCTAAACTCGCCTCCTTTGCCACACATCTTCTTTCGTGGGACACTCTTGGTACTAGAACAACCCGCATGTTACTCAAAGAATCTCTTATATTAGTGGAGATCCAGCATTATCTTCTATATTAATAGGGATTTTGATTTATTTTCTACTAACACACCTTTTCTCTATAACTAGGCCCTACATCTTCTATTTGGTACTCATCTTTCTTCCTCCTGACTACTCATGACTCTTCTTGATCTCCTTTTACTTATCATTGCCGGTAGGACTAACCGACCAAGTACTAGCAAGAACAACACGTTTATTTTGATTTATTGATTTTTGACTGGTTTGTCGAATTGGATTACCATCACAAATCGAGGTATTATCACAAACGCATGATATTGCTGAATTGAAATATCATCACTAGGGGCTTGTTATTTGGTTCAAGACTTCCAAATCACAAGTCAACATACTTTCAATCGGCCTTCAGGTAATTCATATCCCCACCTTTAGTTCAAGTAGGCCCTCTCCCATTTTCGCTTCTATTAACTAGGTCTACACCTAAGCCCTGAGCTTGTTGCACTCAGTTTACATCCACTGCAATTCATGATAATGTGCATGAGTAGGCCATTGGATCATCCTGAAGCCTTGGCAAGACAATGGCAAAGGACATATTAGCTTAGGTCAAGAGAAAAATGAGCATTTTGAAATTATCAGTTCAATTGGCCTTGTACTCATACTTGTATAATTATATTAGCAGATAGTAATAAAATAGCATGACCTTCTAACTTTATATTTTCTTGTACAACTCTTTCAATGTAAGCTTCTCATTAACGACTTGAGAATTAACATTTTTCAACATTCGGCAAGTCAGGCCAATGATCTTCAATGCTGGTCAGACGAGCCATATCAAGTCCTTTGAAATAGAGTTGACCAATGTCCGCTTTGAAGTATGATTCCTAAAGAAGCCCATGAAATATTGCTCAAATTTCTCCAAGAAGAGTGGAAGAAACTAATGTTCTGAAAGGCTTATAGAATGGGATGCATCATAGTAGGGCATTATTATTTGTATTAGCCTCCTGGCTGAAGCTTCTTTGGAATTTCTTCTTACCAGATAGTATAATATTATTTATTTATTCTACTTTTAGACTAAGTTTATCACTTCTCCAATCTTCTAGTGGCTTTTTGTATAGCACTGAAACTCATATTGTCCATAATCTACATAACAATATTTGATCATTCGAATGATTAGGCTCCATACCTTGTAAAAATACAATGATAATGCCCTCCACCCTATATAAAACCTCCATCCGCATGATATCTAAGCGGGGTTGTAGCTTTTCCTATTGATGGGGTTGCCCCCCGGCCCTTATGACCATAAGGCTACCATTTTATTGACCATCCATAAAGGGGTCTATTTTTGATGTAGGTTTTCCTATTGTCACTTTTCATTTTCTTGGCAACCTTTTGCTTTATTGTCTTAAAATTGGTGAAGTGCTTCTTCATAACCTCTTATTGGCATTTCCAGCATTGGTAGCATATTAGGATAATCACTAACTAGATGCTACTTCAACCCAGTTATCCCTACCCATTGAACTCTATGTCACTCCACATGCACCTCCAATAGTGTTAGTTTGAAAGCATCTGCCCATACTTCAACATCACACTCTGGGTCAAGGTTTGCCATACCAGTCGATATTGGTGCATACCAATCATATCATACCATGTTGGTACCAAACCAATATACAGTAAAAAGGGCATACACTTGGTATGCAAAACCAAGTACCATATCAAGTGTACCAACACTATATAATAGCATGGAATCGATATGGAATGCGGTATTGAGACAACAAACCTTGCTCTAGGTCTTCTTCTTCCTTAGTGGATCCATTCCTATAAATTTATGGAACAAATGTCCCACATTTTTGCATCAAGTGATATTCAGACAATTAATTATTTAAAAATTAGTGAAGTTACATTGTAGTTAAAAACTTCATCAAACTAGCCCAAAAAATAATTATACATTATCTACATATAATGCAATTTTTTTATAATTTTACACTTAATTAAATAATTTAACTAATTTTTATATAATAAATTAACATTTAATTTATAAAATATGTAAAAAAATTTATTTAAATTCAGAATAATGTAGAACCCTAAGAAGAATTCTACATATAATTTTATCTCAAAGTTATGTTATTTAATTATTTCTAAAAAATAGTGAATTTTCACTATAATGCAGAAAATCATTTTCTACTTTAGAAAATAGTTCTAAATTATCCATACATAATCCTATTTTTATTTTTCATTATTTAAATAATTTTGATAAGTTTGTTTAAAAAAAATATTTAGAGATAAAATATTCAAAAATTAATTTAACTTTGGATTCTTGTAGTATCCTACCAAGGATTTTACATATATTTTCTTAGTTGATGGGCATGCACAAAACACCATTTATTGTCCAAATTTATTAAAATTTGGGCCTATGTTGTGATACATGTCATATTCGAATTGAAATAAATTGACATCAAATTTTAATAGAAGCATGGGGAACTAATTTTATAGATTTTTTTTGATAATTATTCTAATCGTTAATTTTTAATCTAAAAATAATTCTTAATTTAAAATGTTATCAAATTAATGAAAAATTATCATTTTGGTGATATTGTGTAGATCATCGATATATCTCCAATATACAATGAAATCACCCCTTCTAAGCCTTCCCCTTCTATTATTGAAGATGGGGATGGGGGATTACCAAATTGAGGCTGAATTGATGCAAAACCAAGCAGGTCCCCAATTCCAAACTGATAGGGGGAACCCATCCAAATTCTCCATTGATTCAGCTTGGTATTCCAATATACTCTTCAACACATCACTTATTTATTGATACTAGTTATAAATGAGCATACTAAAATCGAACAATATGTGTTATTTATTAATATTTTTTTGAGGTGGGAGGATCCTGTTCCTTCTTCTAAGTTCTCAAAAAAAAAAAAGAAAACATATATATTCCGATAGTCCTTAGTGTTATTCATAAATTTATCCATGGCATAACCACAAGATCCACAGAACCCGTATCAAAACCCATACTGACCGACCGACAGTACGAGTCGGTATAGGTCCATACTGGATAGGATCGGCGTGAACTAACATAGAAGCAAAGAAAAAAAATGGAGAGGAAAAGAGAGAAAGAAGGGAGGGGGAGGGAAAAGGGTGAGGGAGGGAGAGGGTAGCTAGAGGAGACACCAACGATGGTCATAGATGGGCCGCAAGTGCGCTTGGAGGGCCACCAAGGCCTCCACTTGCTCCGCCAAATTGTGTCCAAGAGGGAGAGAAATAAAGAGAGGGGAGAGGAAAAGAAAAGGAGGGAGGGAAAGCCACTGGAGAGCCTCCGGTTAGCTGTTGTAACCATCGGACGGTGGAATCGCGGCCCACGGCTTTGCTTTTTTAAGTAAAGTCGGCAAACCTATTGGTGGCTTTACTGTTCATCATTATTTTAAAAAAAATACGATGAACAAGGACGATCGACCCTATTCCGCAGCTGCAGCTCTGCCTGCGCCTTTTCCATCGTCCGATCGCCATGACAGCCATCCGGCACCCTCCAACAGTCTCTCCACCGATTCCACCTCCCTTCAATACCCTTGCCCCTCCCCCCCCCCTCTCTCTCTATTTCTTTTGATTAAATGCCCTATCAGACGACATGGAGCCACAGAGGCCTCTGCAGCCCTTTGGCGGCCCTTCCTTCTTCTCTCTCTCTCTCCTCCTCTTTCCCTCTCCCTCATCCAGTGTTCAGATTCATAAGGCCGGCCATCCCAGTTTGTGGCCGGTACAGCTCGGAATGTTTTGAACTGTCCAATTTGGAATAGTTCGGCAAATGCTAATGCTTCTAAGAAGTTTCTTTTGGTGGATCCATATCATTGCTATGATCTTAATCAGCCAAACAAACCAGGTTAAAAATAACAAGAAAAAGGTTTCTTGCATTATCTTGATCATGACTCATCAGCCATCAGCTCAAAACATTTACATTAACATCTAGTTTGCCTATTCATAAGGCCTAGCCAAACATATATTTTCTACTGATTTCATCAGCACATATCAATGGCATTCACAGTTCAGGAAAAAAAATATGAATCATGCATGGTATACCATTCAGCCATATCAATAGCATGATCTTACCAGTGTAATTCATGATGTCATGATGCATTTAAAGAATTCAGTTAGGCTCAGAGGATATGCAACTTAAATTATTATACTATCGCAAACTACAGTCAGGTAGAAAATTTGCACAAATGTGCCTCTAGACTAATTCAAACTTGTTAGATGTAAAAGTCGTAAATCCCACATATCCAAAACTATAATACACCAGATGCAAGGATCAAAGCTACAATGCAATTCTTTTTCTTGAAAAATCTCATTACACGATGCTGTTAAGTTTCAAAAATTGATATGCATTTATTGCCATACACTATACTAAACCAAGATTCCCATTCAATGGATAGTAGCTGTGCATAAGGCTTACTCTATGAAAAATTTATCAAAGAATTTGCATCAGAAAATACACAATTGAATGAGCTAGATATGGGTTAAAAACCCCACCTGTCAACTGGGGAGCAACAGTACCAAGAGTTAGCTTTGAAAACTTGAGGGAATTTAAGATGGCAGGTCTGTATTGTTCAAGAATTGGCTCGACTGAAATTCTTATCAGCTCAGATGTTGCCTGTAAATATGATAAAGCAAACACAAGTATATTGTCATACATGCAGACAAATTCCTTTGTCAAGAATACATTAATTATCCCAGCCAAAAGCAGCAACACATAATGATGTCTGAGAGAAGTTACCATGAAAAGGTTATAGATTTCAAAGTTTCAATTCACAAATCCGAAGCTACAAGAGAAGAAAGAAGGGGTACCTCATTAACATAAGGCCAGATTTTTATCAGCTCCTGGTTTAGCCATTTCAACTGCAAGAATAACAAAATCAATATCAATATACATTGAAATAGTGGTGGCAGATAAAAAATCACAATTGTGAACCAAAAAAAAAAAT
Source organism: Elaeis guineensis (assembly GCF_000442705.2). NCBI lineage: Eukaryota > Viridiplantae > Streptophyta > Magnoliopsida > Arecales > Arecaceae > Elaeis > Elaeis guineensis. The sequence goes on along the minus strand of NC_025993.2, from coordinate 21,266,201 downwards.
CAACTTAACTTCTGGCGGCGTGAGAAAACTACCCATGATGGGAAAAATTCTCGAGGAAGAATCTTCCTCAAATCTTCAAGTGTCATCCTCGGAAAGGCTGCAACAATGTCAGCCTGCATCAAGAAATAAACATACTTCTTCTCAGTTCTAGAAGCTGCAATAAACAAGGCTATAATCTTCTCTTATCAGAACCAAATCAGACGAGCAACATTCTAACTTTTGCTGGGTAGAAGGTCTGACAACAACAAGCCCATGATATTGATCATTCCTTTTGATAAGTTTCTAGAAAATGATCTTGTATGGACATCTAAATCTCCACTTAATGTGATACATGATTTCAATCTTGGTTCACATTTCAATTTCCTTTCACAGGCAAAATAAAATCTTTCAGCCATTCCAATGGTTTTGGTTTTAGTCGTTTCAGACTGAAATTATTTAACAATTATTTTGAAAATAATTTAAATACAGAAACATCTTAAAAAATAGAAAATGGGGATAAAAATTGTATATAAGAAACTAATGCATGTTATAAATAATATTAAACAATGTCTATAAGACAATAAATTGTCAGTGATAATCTGATATGTATGACACTCTAAGATGCCTTGGTACAAAAGAAAATGAATAAATAAGAATATATGTGGCCTGACGTATGAACATCTGAATTAGAAATAAACGAATTTGAAGCTCTTTTTTTTTTTTTTTTTGTTTTGAATGATCTATAGCATATTAACTAGCGGGGACAATTAAGAGTGTCTTAACAGCTTACAACGAGAAACCTAAATATATGGCGTGATAAGAGATTATAATTGAATTGCTTCCCTTTCTCAGCATTCGCAGTCTGCCTATGCCCACCCAAACTTTTTTTTCTTTTAATGAATTGTGCCAGATATTGTGCTTTCATCATACAGACCTCCTGCTGCTGGGGCTCATCAAAAGTTCTGACACTCTGATAGGATCCCATATTTTCTCTTTACACAAATAAAAAATAAAGAGAAGAAGAAACAATCCAACCATTGAGGACATAGGAACCTCCTAATCAATAATATGGCAACAGTTGACCTCCTCCAAAATGTCCTTTTCTTCCTTATTGTCAAAAAAAAAAAAAATTCATTTAAAAAGAGATTCTTGACCCATCTACACATGAAATCTAGAAACATGACACACTCCGGTAATCCTGCCCCACCAAACTCCACATCTTAAGGATACCAAACATCATATCCTAAATATCATAATCATCAGGAATGAAAAATCAATCAGCGTAAATAAAACAGAGCAACAGGTTTGTTCTTTTCATCCATTACGTGGATTAAAAATCAGTAACATCACTTAAAATTGGTGACTACACGTAATAAAGTATTGAATGAATGAGGATTGATCTATGAATATTCATCGATTTAGATGCACATCAATCTTGATCAAAGAAACAGAAGGAAGAAATAACAAACCAGCGAAAACTTCTAAGGTACAATTGCCTGCAAAAATACAAAGAGCCAACTATAATGCATTGATCAAGCATTAGAAATCAGGCACCAAGAATGAAGCAGCACTAGAACCATGGAAACAAGGAGAATTCTTGAAGGAAAGATGGAGCCAAAGAAGAGTAGGATTCTTACCAGCCCTTGGCGGCACATGGATCGCTTCGACTCCCAAAAATACATCAAGATTGAAAAAAATAAAAGACACGTAATAAAATCAAAACCACCAAAGCAGCTGATTTGTTCTCTTTCATCATTGCATCGATTACAAAACCACGAACTTGCTTAAAAAATTGGAACTAAGAGCAGGGATCAGTCTATGAAGACTCGACGATTTCAACCAACATCAATCTTGATAAGAGAAACACGGGCAAGTAAAATTTAACATCAGAGAAAGGGAACTCGCTAATAATGCATCCATCAAGAACCGAAGAAAGAACCCAGCAGCAGTAGAACGCCAAGAACAAAGACGAGAAATGCTCACCAGTTCGCGGCGGCACTCGGAACGCGAACTCTCGAAGCGGAGGAAAGCGACGACGAGCGCGAACCCGGCGATGATCCCCAGAACCAGCCCGAGTAAGAACGCCATTACTCTACCGAGAGCTTCTCCAAACCCTTCAATGCCTCTCAAGAAAGAAAGAAGCCAAGAAGTCGACGAGGAGAAGCAGAGAAGGAGAAAAGAGGGAAGCGTTTTGGGGCCTCCTTCGCTCCCGTTTCTCCTTCACATTTGGTCACTGAGATTTTATGGAAACAAAGAGACCCCTGGGGGCTGATAGCGTACGTGCTTGTCAAAAGGACACTCACTCACTCTTCCCCTGGCCTTCTCTGTCCGCACGGTATCTAGGACACGCGGGGCTGGGGACAGACGGCGACTCTCCGTTAGAAAATTTGAAACGTACGCCTTTAGCACGTGTAGATATGATTATATGAAGAAATTACTGTAATAAATCCAACTAATACAAGAACTCAACGGTCTTTGACTAATGTTTTTGGATGGACGTTACCGGTATGACAATCATTTGTGGCGGAGAGTGGAGAACAAAATCTGGACAGGCTTTCTATTTTGCCTCTTTTTATCCGTGCCCATCTGAAGAGAACTTCGTCTGTATAGAATCGTCAATTTCATAATTAAAAAAAAAATAACATTTTATTTCTTTCTCATCTTTATAACATATTTTTTATCAGTATATATATATATATATATATATATGATATAAATATATAATATATCAAGTAGATTAATAATAAAGTCTATATGTTTCTAAATAAATTGATACATAGTGTTCAAAATATGAAGTTCATCAGTGCATAATATATGATCAAATAATATATATTTAACAGATTAGTTATTTACTCATTTAATATATATCTTCAAATAAATTGATATATAATTTTGAAACATCATGTTCATTGGTCTATACTACATGACCAAGTGACACAGACTTGTTGACCTTCTGATATATACTGAAAATTTTTTCATATACATCTAATAGTGATCTAATACACAACTTCAAAAATATTAATATATAGTTTTCAGAATATGATTTTTATCAATATATGTATATTGGATCACTACTGAGTGTACCAAAAAATCTTACAGTATATATTAAAAAATTGATGAGTGTGTATCATCCAGCTATATAGTACGTATTACTGCTGATTTTCGACTCGAGTCGAAGTTGCTGAAAAATAGCAACGTTCGATAAAGAAGACAATGATCTGATCTGTAAAATAAGTTTCGAACCAGAGCGGATTATAATAGGGATCTTCTGATGCTTAAGTCAGAAACCTGAAACAAGTGAGAGGAAGCGCGCGTGAGTTGCATACCTTGGGGGTCCCTTGGTTGTCTCCATTTATAGACTATCGTTAGAGCTTATCCAACGCATAGCCGACCGCTCTTCAGGTACGGCATGATTTGATAGAATTTTTTTCGATGCGCAGCCAGCCACTTTCAAGAGTGGCATGATTTGATGGGACTTTTTTCAGTGCACGACTAGCTACTCTCAAGAGTGGCGTGATTTGACTTTGAGTGGCATGATTTGACAGGGCCACATAGGGGTATCCTATCAGTCTTTCTAAATATGACGATCAACAGAGGTTAAGGGAAACATGACTTGACACCCGACCCTTGGCTAGGTGGCATGGGCAAAGGTCCTGGCAAGTTGGAAGTCAGTGTGAGTCGGAGAATAATATATGGGTCGGCCATGATTGGGGTTTGTTCGTATCTTCTGATCAGGCAAAAATATATATCAATACGGATCATGGGAGGTCGACTCGGGGGTCATCGAAAGCCAGAGCTGGTGTAATCACCTTGTCGTAGATTCTCATGACAGACCCGTCATTGTCCAGGTGCCTTCATCATCCCAGGACTGCAGGGGATGTCCTGAGATTGGTAGCTGAGGTGATATGACCCCATAATATTTACCTCCTACTTTTGAGTCTAAAGTGATTGCTTCAGATGAAGAAAGTAGCAGTCCATAGAGGGAGAGCCCTGGCTGAGTGAACAAATCCGAGCCGTTTAATCTCCAAGTGGATTGTCACACTATTTCGAGAGTTTAGGCTTTGATTCATTGAGTTGCTTCGGTGGTGCTTTTGGATGTTTCCCAAGACCCTCTTTGGATAAGCTCCGAGGATCTCAACCTTCGAGGTCCTAACTCAAGTCGAGGTATCCCCGAAGTTGTCGACATTGTGCAGGTCAGGATCTCAGGGCTTTAGTTGGAACCAAGGCACTTCCAAGGGATTGGCTTTCCGATCTGTCAAGACTTTTCCATACTTATCCACTTATTGTCTCATGACTTTAGCCAGATTCAAGGAAGGAGGGAAGTTTTGAAGGGAATATATCTAAAAAGTATTCCCGATCCTATCCCAACCTAACGTGTGATGGGCTTCGACAGGTTTCGAAGCATCTCCATGAGTCATTCCACAAGACAGGTTTCGAAGCATCTCCATGAGTCATTCCATGAGACTTTAAATAGATGGGGGTGCAATTAAGAGCTGCATCTGGTGGGCGAATGTTGAGGTTGCATTCTCCAAGATTTGTATGAGTCATTCGCCTGGTGGGGCATTGCTGTGCTTGTTAGAGAACATTCTTCTTCCCACTACCCAACAACTATGAAGCCATCACCGAAATCCCTCAACCGTGTAGTTAAGGAGAAGACTACTGTGGCCCATGGTGAGTCTTCTTTGAAGAGGGCTAAAAGCCTCGAGCCAGGGCTGCAGCCCGCAATCTGCATTCTGGAGCCACCTCAAGCTCCACCGTTGTTAGGTTGGAGTCCGACTGTCCTAATCAGATTTGAGGCAAACCCTTCCTTATTTGAGGGTAGTGGGGGTTCTTTTGGCTCTTCCCTATGGATCTCGATCGAGGTCTGGGAGCGCTATGTCGGGGAGTTCAAGTCTTTGATTTCTTTTAGGAGGAAATGGTTGATGCCTCCACCTCCACCTATATCTAAGGCTTTGAGGATTACAAGGCCCACTTGAAGTAGATGGTTTCGAAGCTGGACCTTTGGCATCTCCGTCTCGGCAACAATGATGAGGAGGTCGGGGAATTCTCTCCGATGAAGACTAGGTCTTCATCTTTTGCATCTTCTTTTAGGTGTCCCTCTTGGGCACTCTGCAAAAACTTGCATAATAATAAAAAGTTTGTTTTTGATATGTGTATCTTTTTGTGGATGCCTTCCGACTTTTTATGTCACAAACATATTTTGCTGAAGTAATTGACATGCACTCGTGGGACTGCAAAAGGCTTCGGATAATGTCCCACCTCCATCATCGGAAGAATTGTCTAGGGACTTGGATTCTCCTCCATAGAGGACATAATTTGTTCACGGTCATGTCTAGGCACAGCGATTTGGCCTAATTTCTAACTTTGGGCAAAGTCTGAATACGATCAACTATTGTTGGAGAGATCGAAGCAAATAGGTTCTCTTCCAAAGAATCATTCAGAATTGATCCCTGTAGGGCTCCACTCAACTTGAGATGGTCAAGGAGCACTAAGTGGTCGTGAGGGGTCCCCAGAGGGTTAGCCCCTCCTGCCATCATTTTTGGTCATTGTAGGATCGTGTCGGAGGGTGCACTTCGTCGCGACCTCAGTTAAGAATCTCAGACCTCGTTGAGGTTGGCATCTCCAGATCTTGTCAGCGATGGCGACTGTTGAGGTTAGCTTCGTGGCATCCCTAGATCTTATCAAGGATGGTAACCATCTAGGTCGGCTTCGTGGTATCCTTAGATCTTGTCAGGGATGGCAACCATCGGATCTCTCTGAGGTCGGCTTCCTAGCATCCCCAGATCTTATCAAGGATGGAAACCATCGAGGTCAGCTTCCCGGCATCCCTAGATCTTGTTAGAGATGGTGACCATCTAGGTCAACTTCCTAGCACCCTCGGATCTTGATGGGGGTGGCGACCACCGAGGTTGGTTTTGTGGCATCCTCGAATCGTGTCAGGGATGGCGACTATCTAGATCAACTTTCTAGCACCCTTAGTCTTGTCAGGGGTGGCAACTATCAAGGTCGGCTTTTTGGCATCCTCGAATCTTGTCAGTGATGGTGACCATTTAGGTCGGCTTCCTGGCACGTGGTAATTGTCAGTTGGCTTCATGGCATACTCAGATCTTATTAGGGATGACGACTGTCAAGGTCAGCTTCATGGCATCCTTGGATCTTGTTAGGGGTGGGGACCATCGAGGTCGGCTTTGTGGCATCATCGGATCTCATCAGGGATGGCGGCCATCTAGGTTGGCTATACACGAGATGTTTGTAGAAGGTCCTAACTTGAGACAGGATATCTCTTTATTGCCCATGCTTCACTGACTAGTATTTGGAGGTCTCAACTCTTGAGACAAGATATCTCTGAGGGATTGGGCCATCGATCTAGTTATCGGGGTTCAGATAAATATCCAAATATCCTATAGTTGTATTCAGGATCATGCTGATACCTTTTATAGAGGTCTCGACTAGAGTTGAGATATCTCTGAAGGATCAGATGTTGAAGGATAGTACTTTTTGGATATTTAATGCTTGTCACTTTCTAATGTCGATAGCTTGTTGGAGAAGACAACTAGGGCCTCAATCTCCATGAAGCACAGTCTTCGAGGCCTTCTGGTGACATGCATCCCATGGCCAAAGATCGCTGAGGTCTTGGTTCCCAGGTGGTGCAATCTTTGGGGCCTCCTCTTTGTTGACATGCGTCCCATGGCCAGAGGAAGTAGTTGGTGGTGATCAGGCCCGGCTTCGCCTATATATTGGGTCCTTGTAGCTCAAAGTTGGTATCAATCCAAGGCCTTTTGTAATGTCACTTTTCTGGGGAGCACAAGGTCATCGTTGCTTGCTTCCATTTGGTGAAGCTCTCTGATATTTTCATTTTGCCAAAGTTCATCTTAGAGGGGTGTGGCGGCAAGCATCTTTATTTGGCATGGGAGGTGTTGGTGCAAAAATTCGCCTGCGCCGGAGAAGCTGGAGTTGTGGGGGTCGCGGTCGCCGTCGGGACCTGCAAAAGAAGTCTAAACCGGAGGTGGGGTTGCTCCGACAAGACCCTCCGATGCTCAAGTCAGTTCTCTACCTCAACAAGAATGGAGTGCTCGAACGAAAATTTTAGCAAAGTTTTTAGGTAAAAATGAGAGCTTAGAGAATAACGTATCTGGGGTCCCCCTTTTATAGACGGAGGGGGCAACAAACTGATAGCGATGTCTGTAACCATCTGGCAGTGGGCCGCCCAGAGTCAGGAGGAGTTTGTTGCGGAGAGTAGTGGAGTGGACCCGTGGCTATCACCGGGGCGTGCCACATGGAGTCTGCCACGGGGAGCGGAGCGGCGTCCGTTGTCGCGACTTGCCAGAGAATGGAAGAATCACGCAGTATCCATCGCAGGAAGTGGAGCAGGATCGTGGCCATTATTATGGCCTGCCAGGGAGAGATGGAGCCGTGTGGAATCCGTCGCAGGAGGTGGAGCAGAGTCGTGGCTGTTGCTGCGGCCTGCCAGGGGGTCTAGGCCTATCGGTCGGAGTTCGACTGGGGTGTCTGGCGGAGAGAGGTGGCTAGCCACCCGTCTGAGAGGAGCTTGGAGTTCGGCTCTCGCAGGAGTCCGGATGGAGTCTTCCTTCAGTTGAAGTCGGGGACGAGGTCCGGCTCCCACAGGAGTCCGGACGGAGTCTTCCCGCAGCTGGAGCTGGAGATGAGGTCTGGCTCCCGTAGGAGCTCAGGCGAAGTCTACCTGCAATTAAAGTCAGGGGTGAAGTCCGGCTCCCTTAGGAGTCCGAACGAAATTTACCAGCAATCAGGGTCGAGGACGGAGCCCGATTCCCGTAGGAGTTCGAACTGAGTCTACCTGCAATCAAAGTCAGGGATGAAGTCTGGCTCCCTTAGGAGTCTGGACGAAGTTTACCAGCGATCGGGGACAAGGACGGAGCCTGGCTCCCATAGGAGTCCGGGCGAAGCCTTTCCGCAGTCGAGGTCGGGGACGAGATCTGGCTCCCGTAGGAGTTTGGGCTAAGTCTACCTGCAATCAAAGTCAGGGATGAAGTCCGGCTCCCTTAGGAGTCCGGACGAAGTTTACTTGTAAGCAAAGTCGTGGGCGGAGCCCGGCTCCCGTAGGAGTCCGGGCGAAGTCCTTGTGCAGCCGAAATTGGGAACGAGGCCCAGCTCCCATAGGAGTCCGGGCGGAGCCTTCCCGCAGCTGGAGCTGGAGACGAGATCTGGCTCCCGTAGGAGCTCGGGCGAAGTCTACTTGCAATCAAAGTCAGGGGCGAAGTCCGGCTCCCGTAGGAGTCCGGACTGTCAAGTCCGGCTCCCTTAGGAGTCCGGATGAAATTTACCAGCAATCGGGGTCGAGGATGGAGCCCGATTCTCGTAGGAGTCTGGGCGAAGCCTTTTCGCAGTCGAGGTCGGGGACGAGATCCGGCTCCCGTAGGAGTCCGGGCTGAGTCTACCTGCAATCAAAGTCAGGGATGAAGTCCGGCTCCCTTAGGAGTCCGGACGAAGTTTACCAGCGATCGGGGATGAGGACGGAGCCTGGCTCCCGTAGGAGTCCGGGCGAAGCCTTTCCGCAGTCGAGGTCGGGGATGAGATCCGGCTCCCGTAGGAGTTCGGGCTGAGTCTACCTGCAATCAAAGTCAGGGATGAAGTCCGGCTTCCTTAGGAGTCTGGACGAAGTTTACCTGTAAGCGAAGTTGTGGGCGGAGCCCGGCTCCCATAGGAGTCCGGGCGAAGTCCTTGTGCAGCTAGAATTGGGAACTAGGCCCGGCTCCCGTAGGAGTCCGAGCGGAGCCTTCCCGCAGCTAGAGCTGGAGATAAAATCTGGCTCCCGTAGGAGCTCGGACGAAGTCTACCTGCAATCAAAGTCAGGGGCGAAATCCAGCTCCTGTAGGAGTCCGGACGAAGTTTACCAGCAATCGGGGTCGAGGACGGAGCCCGGCTCCCGTAGGAGTCCGGGCGAAGCCTTTCCACAGTCGAGATCGGGGACGAGATCCGGCTCCCGTAGGAGTCCGGGATGAAATCTGGTAGTTGTAGGAATCTACCGTTGGAGAAGTTCAGCCGTTGGCGGAGTCCGGGGTAGTTCAAATTGGAGTTGAACCTGGCTGGAAGAAGTCTGGAAGGGATTCGGGGAGCAGCTGATAGTCGTGGAAAGTCGACTGGCGGCGGAGCTTAGTGAGCGCTTAGGGCGGTTTAATAGATAACTGGGGGAACTCATGTTGAAGGAGCTCGGGTGGTGTAGTGGGAGTTCGTCCGTCGGGAGAATTCAGTCAGCACTGTGGGAATCCGGCTGTTGGAGAAGTCCGGAGAGATACCATCTACGGTCGAAAGTCGGAGGAGTCTTGGGAGGGTCAATCCTGTTAAGAACTTCAGCTGAGGGTATTTTATACCCAACACCAGTCCCCCTACTTTCGAGTTCGAATTTCGAATGAAGGAAGTACAGAAAGATTGTCACAGTCGAAGTTGCTCCCTCGATGTCCGCACGCGATCGTCCTCAGATATTTTGGCATTTAATGCGCGTGCGCCGAAGTCTTTTCAAATCGAGGTGATCCGAAGAGGCTCTTTTGAAACCTGCAGCGGAATGGTGCTCAAGGCGTGGCGCAATAAAGGCACTGTCAGCCGTTTGCCACTTTTTAACCGCCCACTGTGGTGAGTGGGACACGCGGCGAAAAGAGACCGGCCAGAGGGGATTCGCAATCATCATTATGTCGGATCTCAGGGCCTATTTAAACCCGCACTCCTCCTCCAAGAGTCCCTCTCTATCCGACGGTCTTGTTCTGGCATCCTTCTTCTTCCTGAGAACTTCGATTTTTCTCAGCGTCCTTCCCAGCCTTAGGCGTTCCTCGAGCCGTCCCCATTTCCGTGCCTTCGTACTTCTCCGAATCGCCTAGGTTAGTCTCGGAACTCCTTCCCTTTTTTGTTCTTTCTTTTGCCGTTCGATCTTTCTTCCTCTTGCTCTGCGCATCAGTCCCCCGGGACCTTGTCCGTGATTTTTCTCGATTTTTAGGGATTTCACCTCTGTAAGTGGTCTTCGTGTGATTCTAGATGTCTTTCAGGGGTTCTTCTTCTAGCGGCTCTAGGAGTTCGTCTGTCTCGATCTCTCAGAGTCCTCAGGCGGTAGATGAACCGGTCGGTAGAGCTGAACCTCATCTGATTTTTGCACCGGACGTCATTCCTTGTTCTCTGACTCCGGACGAACTCCAACTGATAAGAGTTCAGTATGGGGTTCCTCCAAAGTATGAATTGGAACTTCCTGGCCCGTCCGACCGGGCCAGTGCCCCTCCCCCCGACTGCTTCTGCCTGTACCAGGAGGCCTTCCGTGCCGGACTCCGGCTCCCTCTGCCACCTTTTGTCATTGCTCTTTTTCGATTTCTGGATATTTCTCTGGCTTCGGTTGCACCGAACTCCTTTAGGTTTTTGATAGGGTTCCTCTCTCTTTGTCATGTAGTCGAAGTCCAGCCCACCCTTTCCTTGTTTAGATACTTCTACACCTTCAAGCGTCATCCCACGATGAAGGATTGGTGGTACTTCTCCACTCAGTTCGATAGGAAGGGGTTACTGAAGGGTGCCCCTTCTTCTATCTATAACTGGAAGGGAAAGTTTCTTTATATTCGATGTCCGACCTTGAGGCTAGAGTTGCCCCCTTGGGGCTCCCTGAGGGACTCCGTCCGTCGGGTGCCCAGCCTGGAGGGAGACGACCACCAAGCCTCCCAGAAACTCCTCAAATATCCAACTCTTTCTCTCCCCAACCTCCTGAAGGAGCAGTTTCTGTTCAACATCGGCCTGAGCCCCCTGGATCCTGCCAGTATTTCATCTCTCTTTTTTTTTTCTTTTCCTTTCCTCTCTTTCTCCCACTTCTCTTCTTTTCTTCTTTTTCACGCCCTCCTTTTCTTTTCTCTTTCTCTCTCTCTTTTTTTTTTTTAGGCATGGACGTCGAAGAAGCACAGATACTCGCCAGGGGCCTGAAGGCTCTCAAAAGAAAGGGCGCCGCGGCCTCCGGGCCGGTGAAGAGGGCCAGAGCGGAGGGGACGAATTTGGCCGTGCCCACCTGAGCGATCTCAGCCGTCGATGTCCTTCCAGACACTGAGCATCCCGCCGCCCGGGCTTCCCCGAGGGGTTTGAGTTCTCCTACCGAGGTCCCCGCTTCGGAGACCTGTCCTGAGGAGGTGCCAGGGGGTGAGAGGAGGAAGAGGAGGAAGACCTTGGCCCGTAGGGTCGGCGGTCGTCGGGCTGCCACTGAAGATTCCCGCGGCTCTGAAGAGGAGCAGGGGGATGATCCCTTTAGTGACAGGGATCTAATAAAAAAGCTGGTAGACGGGTGCTCACTGCCCGAAGTCGTCCAGAGGATCGTCCGCATCGATCCTACACAATGAGTCTGGGACTCGCTAGGGGCCTTCCTCGAAGTAAGTGGATTCGTCCTCCTTTTTCCTTTCGCTTCTTCATTTAATTAACTTTCCAGCTCCCATTCTGACTCTCCTGTTGCCCTTGCAGCTCGGGCATCAACTCCTCACCAACATCGAGACGACAAACAAGGCAGTGGAAGGTCAGCAGGCCGAGGCTGCCCGCCTTAAGAAAATGGCCCTCGAGGTGGCCGGTCTCTGAGAGGCGCTTGAGAGAGAGAGACAGACCTCGGCGGAACAGAAGGCCGACCTGGAGGAGATGGTGAGGAGGGCGGAGGCCGAGGTTGCAAACATGGTGGAACAGATCCCGACCCTGGTCTCGGAGGCCAGGAGTCAAGCAGTGGAGGAGTTCAAGACTTCCACCGAAATGAAGAAGTTGAAGGTTGAGTTCGGCCAAGCCGCATTCAATAAAGGGTTCGAGCTCTGCCAGGAAAAGATGGTCGTGAAATTCTCCGAGCTCGACCTCAACTTCTTGGACGAGGCATCCAAGGATGAAGCCGGGCCCTCCACCGCCGTTGCAGCCACTGCGGTCCACCCCCCAGAGGTGCCGAGTCCCCCCGTTGATCCAGAGGTCCAAGATCTCTAACTTGGTATTCTTCCTTTATTGCCATTTTTCTTCTTTCTTTTGTCTTCAAGAAACGTTCAGTCAATAAAATTGGTCTCCTCCTTTTGGAAAACTTTTCTTCTCTTCTTTTTTTTTTCTTTCTTCTTCTTTGTAATGAGCTGCGTTTTAATGCGTTGACCTCCCGATGGCAGTGCCCCGCCGAAGTGCTTCCCTTGCCTCAGGGGATTTCGCTGAAGTCTACAATCCGACGACTGAAGAAGGAAGTCCTCCATTTAACAAAAAGGTCGAAGAAGACGGAAGGCGAGCTTCGCAGGTTGAGGGAGAGTCATTCCGAAGCCACCGCGGAGGCCACCTACTTTCAGAATCTCCACTTGAAGGGGATCATGGAGTACAGTCGGAGGAAGATGAACTTTGAGAAGGAGCTTGAGAAACACAAGAAGCATGCCAGCGATCAAATTTGGGCTCAAGCCGCCAAAATCAGTTTCCTCAGGGTGGAGTTGTCGGCTGTCCGGGAGAGGATTGGACAGTTGGAGGAAAGTTCATCCCGACTTTTGACTCAAGCCGACAGCGATCAGGAGTGGTCGAAGAAGGTCTCCGACCTCCAGCAGCAGCTCCAGGATGCCGAGGTGAGCTACGATGCATACCAGACTGGCTGGCGTAAGCAGGTGGATGAATACAAGGGGAGGCTCCGGATGGCGACCAACGAGGTTGCCCGCCTTCAAGGGCAGCTGGCTGGCAGGGCTCAGCTTGCTTCCTCTCGGAATTCCAGCGAACTCCAATCCCTGAGAAGAACTACAGAAGAGCTTTCTATCGCCCTTGGGGGGAGGACGGCCGAGCTGCAGCAATTGAAGATCCAGCTGGCATGCGAGCAGCAGGCCGTCAAGGATGCGGAGGCAGAATCTGAGGTCTTGAGAAAAAGACGTCGAGAGGCGGAGAGTGAAAGCCAGCGATATCATCGAAGATACTTGGAGATATTAATGAGAGAGAGAGAATTGGAAGCAGAAGTCGGACGTTTAAGGGATTCCCTGACGAGGGTCGAAGCCGAAAGTCCGAGGTCGGAGGAAGTCGGGCCCCCTTAAGGCTCTTTTTGTCTTTCCATCTTCCCATGTATATATTTTTTCTTCTATTGTTTCGTCTTGTTCTTATCGTTTTGCTTTTCTTTCTTTAGCCTGCTGGGCTTTGTAGTGTATATTTTGTGAATAAAATGAAAAGGAGATTTTGTGTTACCTCGTCCACGTGTTGTATTAAATTATCGTCCGCCGAACTTATTTTGTCTTTAAGACTTGTCCGACGTCGATGTCATTTGGAGGTGCCCAATCGTCGCCATGCTGATTTGCTTTTCTTATCGTCCATGGCCGTAGGCTCGAGCTCGGTGGTCCGAACTCCGCATTATCTCGAAGGGATCATTATTTTCTTGACCTGTGTCGAGAGCCTTCTTAGAGGCCAGAGATGTTTGGTAGGAACTTTCCGTCTTTGTTGAGACGAAGTTCCCTAGGTCTTTGGTGTGGTTTGTTTTTCTTCCATTGTCGGTGTAATTCGTCGCTTTCCTTCTTAATTTTCCTCCTCTTTCCGAGTGAGGGTCCTCCCCTTGCTTTTCGCAGGATCGCGTAGAGGTGTGGAGGTGCCATTGAGGGGGCTTTTTCTTTTATCCGATCATGTTGGGTGACCAGATTTTTGTCATTGTCAGGACGAGGTCCTCCTTCTGTCCTTGACGTAGTCGATCTCAGCTCAGGTTAGGACGAGGTTCTCCTTCTATTTTCGACGGGGCTGTGGGGGCATATAAAGGTCGTCGTGAGGGCCTCTCCCTCCATCCGGTCTAAAAGAACCGGGTCTTCGACTTTGGTCATGTCAGGACGAGGTTTCCTCCTATTCCTAACATGGCTGTGGGGGCACATTAGGACGTTGTAGGGCCTCTCCCCCCATCCGGTCTAAAAGAATCGGGTTTTCGACTTTGCTCACATTAGGGTGAGGTCCTCCTCCTGTCCCTAACATGGCTGTGGGGGCGCATAAGGGCGTTGTAGGGCCTCTCCCCCCATCCGGTCTAAAAGAACCGGGCCTTTGACTTTGCTCATGTTAGGACGAGGTTCTTCTCCTGTCCCTAACATGGCTGTGGGGGTGCGTAAGGATGTTGTAAGGCCTCTCCTCCCATCCGGTCTAAAAGAATCGGACTTTTTGACTTTGCTCATGTTAGGACGAGGTTCTCCTCCTGTCCCTAACATGGCTGTGGGGGCGCGTAAGGGCGTTGTAGGGCCTCTCCCCCCATCCGGTCTAAAAGAACCGGACCTTTGACTTTGCCTATGTTAGGGCGAGGTTCTCTTCCTGTCCCCAACATGGCCCAGGGGGCATCCAAGGGCCGTTATATGGGCCTCTCCCCTGATCTGATCTTGAAATAATCGATCTTTCATGTTGCTCATGTTAGGACGAGGTTCTCCTCCTGTTCCTAACATGACCATGGGGGCACTCAAGGGCCGTTATATGGGCCTCTCTCCCGATTCGATCTTAAAATAATCGATCTTTCATATTGCTCATGTTAGGACGAGGTTCTCCTCCTGTTCCTAACATGACTATGGGGGCACTCAAGGGCCGTTATATGGGCCTCTCCCCCGATCCGATCTTAAAATAATCGGACTTTCATTTTGCTCATGTTAGGATGAGGTTCTCCTCCTGTTCCTAATATGACCTTGTTTTAATTGTTTGAAGGGGTTATCCCCAATCGTAACAAGTCCATTTACAGGTTTCTCGAGTCCCATGGTCATGGAAGGTCTGCTCCTCCTTGAGGCCCTCTGGTGATGGAGTCGATGGTTCCGATTGGAGGCCGATCTTTGGGCTGTTCCTCCCTCCTTGGCGGTTCAGGTTGGGTAGGGCTCTTGGTCGATCTTCTCTACCCTCAGGCCGGCGTCGAATGAACCTATCGAGTCGACCTCACCGGATGAGCTCCTCGATCTCGTCTCGGAGCTGGATGCATTCCTCCGTGTCATGATTGTGGTCGCGATGGTAGAGATAGAACTTGTTGGGGTTGCACTTTTCGAGGTGTGTGCGCATCCTCTCTGGCCTAAGAAGCTGCTCCCTGACCTCCATCAGTACCTGGGTCTTCGAGGCATTGAGGGGGGCGTAGTTGCGGAATCTTCCCGGTGGAGAACCCCGTCGAACTCCGTGGTCCGAACTTCTCTGCCTATGTACCCGGAGAGGAGTATGGACACGCTTGTGCCCGGGAGGAGTTCGAGAATGTGGTCGAGCTTCTCTCGGCCCTTTTTCGACTGCGGGCTTACTCGAGTCTCCCACCTGCCACTCTCTCGCAGTCTCCTCATCCTTTATTTTGAAGGCTTCTTCCACTCGAGCGTACCCTTCAGCCCGAGCCAACAGATCAGCAAAATCCCTGGGGTACTTCTTCTCCAGGGAAAATAAAAGGTCATTCTTCTGAAGGCCGCCCTTCAGAGCGGCCATTGCTACCGATTGGTCCAAATTCCGGACCTCCAGTGCTGCGACATTGAAACGGTTAATGTAGGCCCGAATGGACTTCCCCTCCCTCTGCTTGATATTGATGAGGGACTCCGAACCCTTCCGGGGGTGCCGGCTGCTGATAAAATGGGCCACAAATTGGTGGCTCATCTGATCGAAGGAAAAGATGTACCCGGCTTCAGTGTCGAGTACCAGTTTCTCGCCGCTCCCTTCAAGGTGGATGGAAAGGCTCGGCATAGAATGGCGTCGGATGCGCCATGAAGCAGCATCATCATCCGGAAGGCCTCCAGATGATCAACTGGGTCTGAAGTCCCATCGTAGCTTTCGAACTGGGGGAGTTTGAAGTTTAGCGGGATCGGTTCCTGCATGATCATTTGAGAAAAGGGGGGGTCAGTGCAAATATCCTCACCATAAGTGGGGGGAGCGCGGCGGAGTTCTTCGATCCGCCGTTCATCTCCTAGAGCCTCCGATCCAGGAAATCCTCTCGACTACGGGTCTCGAGGGTCCTCTGGCAGAATGGAGGTAGAGATCTTCCAGGGGTGGAGTCGTGATCCGACTGAGGGCTCTCCACCCTCGGGTTCGTCTCCCCAGGAAAGACGGGGCGGCTGGCCTAAGTAGCCTGCCTCATCGCTGGATTCTGGTGTTCCGGTGATACTTTTTTCAGGCGCACTGATGCCTGCGGCTGCTGTTGCTGCTGCATGGCCTGCACAGCTTCAGTGAGGCCTCTGACCTGCTGCGCCAGCAGATCAAATTTCTCCGCACCGACCGTCGTTGCCGGAGGAGGAGGAGGAGGCTGAAAAACTGGAGGTGAGGTCGGAGCCTAAGATCTGGCCGCGGAGGCTGTGGATCGTCGTGTGGATTCCTTGCGGAGAGGCATCGGGCAAAGACCAAGTGGAGGAAGGAGGAGAGGATGCCGGAAAAGATGCCCAGGGGCGGTCCCGTTGAGCGCTCCTTTAAGAACAAGGGTACTGCGAAGACACAGCCCTTCCTCTAACGCTAATCCTGTTGGTGCAAAAATCCGCCTGCGTCGGAGAAGCTGGAGTTGTGGGGGTCACGGTTGCCGTCGGGACCTGCAAAAAAAGTCTAAATCGGAGGTGGGGTTGCTCCGGCAAGACCCTCCGACGCTCAAGTTAGTTCTCTGCCTCAACAAGAATGGAGTGCTCGAACGAAAATTTTAGCAGAGTTTCTAGGTAAAAGTGAGAGCTTAGAGAATAACGTATCTGGGGTCCCCCTTTTATAGGCGGAGGGGGCAACAAACTGATAGCGATGTCTATAACCGTCTGGCAGTGGGCCGCCTAGAGTCAGGAGGAGTTTGTTGCGGAGAGTAGTGGAGCGGACCCATGGCTATCACCGGGGCATGCCACGTGGAGTCTGCCACGGGGAGCGGAGCGGCGTCCGTTGTCGCGACTTGCCAGAGAATGGAAGAATCGCGTGGTATCCATCGCAGGAAGTGGAGCAGCATCGTGGCCATTATTATGACCTGCCAGGGAGTGATGGAGCCGCGTGGAATCCGTCGCAAGAGGTGGAGCAAAGTCATGGCTGTTGCTGCGGCCAGCCAGGGGGTCCAGGCCTATCAGCCGGAGTTCAGCTGGGGTGTCTGGCGGAGAGAGGTGGCTAGCCACCCATCTGAGAGGAGCTTAGAGTCCGGCTCTCGTAGGAGTTTGGATGGAGTCTTCCTTCAGTTGAAGTCGGGGACGAGGTCCAACTCCCACAGGAGTCCGGACGGAGTCTTCCTGCAGCTGGAGCTGGAGATGAGGTCTGGCTCCCGTAGGAGCTCGGGCGAAGTCTACCTGCAATCAAAGTCAGGGGTGAAGTCTGGCTCTCTTAGGAGTCTGGACGAAATTTACCAGCAATCGGGGTCGAGGACGGAGCCCGATTCCCGTAGGAGTCCAGGCAAAGCCTTTCCGCAGTCGAGGTCGGGGACGAGATCTGGCTCCCATAGAAGTTCGGGCTGAGTCTACTTGCAATCAAAGTCAGTGATGAAGTCCGGCTCCCTTAGGAGTTCGGACGAAGTTTACCAGCGATCGAGGATGAGGACAGAGCCCGGCTTCCATAGGAGTCCGGGCGAAGTCTTTCCGCAGTCGAGGTCGGGGACGAGATCCGACTCCCGTAGGAGTTCGGGCTGAGTTTACCTGCAATCAAAGTTAGGGATGAAGTCCGGCTCCCTTAGGAGTCCGGACGAAGTTTACCTGTAAACGAAGTCGTGGGCGGAGCCTGACTCCCGTAGGAGTCCGGGCGAAGTCCTTGTGCAGCCGGAATTGGGAACGAGGCCCGGCTCCCGTAGGAGTCCGGGTGGAGCCTTCCCGCAGCTGGAGCTGGAGACGAGATCTGGCTTCCGTAGGAGCTCGGGCGAAGTCTACCTGCAATCAAAGTCAGGATGTGAAGTCCGGCTCCCGTAGGAGTCCGGACTGTGAAGTCCGGCTCCCTTAGGAGTCCGGATGAAATTTACCAGCAATCGAGGTCGAGGACGAAGCCCGATTCCTGTAGGAGTCCGGGCGAAGCCTTTCCGCAGTCGAGGTCGGGGATGAGATCCGGCTCCCGTAGGAGTCCGGGCTGAGTCTACCTGCAATCAAAGTCAGGGATGAAGTCCGGCTCCCTTAGGAGGATGAAGTTTACCAGCGATCGGGGACGAGGACGGAGCCCGGCTCCCGTAGGAGTCCTGGCGAAGCCTTTCCGCAGTCGAGGTCGGGGACGAGATCCGGCTCCCGTAGGAGTTCGGGCTGAGTCTACCTGCAATCAAAGTCAGGGATGAAGTCCGATTCCGTTAGGAGTCCGGACAAAGTTTACCTGTAAGCGAAGTCGTGGGCGGAGCCCGGCTCCCGTAGGAGTCCGGGCAAAGTCCTTGTGCAGCTGGAATTGGGAACGAGGCCCGGCTCCCGTAGGAGTCCGGGCGGAGCGTTCCCGCAGCTGGAGTTGGAGACGAGATCTGGCTCGCGTAGGAGCTCGGGCGAAGTCTATCTGCATTCAAAGTCAGGGGCGAAGTCCGGCTCCCGTAGGAGTCCGAACGAAGTTTACCAGCAATCGGGGTCGAGGATGGAGCCCGGCTCCCGTAGGAGTCCGGGCGAAGCCTTTCTGCAGTCAAGGTCGGGGACGAGATCCGGCTCCCGTAGGAGTCCGGGCTGAAATCTGGTAATTGTAGGAATCTATCGTTGGAGAAGTTCAGCCATTGGCAGAGTCCGGGGTAGTTCGGATTGGAGTTGAACCTGACTGGAAGAAGTCTGGAAGGGATTCGGGGAGCAGCTGATAGTCATGGAAAGTTGGCTGGCGGCGGAGCTTAGTGAGTGCTTAGGGCGGTTTAATAGATAACTGGGGGAACTCATGTTGAAGGAGCTCGGGTGGTGTAGTGGGAGTTCGTCCGTCGGGAGAATTCAGTCAGTACTATGGGAATCCGGCTGTTGGAGAAGTCCGGGGTGATACCATCTGCGGTCGAAAGCCGGAGGAGTCTTGGGAGGGTCAATCCTGTTAAGAACTTCGGCTGAGGGTATTTTATACCCAATAGGAGGTATTAAAAAGGTTTACTGCTCTATCTGCTGAGTGGTAGTGGCAGCCACTGAGGGTCACTTTAGGATCTCACTCAACAGGAAGATCTTCAACCTTTCTAAAGGATGGTCATGTCCCCTGACAAGTGTAGCCCTCCGGCCTTCCTTGGAGGTGCATCATGAAGATGAGTGTCTCCACGGGTGGTGGGGCCAGCATCGTCGAGTCCCATGCCTTCTGTGGCATCATCTCGATGTATGGGTTGTGACCCAGGGGTCGGCGGGCTCCACCTGTGAAGGTATGAATGTCTATGAGGACCTAAGGGCGAAGCTTACAGATTGGTGATTGAGGGTGTTGGTGAAGTCCAATCTTGTAGCTTTTCTTGTGTTGCCATAGCCTTTATACAAATGATGTTACTTTGGTGAATAAAATATTCTTTTTATCTACTTTTCGATCTTCACATGACTATGATTGTTCTTTGCAATGCATCCTTGGGCGGGATATCATGGAGGGTTGTTCTGAAGTCATTTACTATCTATAGACCTCACTCGACCTGTCAACGATGAGGAACATTGAACGGTCAGATGGAGTCCTCGGAGGGTTGTCCCCTTCCATTGATATCTTTGACCATAGTTCAACTCATCCCTAAACAAAGAGCATTAGATGCCGTGGCTCGACTCACCCATGGGCAATGAGCACTAGATTGCTGTGGCTTAACTTGCACGTGGGCAAAGAGTGCTCAAACGGCCTCAACTCGACTTGTCCGTGGACAAGGAGTGCTAGATGGCCACAACTCAACTTGTACATGGGCAAGGAGTGCTTGAATAGCCTCGACTTGACTCATCAATGGGCAAAGAGTGCTTAATGGTCATGAGGGATCATCGAGGATTAGCCTCGGTGTGCAGCCAGCCACTCTCAGAAGTGGCGTGATTTGGCAGGATCTTTCCCGATGCACAGGCACACAGCCAACCACTATCAAGAATGACGAGATTAGACTTTGAGTGGCATGATTTGATGGGACCATATAAAGATCTCCCGTCAATCTTTCCATATATGGCGATCAACAGGGGTTGAAGAAAATGTGACCTGACACCCCGTCCTTAGATCAGTGGCATGGGTGAAGGTGCTGTCGAGTTAGAAGCTGGTGTGGGTTAGAGAATGATGGATAGGTCAATGGCCAAGGCATGGGTTGGCCATGATCGGGGTTTGTCCATATCTTTTGATCAGGTGAAAATTTATATCAATACAGGCCGTGGGAGGTGACTCGAGGGTCATCAATAGCTTGAGCTGATGTAATCACCCTGCCCTGGCTTCCCATGATGGACTCATCATCATCCCGATGCCTTCATCATTCCAGGACTCTAAGAGATGAGTCCCGAGATTGGTGGCTGAGATGGTACGATCCTATAATAGTATCTTTTAGTAAATATGATGTTCTAGAAATTATGATTTAATTTGTTTGAAGATATGTATTAGATTGCTAGATAACTAATTTACTAAGTATGTATTATTTAGTCATATAATATATACTAGTAAATTTTATTTTTTGAAAACTATGAATCTATTTATCTAAAGATATATATGGACTTATTTAATAAGTAATTTATTGAGTTCGTATCATATGATCATATAGTATATATTAATAAAAATATATTTTACAAAGAAAAAAATAAAATATTATATTTTTTAATTATGAAACTAATGATTATATTAATAATTTTTTTTTGAGCTTTTATTTTGAGATAGAAAATAAAAAATAAAAAATAGAAAATTCATCCTCTCACGACCGTCCATATGATTTTTGTTCGGTAGAACCGTTCTCGCGAGCACAAAACCGCACGCCAACGCCCCTCTCTATCGCTATCCGACGGCCGTTCCAAGAGAAGAGCAGCGCCGCACATGAAGGGTAGCAGGCAAATATCTTTTGGCCCACTGTGGCTTATTATCCACTCTCCCCACCGGTCAAGATCAGACTTGGTTTCCAAACGAAAGCTTTTATTTGACAACAGCAGGTGTCGCGCGTTCATGCCGCATGGGCCCGACCACTCAAGACATTACTCGACAACAACAGCGTATTCAATTCGTTGGCTTCAATGCAGGTGCTCCGTTCTTCGGTTTATGCTTTTCCTCTGACGGCCCATGGAATCAGCGATTATGGCTGGGTGTGGTTGTCATTGGGCTTCACTCAGCGGCCATTATTCGGCCTAGTGAGACTGAGGTGGTGGGAATGAAACGGTGGCGGGTTCGGATAATCTCTCTACTAGCAGAGATTGGATGTTGCTTGGAGATTCAGATTTCATTACATCAATAGAAAACTGCCACATCAGTATCAAAAAATTGCATGTTGCTTGCATTTCTTACTGAAAAAAGAGGGTTAAAATGGAGTGATCAAAGGAATCGGCGGCAAAACAAACCGGTTTGCCCATCTCCATTAATGCTTCATCTTGGATCTCATCCTTCTTCTCTTTTCCATCTCATGTCACAGTACCCAAATCCAAATTTCTCATAAAAAAAGAAAGAAAAAATATTGATGTCAAGCTTGTTGGCACTTTTTGTTGGCGTCAACTCTTCCATGAATATATTAGATAGGGTGTTTGATACAGGATGATCATTCTAACATCAAAAATAATGTGGATGGATATCATGAGATTACTGTATTGAGTTGCATCATGATAATCTTATAAGACAATAATTATAGATCACCTTCATTTTTCGAATCACCATCCACCCTAACGATAGAAACCTATATTTGAGGTCCAGAATCTAAGATCACCTCAAGATAATCATCTTGGGTTTAAATTTGACAATAAACATATCTTTTAGTCTATCAAAAATATTAGTATATCAATATACTGCTAATATATTATAACATTATAATATATATAATAATATATTATATTGATATTATATATTAAATTTATGATATATTATAATATAATATATTATTAATCATATTATCACCAAATTATTATTCAATGATAATTTTAAATTATAAAAGAAATATATTATTGTACTTTGTATTTATATCATGAAATTATTTAATATATTACTTCTATTTACCTTATTTTCATAATCAAAATAAATATTAGTATATAAAAATAATATATAATTAATATAAATATAATATTAATTCTATAATAATAATTAATATATATTTATAGGATTAATAATTTATGAGAGTAATAAATATTTTTATGAAATATATTAATAATTAATATATTAATATATTAGTATTTTATTATAATATATTTTATATGATTAATAAATATATTTTTATAGAATATATCAGAGGTAGTTTGGGTATTATATGGCTAGTGATCTTGAATTCTGATAAAATACTAAATATGTTAGTTATGAATTTTTAATCATTGTATTATAGCGTATTAAATGCAATGATCTTAGTTTACTAAGGATCCAATCACTCTAGGATTCAGATGACCCAGTGATCTTAAATCAATATGGTGATCTCATTTGGATCACCAAACACTATTTATAGAGAATTTTTTTAAAAATAATAATTTACTCTATCTTATCAGGTATTTAATTTTAACTAACCTGCAATAGATTCAGGACAGGTGTGGATAATAGTAAAACTTATCCACAATGATGAAATCTAACTAGGATATATATATAACTCTTCAAAAATTTTCTACTTATCCTTTCCTCTAGTTGCTCCACCTGTGAGAAAGATTAAACATATGAAATGTTATACATCACTATGATTAGTTGTTCATTTTTTAATTGATTATTTCTCTTAGTTTAAGAGATATTTTATATTTTAAAGAATAATATATCTGTTTCTCATATTTTTTTATTGTTGAAAATTTGATTTGATTATATTCTATATCTTTGATTTTTATTTTGTTTAATGTTGTATGAAGTATTCATTTTTATTTTATATTTATTTATTTATTTAATTTATATATAAAAAATTAATTTTTGTAACTTTATTTGATCCGGTCAATCCAACTTATCCTGTCTAACTTTGTCCACCCCATCGAGTGCTAAGTATAGATGTGTATAGGTAATGGCCTGCCCAATCAGTACCTAACACATTGCCCTCCCTAATTTCGTTTGGAAGAAACGGTGGATGGAGCCCATCTCATGTTCCATTATATTTATTAAATAAGAATTGAAGGAGCAAGGTGCCTGAGGGAGTTAGCAGAGATCAAGAGAGAGGAGGAACAATGATACAATAGCTAAACATAACACTGAATATTGAACTTCATGGATACCCCCATTCTGAAAAACAGTAAATTAAGTACCATTTCTCATGCACCACCTGTCAAGTAGTTGATGAGCAAAAGGAGCTGGCAAGATTTGAGAATCCAAAATTCAAATTCATTAATTCAAAACTCAAATTAAAATGTTTAAAATTTGAACTCTAATTCTCTCAAGTGATTGATGAGGAAACTAAGGTTGATCAAGATTTGAAAATTCTATTTCTCTCAAATGATTGATAAGAAAACCATGCTAGATCAATATTTGCAAATTCAAAAATAAATTCAAAAATTATTATGGTTGAGCTTCCATAGAAGTTGTGACACTGATTGTGTATTGATTCTCTTATCTAGATTATAATTTTCTTGCCCAATTATCATGGTTAATTGAGTTTCCATAAAAGTTGTGATATTGATTCTCGGTAATAGATATAGTATTTATTCTCTTACCAAATTTATCATGGCCCCTTACCAAAATTATCATGGTCAAGTTTGCATAAAAATTGTAATATTGATTATCCATAAAAGTCACATCATCGATTCTCTTACCAAAATCATCTAGGTTTAAATCTCTATAAAAGTTGTGACATTGATTACATTACTAAAATTTCTATTGCTGTATAATTATATACTAAATATTGTATATGTGATGTATTGTACTATAAAGAATATTAATGAATAAAATTAGAATTTCCTATGATTTTCTCTCAGTATTAGAGCTTGCTATATAATGGCTACACCCTCTTGCATGTCCTTTTCTAGTTCCACCAAATTTCGTTGTCATTTAAACATCAATCTTTTAAAATATGTTGTGACAATAAAACTTTCTCCTACAAAGTACCTGGGCTCAAGAACATAAGTCAAAGATGTATTGGGAGTCGACATGATTGGTTTTCGTAATAGAAGTGCTTCTACACAGCTTCAATTCATCTCCATTGTTGATGATGATTCTAATGGCAGGAAGGAGACCCCAATCTTGGATAGAATTCATGGGAGTGGTCGGATAGACTTGTTCGAGATTAGCCCACAAGAAGTCCTACAAAAGAAATCTTTGGATATGCAATTGGTCCCGGACATGGTGCAAGTAGGTCAGATTAAGCCATGCCCCACCCAATCCTTATTTGAAAACCCATAGGTTGGGTCGGATTCACAAACTAGACTTGATCTAAATTTTGGCTGGGGACTTGGTCTTGTATTTTTCACGAATGGGCTTGACCCAATCTAAACTCAATTTGGCTCAATCTAAAACCTGAATCATATTAATCTCCTTCTTGTTCACTCTAGATATCTTTAAATGATTTCTCATTTAAAATAATTCCTCTTTCATCTTAGCAGCTACATCTTCTCCCATTTATTTTTACTTAACTATATTTAAATATTCATATTTCATTATTTATTTCAGTGGATTCTTATTTATAATATCTTTCAAAATATTAATATCATGTAAAATTCATACTTTGTAAATTGAAAAATGATCAATTACTTGAATGAAATTTAAAATTTTTGAACGAAAATTCAAGTTTAATTTGGCTGTTTTTAGTTTAATTTTTTTACTATTTTTATATTTATTTATTAACTATTATATTTAGCTTTAAAAGAATACTCAAATTCTTGATTCAAATTGCAAACTCGGTCCAACCCAAACCTAATCATTTCAAGTTAGGTTTAGGTGATACCTGACCCTGACTTGGCCCAAATGACCCGTTAGGTTTAAAATTCTTTTTATGAATTGGACATGAGTTGATCAACAGATAGGTTGGGTTTGGTTCCAAAATCATAACCCCATTATGAAATTAAGTCAGGTCGGGGTCATACATGCCCAAGTCGAATTGGATCATTTGCAGCTGTTGGATATAAAATACCCCCAGCTGAAGTTTGTAAAAGACCGACCCTTTCAGGATTTTTCCGGCTTCCGACCTTGTGTGACGTCTCTTTGAACTCCCTCGACCATCCGAACTTCTCCGACAATGAGCTTCCCCATTCATCTATCGGACTGCTCCAAACGTCCTCTGAACTCCGCTATCAGCCGATTTTCTACGGTGATCGACTATTCTCCGAATCTCTTCCAGACTTCTTCCGGCCACGGACGACTTTACTCCGAACTTCGTCCGGACTTCGTCAGTGTCCGAGCTTCTCCGACAATGAGATTTCTACAGTAACCAGACTCCATCCAAGTTTCTATGGCGATTGACCACCTTCTGGATTCCATCCGAGCTCCTACGAGAACCGGATTCCAGCCGAACTCCCACAGTGGAGGGATCCCAGATGAATTTCGACGACGGAAGGGCTCCACCAGCTGGATCTCTACTCCGAATTTCTACTGTAAGCAGTCTACTCCGAACTTCTACTGCAAACGGTCTACTCCGGATCTCTACTGTAAGCGAATTCCATCCGAGCCTCTATTGTAAACGAATTCCTTCCGAACTTCTATTATAGGCGGACTTCAGCCGAGCTTCTTCATAGCCGAATCCCAGCCGAGCTCCTACAATGAACGGATCCCAGACGAGCTTCTACAACGGGGTAGACTCAGTCAGCCAGGTCACTACTCCGAGCTTCCATGACAACTGATCTTCGACCGAGCTTCTACAACAAGCGGCCTCCTTTCAGGCTTCTGCAAGAATCGGATTCCGTCCAAACTTCCACAGCGGATGGATTCCGGATGAGCTTCTACAATAGACGAACTTCAGCAGCTGAATTTCTACAACGACCGATCGCCTCCGGTGTCTGCCGAACCTCCCTAGCCATCAGCCTTCAATAGCGTCAGCCGGACTTCCACAACGCCATCCAGACTTCCACAGGATCCTCAGACTCCTCCAGCAGACAAACCTCCCCAACGCCATCCGAAGTCCACCACCGGCCGACCCTCCGTCAGATTCTTCATGAAATCGGACTTCTTCGATGGATAATCTTCAGACGAGCTTCCACATCAGGCAAATTTCAGACGGACTTCTCTAGCAATCGAACTTCTATCAGACTTCACCAACAGAAAGTCTCCATCCGAGCTTCGACAGCAAATGACTCCCGTCTGTAGCATCAGTGTCCGAGGCATCCGACAACAGTAGACTCGTCAGCAACCTCGAAAATATCCGAGCTTCTCCTAGATCGATGAGATAGAGAGCTATTCCGCTCCATCAGACATCTCAGCCGAGCTCCAACCGACAGATCCGAACTCTCTGGCAAGTCACGACAATGGCTACTACCCTACTCCACTCTCTGCAACGGATTTCGCGTGGCTCCACCACTCTCTGGTAAGTCGCGACAACAGACACTACTCCACTCTTCGGGCTCTACCATTCTCTGGCAAGTTGTGACAACGGACACTACTCCATTCTCCGTAACAAACTCCACGTGGCCTTGAACGGCCCCTGATGCCACTACTCTCCGTAACAAACTCCGCGTGGCTTTGAACGGTCCACTACCAGGCGGTTACAGACATCGATGTCAATCAGTTACGCTCTCCGTCTATAAAAAGGGACCCCCAGATACATTCTTCTCTAAGCTCTAAACTCTATTTCGAAACTCTGTAAAAATTTTTACTTGAGCACTCCATTTCTGTTGAAGCAGAGTACTGACTTGAGCATCGGAGGGTCTTACCGGAGCACCCCCAACTCTGGTTTAGACTTTCCTTGCAGGTCCCGACGGCGGATGCGACCCCTCGACTCTAGCTTCTCTGGCGTCGACGGAATTCTGCACCAACAGAATTGGCGCTAGAGGAAGGGACTGAACCTTCGCAGTACCCTTGTTCTTAAAGGAGTGCTCAATGGAACTGTCTCTGGTCATCTTCTCTGACATCCTCTTCTCCTTCTCCTTCTAGATCTCCACTTGATGCCTCCCCGAAAGGCATCCACCAGGCGATCCATGGCCTCCGCGGCTAGATCTCAGTGAGCTCCGCAAGCTCCGACCTCGTCTCCAGTTTTTCAGACTCCTCCTTCTCCTCCGGCAATGGCAGTCAGTATGGAGCAGTTCGACCTGCTGGTTCAGCAGGTCAGAGGCCTCACCGAAGTAGTACAGGCCATGCAGCAGTCGCAGCAGCCACAGGCATCAATGCAGCTGGAAAGAGCATTGTCGGAGTTCCAGAATCCGATGACCGAGTAGGCCACTTGGGCCAGCCACCCTGTCTTCCCCGAAAAGGGGAAGCAGAAGGCGGAGAGCCCTCCGTCCGATCATGATTCCACCCCCGGAGAGTCCTTACCTCCTTTCCACCAGAAGACCCTCGAGACTTGCAGTCGAGAGGATCTCCTGAATCAAAGATTCCAAGAGATGAACCGACGGATCGAGGAGTTCATCAAACGAGGTCGGCTCGACAGATTCATCCGACGCTGACCTGAAGGAAGGAAGGATCGATCGAGGGCCCTGCCACAGCCAGAGCCGCCAAGGGGGGAGGAACAGCCTGAGGATCAGCCTCCAATCGGGATCCTCCACACCATCTCTGGAGGACCCCGACGGGGAGCACCCAGTGGATCGACCGTACCACCCAAGCGGCAGAGGACTGAAGAGTCTATAACCTTTACTGAAGAAGATGCCTGGGAGATTCAATTCCCACATAATGATGCAGTTGTAGTTTCTTTAAATATTGCTGACTATGATGTACGCCGCATTCTTGTTGATAGTGGAAGCTCGATCGATATTCTGTTTTATGATGCTTTCTCGAAGATGTCCATTCCAGATGGTCGATTAGGACCGGTAAACTCCCTGTTGGTAGGGTTCACTGGTGATGCTGTGCCAGTGGAAGAAGTAATAACTTTTATTGTAGTTGCGGATCGGTATCCGAAACAATCTAGAGAGCTAGTGAATTTTCTGGTAGTGAGGGCACCGTCTGCCTACAACGTAATACTTGGCCGACCTGGCCTGAACGCCCTCCGAGCTATAGTATCGACCTACCATTTGAAATTAAAATTTTCTACTAGCTAAGGGGTCGGAGAAGTCAGAGGAGATCAAGCCCTGGCAAGACATTGCTATAACATAGTCCTACAAAGAAATGGTCAGCCTGACACCTGTCCGGTTGATGGGTTGGACACTCGCGATGACCTTGCTGAAGAACGGGGCGAGCCAATTGAAGATCTTGTCTCAATTCTTTTGAACGATGGGAATGAGGAGCATGTAGTGAAGATCGGCTTTAACCTAGGAGAAGAGGTATGGACACAACTCATTAATTTCCTACAAAAGAATGCGGATGTTTTCGCTTGGGTCCCGACAGACATGCCAGGGATTGATGCGACAGTCATGGAACACCGTCTGGCTGTTGATCCCAAACACCGACCGACGAAGAAAAAAGTTCGAAGTCATGCACCGGAAAGACAAATGGCAATAGCTGAGGAAGTTGATAAACTCCTGAAAAGCCGGGTTCATCAGAGAGGTCAACTATCCGAGCTGGATTTCCAATGTGGTCCTGGTTAAGAAGGCGAACGGTAAATGGAGGATGTGTATAGACTTCAAGAAGCTGAATAAAGCCTGCCCGAAGGACAGTTATTTTCTATCCAGAATCGATCAATTAGTGGATGCAATCTCGAGCCACGAGCTTCTCACTTTCATGGATGCATTCTCCGGCTACAATCAAATCAGGATGACGTCAGAGGACGAAGAAAAAACTACTTTTATTACTAACCGTGGCCTTTATTGTTACAGGATCATGCCTTTTGGCCTCAAAAATACAAGGGTGACCTATCAGCGGCTGGTAAACAAGATCTTCAAAGGGCAGATCGGCTGCAACATGGAGGTCTACGTAGACGATATGCTTGTAAAAAGCAAATCCTCGATGAACCATGTCACCGACCTTGAAGAGACCTTCAGTGCCCTTCGAAAATACAAGTTGAAGCTGAACCCAGCCAAGTGCGCTTTTGGAGTAACCTTAGAAAAATTTCTGGGCTTTATGGTATCGGGGCGCGGGATCGAAGCAAATCCGAAAAAGATTCACGCCATCCAGGAAATGATCGCCCCAAAGTCAATAAAGAAAGTTCATCGCCTTACTGGGAGGGTAGCGGCTCTAAATCGTTTCATCTCAAGATCGGTCGAGTGGTGCCTACCTTTCTTTCAGACCCTCAAGCAATCGAAGAACTTCTGTTGGACCACTGGATGTCAGCAAGCGTTCGAAGAGCTGAAGAACTACCTTGGCTCATCTCCACTATTGGCAAAGTCCGAGCCTGGAGAGGAGTTGTTCCTGTACCTGGCGGTCTTCCCTGTGGCCCTCGCAGCAGTTCTGATTAAGGAAGAAGCAAAAATTCAACGGCCGATCTACTACATAAGCTGAGTATTGAGAGACGCCGAAATCAGGTATACTAAGTTAGAGAAACTAACTTACGCCTTGTTGATTGCAGTTCGAAGGCTCTGATCTTACTTTCAAAGACACACCATAACACTGCTCACTGACCAGCCGATTAAGGCGGTTTTGCATCGAGCGGATGCCTCTGGGAGGATAGCGAAATGGACAGTCGAGCTCACGGAGTTCGACATCGACTATCGACCTCGGCCGATGATAAAAGTCCAGATATTAGCAGACTTCGTGGTGGAATGCACTATCCCGGAAGAGGCCGAACTTGGACGAGATGAAGCTGACAACCCAGGGCTCCAGCCAAACTCCCCTGAAGAAAGGGCAGATCTCCCTAATGGTTTTTGGGCCCTCTACGTAGACGGTTTCTCCAACATGTCAGACGCAGGCGCGGGTCTGATCTTGATCAATCCAGATGGAATTATCATGGAGTATGCACTGTGCTTCGAGTTTCCTGTGATAAATAATGGAGCAGAATATGAAGCTCTGATTGCAGGACTAAAGGTCGCCAAAGAATTAGAAGTAGATCGATTTCAAGCCTACAGTGACTCTCAATTAGTAGTGGGACAGGTCAGTGGTAATTATGAAGCTCGGGAGGATAGTATGGCCAAGTATCTCGAAAAGGTAAAGGAGATCATCCCTACCTTTGGCAGCTTCGACATCAGGCAGATCTCAAGAGCAAAAAATATCAAGGCCGACCTTTTCTCCAAGTTGGCTACACTGGCTCTGACTGAACTGCCTAAGGAAGTCTTCTTCGAAGTTCTGAAGTGCCCAAGTACGGAAGAATCACAACTTATGATGGAGATCAGCCATGAACCCAGTTGGATCGACCCATTGATTGCATACCTCAAGGATGGGGTTCTTCCTCCTGATGCAAAAGAAGCTCGAAGGCTTAGGAACCAGGCCTCCCAATATATCCTTTACGAAGGCAAGCTATACAAGAGGTCATATTCTTTGTCCCTCCTGAAATATCTCCGGCCTTCTGAAGCCGACTTCGCCTTGAGAGAGGTACATGAGGGAGTCTGTGGAAGTCACCTGGGGGCCAGATCTTTATCCCATAAGCTGCTCCGATAAGGCTATTACTGGCCTACCATGTACCACGACTCCATCGAATATGTCAGAAGATGTGATCGGTGTCAGAGATATGCAAATATACAAAGGCAACCTGCCTCCGAACTTACACCATCGAGTGTCCCATGGCCGTTTGCGCAATGAGGGATGGATATCCTCGGACTTTTTTCCATGGCATCTGGGCAGCGGAAGTTTCTCCTAGTGGCAATAGACTATTTCACCAAGTGGGTCGAAGCTGAATCTTTGGCAAAAATCATAGAAGCTAAAGTGTAGGACTTCGTCTGGAAGTCAATTATTTGTAGGTTCGGCTTACCTAGAACCCTCATTACTGATAATAGGCAGCAATTTGTTGGAACAAGATTTGCTGAATTTTGTGAGGACCTAAATATCTCCCATAACTTCACTTCGGTAGCCCATCCGCAAGCAAACGGCGAGACCGAGGTGACTAACAGGACTTTGTTGCAAGGCATCAAGGCGAGACTTGAAAAAGCAAAGGAAACTTGGGCAGATGAGCTTTATCATGTGTTATGGGCATACCAAACTACTCAGAGATTGCCCACAGGGGAGACCCCCTTTGCCTTAGCCTTCAGGATAGAAGCCATGATCCTGATTGAACTCAAGCTTCTGTCGGCACGAGTCGTGGCATTCGACGAGCAGCGCAACCCACAGGATCTCAAGGCCAACCTCGACTTGTTAGAAAAGAATCGGGAGATAATTCGAGTTCGGATGGCGGCTTACAAGCAGAAAGTAGCCTGCTACTACAATTCTCGGGTGAAAAGCAAAACCTTCAGGGTGGGGGACCTGATACTTCGGCGAGCCACTGTCTCACAACCTCAGAATCAAGAGAAATTTGTCCCGAATTGGGAAGGCCCGTATGAAGTCAAGGAGGTAGTCCGGCCCGGAACATACTATCTAAAAGAGCTTGGAGGAGCAGAGCTTCCGCGACCATAGAATTCAAAAAATTTATGAATGTATTATCGATAGCTTTGCCTTAAATAAAAATTTCATATTTGCATATTTTTTCTTTTAGCATGAGTTTATAACGATAGGAAGTAACTCTCTCATACAATCGAAATTAAGCATGTTAGGAACAGGAGAAAAACCTCGTCCTAACATGAACAAAGTCGAAGGTCCGATTACTTAAAGACCGGATGGGGGGAGAGGCCCTTGCAACGGCCTTTATGTGCCCCCACAGTCTTGTTAGGAACAGGAGAAAAATCTCATCCTAACACGAGCAAAGTCGAAGGTCCGGTTATTTAGAGATCGGATGGGGGGAGAGGCCCTTGCAACGGCCCTTATGTGCCCCCACAGCCTTGTTAGGAACAGGAGGAGAACCTCATCCTAACATGAGCAAAGTCGAAGGCCCGGTTACTTAAAGATCGGATGGAGGGAGAGGCCCTTGCAATGGCCCTTATGTGCCCCCACAGCCTTGTTAAGAACAGGAGGAGA
Organism: Elaeis guineensis; assembly: GCF_000442705.2. Classification (NCBI taxonomy): domain Eukaryota; kingdom Viridiplantae; phylum Streptophyta; class Magnoliopsida; order Arecales; family Arecaceae; genus Elaeis; species Elaeis guineensis. The sequence continues at coordinate 21,234,356 of NC_025993.2, read as the reverse complement.
ACCTCGTCCTAACATGAGCAAAGTCGAAAGCCCGGTTACTTAAAGACTGGATGGGGGAAGAGGCCCTTGCAGCGGCCCTTATGTGCCCCCACTGCCTTGTTAGGAATAGGAGGAGAACCTCGTCCTAACATGAGCAAAGTCGAAGGTCCGATTATTTAAAGACCGGATGAAGGGAGAGACCCTCGCAATGGCCCTTATGTGCCCCCACAGCCTTGTTAGGAACAGGAGGAAGACCTCGTCCTAGCATGAGCTGAAATTGGCTACGTCGGGGACAGGAGGAGAACCTCGCCCTAACACAAACAAAGATCCGATCGATCAGGACCGGATGAGGAGAAAAACCTCCTCAGTGGCTCCTCTACATCCCCACAACCCCGCTAAGAGCAGAGGGAAAACCCTCACCTAAAGGAAAAATCCTCGTCCAAATAAAAAGAAAAAGGGAGATAAGAAGGGAAGGTGACGAACTACACCAGCAATAAGTGAAAAATGAACTACATCAAAGACATGAGGGACCTCATCTCAACAAGGAAGGATATTCTTATCAAAAATCCTCAGTCGCCGAGAGGGAATTCAACACAGGTCGAGGAAAAATAGGCAAAGAAGTTCGGTAAATGACAACTCGATACCAGAATGGACAAGGTAATAAAAAATTTTCTTTTCATTTCATTAATGAAGTGTACATTACAAAGCCTTGAAGGCCAAAAAAGAGAAACGACAAGGAAAAAAAAAGAATACATGGAAGGATGAAAGATAAAAAAAAAGGAGGCTCTAAGGAAGCTTAGCTTCTTCCGACTTCGAGTTCTCGGTTCTGGTCCTTATTGGGGATTGCTTTAAGTTTTCGACTTCTTCCTCTAGTTCCATCTTTTTCAGCAGCATCTCTCAGTACATCTGGTGGAACCGTCGGCTTTTGCCCTTCGACTCCCAAAGCCTCTTCCTCAGGACTTCGAACTTCACCTCGGCATCTTTGACCGTCTGCTGCTCGTGGACCAGCTGAATCTTCAGCCGCTGCAGTTCGGCCTCCTCCCACCCAAGGGCCACAGACAGTTCTGCCATGGTCTCCCTTAAGGAGTGAAGCTCGTCGGAGCCTTGTGCAGAGGCATGCTGGACTCTCTCAGACAGCTGCCTCTGAAGGCGGGCAACTTCGTTGGTCGTCGTCTGGAGCTTCCTTCGGTAGTCCTCTACTTGTCTGCTCCAGCCGACTCGGTAGGCGTTATAGTTCACCTCGGCATCCTGCAGCTGCTTTTGAAGGTCGGAGAACTTCTTCGACCAGTCTCGATCATGGTCGGCCTGGATTGTGAGCCAGGATGAGCTCCCTTCCAACTGGCTGATCTTCTCCCGTGCGACCGTCAGCTCGACTTCAAGGGAGCTGATCTTGGAAGCCTGAGTCCAAGATCGGTCGCTTGCACATTTTCGAAGTTCCTCAAGCTCCATCGTGAAGTCGGCCTTCCTCTGAGTGTATTCCATGAAACCTTTCTTGTGGAGGTCCCGAAAGCGAGTAGCCTCCGCAGTGACCTCTGAATGGCTCTCCCTTAGTCGGTGAAGTTCGTCTTCCAGCTTCTTGGATTTCTTCGTCAACTGACGAACTTTTCTTCGGAGGTCTCGAATCATCGACTTCAGAGGAATCTCCTCTGGCAGGGGAAGAGCTTCGGCATGGCACTGTCATTGAAAAGCAAGAGCACCATGACTCAAATTAGTGCAAGAAGACAAAAAAGAAGGAAAAGAATGCAGAAGAAAAAAGGGTGCTCTTTGTAAATAAGAATCCAATTTCATTGATTAAATAATTTTCAAGTATAAGAGAACGAAAAAAGTCACCACAAAGAAAAAATACAAAACTAGAGGTTTCGGACCTCTGGAGCAGAAGTGAAGGGGCTCGGCGTCTCCAGAAGATCGACAGCGGCGGCCGCAGCGGTCGACGAGGTTCCAGCTGGAGGAGGACCGACAGTGGCTTCGAAAGGTCCAGCTTCATCGTCGGACGCCTCATCCAAAAGTCGAGGTCCAGTTCGAAAAACCTTCCGACCACCTTCTCTTGACATAGTTTGAAACCCTTGATGAAGGCGTCCTAGCCGAACTGGACTTGTAGATCCTCCATCTCGGAGGAGGCCTTGAACTCCTCCACTGCTCGGGCCCCTGCCTCCGAGACCAGGGATGGGATCCATGCTTTCAACTCGAAAACCTGCACCTTCAGTTCGAAAACCTCGGCCTCAGCCTTCTTTCTCTCCTCCTCCAAGACGGTCCTCAGATCGGACGAGGTTTGTCCCTCCTTTTCCAGCACCTCTTGGAGACTTATGACCTTGATGATCTTTTTCTCGAGGCGGGCGGCCTCAACCAGGCGACCTTCCTCCGCCCGAGCTGCCTCCCTCTTGATGATCTTCACCACCTCGACGTTGGCAACAAGCTGGTGCCCAATCTGCAAGAGAGGCCGGGGAGTCAATATAAAGGCTAAAGAGTAAATTATGTAAAGAAGCAAGAAGGAGAAAAAAGTGAATTAATCTACTTCGAGAAAAGATCCCAGAGAGTCCCAAACCCACAGCTCAAGATCCGCAAGGACGATCCTCTAGACAATCTCGGACAGAATGCATCCTTCAACCAGCCTCTTTATTAAATCCCTGTTGTTGAAGGGATTTTCCCCTAGGTCCTCCTCAGAGCCGTCGGCCCCCTCGACGGCAGCCTTGCGGCTGCGGCTCTTCCAGGCCAGGGTCTTCTTTCTCCTCCTCCCTTCGGCCCTGGGTGCCCCCTTGGGACGAGCCTCTGGAACGGGATCCTCGGCCGGGGGGCTCCTTGAAGGGGCTCGGGGGACTTCGGGTTTGACATCGGAAGGGACGTCGACGGCAACGACCACCTGAGCAGGCGCGACCAAACTTGTCCCTTCTGTCGTGGCCCTCTTCGCTGACCCTGAAGTCGAGGTGCCTTTTCTCTTGTGGGTCTTGAGACCCTGGGCTAACCTCCGAGCCACGCCTGCGTCCATGTCTGCAATAAAAGAAGATCAGCACGGCTCAGAGATAGAATAAGAAAAATGAGAAGCAAAATATATATATATATATATATATAATGGTACCGACAGGGTTAAGAGGACTCAGACTGACGTTGAACAAGAGTTGTTCCTTCAGAAGTTCAGAGAGGAGGGGGGCTTGATAGGCCTCGAGCTTTTCAGAGGCTTCGAGGCCGTCCCTTTCCAGGCTAGAAGTTCGATGGACAGAATATCTTAGAAAGCCCCAAGGGGGTAATCCTAGCTCCAAGGTCGGGCATCGGACATAGAAGAACCTCTCCTTCCAGTTGTGGATAGAAGAGGGAGCGCCTTTCAGCTACCCCTTTCTACTGAACTGAGGGGAGAAGTACCATCAGTCCTTTGTCGAGAGATGACGCTTGAAGGTGTAGAAATTCCTAAACAAAGAGAGAGTCGGCCGAACTTCAGCTAAACTACAAAGAGAAAGAAATCCTATCAAAAACTTAAAAGAGTTCGGCGCTACTAAGACCAGGAAAATGTTCAAAAAATGAAAGAGAGCGACGATAAAAGACGAAAGTGAAAGTCGAAGTCCGGCACGGAAGGCCTCCTGGTACAGACAGAAGTGGCTGGGAGGAGGGGCGCTAGCCCAGTCAGTTGGCCCGAAAAGCTCCAGCTCGTACTCCGGAGGAACTCCATACTGAATCCTTATCAGTGAGAGTTCATCCGGAGTCAAAGAGCTGGGGATGGTGTCCGGCATAAAGACCAGACGAGGTTCTGTCCTAACTATGGGTTCGTCTATGGTACAAGGACTTTGGGGAACTGGGGCTGACGAACTCCTAGAACCGCTAGAAGAGGAGATATCGGAAGATATTTTGGATCAAATGGAAGCCACAAAAATCTCAAAAAAAATCAAAAAAAATAGCAAACAAGCTCTCGAGGAAGCTAAACGAATGGAATACAAAGAAGAAAGAACAGAAAAATGACAAAAAGTTTCAGAACTAACCTAGGTTGGCCCAAGGAGTGCAGGAAGACGGCAAGGATGATGGAAGTCGACCCGAAGGATGCCTAAGGCCGAGAAGGATGCTAGAGGAAGCTGGAGCTCTCGAAGAAGAGGAGGGGGATCGAGGGATTCTCTCAGGCAAAGTGAAACCCCTGAAGGAGGAGGACGTGTTTAAATAGACCCCAGGGTCCGACGTAATAATGATTGCGGATCTTCTCTGGCCGACCTACACTCACCGTGTGTCCCACTCACCATGGCAGGCGGCTAAAAATGGCTGACAACTAACGAAATCATTATTGCACCATACCTAGAGCCACACCCCAGCGGGAAGTTCGAAAAAATCTTTTCGGATCGCTTTGATTTGAAAAGACTCTGGCACCAGCGTGCCAAATGCCAAAATATCTGACAACCACTGAGTGTGGAAATCAAGAGGGCAACTTCGGCTGTGAGAATTTTTCTGTACTTCATTCGAAATCCGAACTCGAAAGTAGGAGGATTGGTGTTGGGTATAAAATACCCCCAGCCGAAGTTTGTAAAAGACCGACCCTTCCAGGACTTTTTCGGCTTCCGACCTTGTGTGACGTCTTTCTGAACTCCCTCGACCATCCGGACTTCTCCGACAATGAGCTTCCCCATTCATCTACCGGACTGCTCCAAATATCCTCTGAACTTTGCTATCAGTCGATTTTCTACGGTTATCGACTATTCTCCAAATCTCTTCTAGACTTCTTTTGGCCACGGACGACTCTACTCCGAACTTCGTCAGTGTCCGAGCTTCTCCGACAACGAGATTTCTACAGTAACCAGACTCCATCCAAGTTTCTGCGGCGGTCGACCACCTTCTGGATTTCATCCGAGCTCCTACGAGAATCGGATTCCAGCCGAACTCCCACAGTGGAGGGATCCCAGATGAATTTTGACGACGGAAGGGCTCCACCAGTCAGATCTCTACTCTAAATTTCTACTGTAAACGGTCTACTCTGAACTTCTACTGCAAACGGTCTACTCTGGATTTCTACTGTAAGCAAATTTCATCCGAGCCTCTATTGTAAACAAATTCCTTCCGAACTTCTATTACAGGCGGACTTCAGCCGAGCTTCTTCATAGTCGGATCCTAGCCGAGCTCCTATAATGAACGGATCCCAGACGAGCTTCTACAATGGGGCAGACTCCGTCAGCCAGGTCAATACTCTGAGCTTCCATGATAACTGATCTTCGATCGAGCTTCTACAACAAGCGGCCTCCTTTCAGGCTTCTGCAAGAATCGGACTCCGTCCGAACTTCCACAGCGGATGGATTCCGGACGAGCTTCTACAACAGACGGACTTCAGCAGCTGGATTTCTACAACGGCCGATCACCTCCAATGTCTGCCGAACCTCCCTAGCCATCAGCCTTCAATAGCATCAGTCGGACTTCCACAATGCCATCCAGACTTCCACAGGATCCCTAGACTCCTCCAGCGGACGAACCTCCCCAACGCCATCCGAAGTCCACCGTCGGCCGATCCTCCACCAGATTCTTCATGAAACCAGACTTCTCCAATGGATAATCTTCAGACGAGCTTCCACATCAGGCAAATCCTAGACGGACTTCTCTAGCAATCAGACTCCTACCGAACTTCACCAACAGAAAGTCTCCATCCGAGCTTCGATAGCAGATGACTTCCGCCTGTAACATCAGCGCCCGAGGCATCCGAAAATAGTAGACTCGTCAGCAACCTCGAAAACATCCGAGCTTCTCCTAGATCGATGAGATAGAGAGCCATTCCGCTCTATCAAACATCTCAGCTGAGCTCCAGCCGACAGATCCGAACTCTCTGGCAAGTCACGACAATGGTCACTACCCTACTCCACTCTCTGCAACGGATTTCGCGTGGCTCCACCACTCTCTGGCAAGTCGTGACAACGGACACCACTCCACTCTCCGAGCTCCACCATTCTCTGGCAAGTCGCGACAATGGACACCACTTCACTCTCCGTAACAAACTCCACGTGGTCCTGAACGGCCCCTGACGCCACTACTCTCCGTAACAAACTCCCCGTGGCTTTGAATGGCCCACTACCAGGCGGTTACAAACGTCGCTGTCAATCAGCTACGCTCTCCGTCTATAAAAAGGGACCCCCAGATACGTTCTTCTCTAAGCTCTAAACTCTATCTCGAAACTCTGCAAAAATTTTCACTTAAGCACTCCATTTCTGTTGAAGCAGAGTACTGACTTGAGCGTCGGAGGGTCTTGCCGGAGCACCACCAACTCTGGTTTAGACTTCTCTTACAGGTTCCAACGGCGGATGCGACTCCTCGACTCTAGCTTCTCTTGCGTCGGTGGAATTCTGCACCAATAGCAGCCCTTGTTGAAATGTTAGTAGTAGCATGGTCTACTGTAGAAATTGTTTTGTGCAAAGATTTCAAAGAAAATAGTTCTCTATTTAGCTGCAATTGTAGAATTTGTGCCATGATAATTTCTTTGCTCTTAATTGTTATTTATGCAAATTCAAAATTTTTTATGATACCCTTAGTGCCATGGCATGTCTAATCATGAATAAAACTAAGATCTATTGATTGTTACAAGGAATCGAACACAAGCATAAAACTTTTATGACTTTTATGTTGTGAGCATGCATGCCACTTCCCACAGAGATTGTTTCTTTACTTCAAGGATATGAATATATATATATATATATATATATCTTTCGAAGCTTCACAATATGCTGCCTTTCTGGACAAAAATGCAAAAACAATAAGAAATATGGAAATTTTTACCCAAAAAAAAAAAGAAATATGGAAATCAAAATTCTGGACAAGCTCTTTTTTAATCTAAAGGGAGAGGCTTTGTTCAATAGGGACAAGGAATTTTGGTTGTTCTTTTAATAATAGATAGGAATCAAATATATCCAGATTTGGAGGAAAGAGATTGGGTACTTCTAATATCTCATGTAAAATTTGTAATAAAGTTAGGCTCTCACCTATCCAATGTTGGCATCAATTCAATTATTCATTTTGAGTAGAAGACATATCCAAAACATTGGCTACAATGTTTTCATCTGATAATCATGATCAAGATTGGTTTGTAGACAATGGTGCTACTCCTCACATGACAGGTGATGCAGGTAATCTCTGCAATCTTTTTTTTATAATGACTCTGAGCTTATCATGGTATGGAATTCTACATGTTTTCCTAGAAATCACATAGGAGATGCAATACTTAATGCTGGACATGAATTAGTTGGTGTTAAAGGAGTTTTATTAGTGTCTTCTTAAAAAGGAATTTGATTTCTCTAAGCCAGTTTACATCGGAATATCCATGTACCAATGATTTTGTGATAAATGACAAGGAAAATGAGAAGGGGATAGAATTAGGAATTATACAAAGATGATTTATACGCCCTCAACTCATCTCCAAAGGCACTATTCTCTACATGATTTTTTTTTTTTTGATGTGAATAGAAGGTAGTCGGAAGCCACCCACATTTTATTCAATGAACAGAGAATACAAAGCACACTGTAACAAAGTTCTTAGCAGAGTCTGACAATAGAAATTCAGCTTAGAAATATATTGCTAAATGGGAAACATAAGCAAAATATTCTCTACATGATTTAAGGCAGCCAATAAAGATGTATAACATCATCACTTGAGACATCCACAATTTAAGGTAGTTTGTTCCTCAAGAAGCAAGGATCGATTCCAATTGTACGAAGAAATAACAGCAAGGCTATTTGTGAAAGTTGTCAATTGAGAAAGTCCAGTAGATTACCTTTTCCTCTCAATCTCTAACGGTAATGATTCTTTTGAAAACTTCCATTGTGATTTGTGGGGACATGCTCTTATACTTCAATTCAAAATTTGAATTTTTGGTTTCTTCTTTCACTTTGAAAAATATGTTGAATGACAATTTGGAAAACCTATCAAAATATTCCAATCAGATGGTAGACGAGTTTATGAGAATTGATTGTGTTAATGACTTTAAATTTAAGGAACAATCTATCAAATTTCTTGCCCACACACAAGCTTAAAATGGCATTTTCGAATATAAAACTGCAATATTTATGCCTTGGTTTGACATTGATGTTTCAAAGTAAAGTTCCTCAAAAATAATGGTTGAAGCCTTTCTAAAAGATGTGTTTCTTATTCATAGACTGTGTTCATCATCCTTGGGGATGGATTCTCCATTTCAAAAATTAAATGGCAAATACCATATTATTCCTCCTTCAGAAGATCTAGGTGTCATTGTTATCTGTCTATGAGACTCTATTGTACACATAACTGATCCTCTTTCTCTACAATGCGTTTTTCTTGGATATAGTGACTGTCACAAAGGTTATCACCATCTGCATCCTCCTATAGGCTAGGTGTACATTTCTCTTAATGTTGCATTTTATGAATTGACATTCCATTCGCAAATACTTATCCCCTACTTGGGACTGCTAGTCCTACAGGTGGTGAAATTTCTATTGATATTAAGTGGCAATCACAACTAAATATCCATGTATTACTATTAATGTTCATATTTCTTCTGATATTGCTATTGACTCATTATAAATAGCTACAATCAATGAATTTAATGCTACTCATAGAACATAAAGACATCTATAGAGGATCCAGAAAATATTCCACCAACAGAACTCCTAGGTGACAGCTAATTAACATAAACATTAGATGAAGGAATGTCAAACGTCTTATCAAAAAAAGGAATGTCAAACGTTGCTCCACTAATAGAGATTCCATCACTAGATTCACCAAATATAAATATAGGCTTACATAAGCTTTCATAATTTGCTTTATGATTGATGATTTCCATCTCGTAACTTTTCTGAATCATTTTTTTGGTTGAAGCTTAATAAAGGATCATGTTATTGGAGATAATGGTGAAAAAAATCTAAGAGATTCTAACGAGGCATCAAAACATATTTGAAGTCTCTTGTGAAGTTCATGATAAGAGATTACTCTTTTAATTTTAGCCAAAGTGATACAATAGACAAATATATAATGAATTAAATTATCAAATGATGTGCTTATGGTTCAACTTGTCAAGAATGGTGTATGTTGGTGCATTAAACCCACTTTAAGCCACATGGTATCATCGTGTGAGATCAAAAAATTATCACTCTCAAAGCACCGATCTGCAATACGTTAACTTGCTGATAAGCAGATACTTAGGTCGGTCTTTTACTGACCTGAATAAAGATGCCTCGGTATTCTATGAATCTGAGATTGGGAGTCAGGATGACCAATCTCCTTCAGCTCACATTGATCTTGCTGAGGTCAACTATTACATTATCAGCGGCAGTTATCTCCGCGATCTCTGTAGATGGATCACGTATAGCTGGCCACGATCTCACATACAGTTGGCAAATACAACTAAGTACAACTTTACTTCCAGTTAATACATACAGCTGTACCCTAATTCACTTACAGATGGCTGTAACCGCCTAACAAACTCCTCTAACGGCTTAACAAATTTTGTAATGGCCTCATCAACCCCTCTATAAATAGAGAATCAGGGATCCTCTAGCGGCAATTTCATAGTCTCAAAACTATGGGAGGCTCTACTAATAGAGAACTTTACCAGTTCTTGAATAAAAACTCTAGTTCCTGCTTAGTCTTCTCTAGTTCCACCCTCTTCTCATGTTCTATTATTTTTTTCACCTCTTATTCTTAAAGCTTAAACTGACTTAAGCATCGAAGGGTCAAGAACCGAAGGATCCCTATTCGATTTTTTGACTTGTCTTATAGATTTTCATGAAGGCGCTTCAGATCGGACTGCAACCTACTTTTAGCTCGACTTCTTTTGATCTGCCCCATTCTCAGATTTTTGAGCTTCATAGCAATAGATTGGTGCTAGAAGGAGGGCTTTTTGATTTTTCTTGTGAAAAAGATGGTTAAAGTTCAAGCACAGCAACCCTCTCCATCCTCTCCTGAAGGAGTGTCGGAGGTGCCACAGCAGCAATTGATTACTATTGATTTTTAGTAGTTCAACCTTTTGGTTCAGCAAGTTCAAGCTCTGACAGCAGCTGTTCAATAATTTTAAAAGAAAGAGGAGTAATAGCAAAAAGAAGCTCCTTCTCTGAAAGCTACATCTCAGCATAGCCATCGACCAGTTCATCAAGATGAACATCACATTGATGATGAGGCTGACGGTGAATCTACTCCCAATTACATGAAGTCTCAAAGAGAGGATGATTTGGAGTGTAAGATCCAAGAGTTTGAGAAGCGCCTGGTAGAGATCCAGGTAGGAGGTCGATCCCAATATAAAGATAGCTATAATCTTCGGTCTCCTTTTTCTCAAGAAATCCTGAATGAGTCGATTTCGAATCAATTCAAGATGCCCACAATTGAGTCTTTTGATGGCTCCATTGATCCAATGGATCATATCGAGGGCTACAGAGCCCTCATGATCTTACAAGAGGCTTCTAATGCCTTACTATGTATTGTCTTCCCTACTACCCTCAAGAAAGCGGTAAGAGTATGATTTTTTGGACTCCCATATGGAGTCTATTTTTTCTTTTGAGTAGCTTGAGAGACTGTTTATTACGTACTTTGGTACTAACCAACCTTACTTGAGGTATACAGACAGTCTTTTTTCTATTAAGCAGTAGAAGGAAGAGGATCTCCGAAAATATCTGGCTCGCTTCAATGCAGCTACTCTAAAAATGAAAAATTTTAATGAGGCGGTCACCATGTTTACCTTAAAAAAAAAACTTCGAAGCAGTCGCCTTATCTTTTCTTTGAATAAAATTTTTTTAAATACCTATGATGAGATACTTGATCGAGTGCAGAAGTATGCTCAGGTCGAGGAAGAGGCTCCGACCAACCTCAAAAAAATTTGAGGTCAAGATGCCTGCCTCAACATTTTGATTCCGATGCTCCTCTGACCGCCCCTCGAGTATAGATCCTTATGAAAATCGAAGGAGAAGGATATCTTCGAAAATTCGATCTTATGAAGGCTCCACCAGAAAAAAGAGATAAAAAGAAGTATTGCTATTTCCACCAGGACCATGGCCATAATATCGAGGAATGTAGGCAACTATGGGATGAAATAGAAACCTTGATGCATCGGGATTATCTCCATAAATATGTGAGGCTGAGCAAAGCCATTGAGTTTCGACCTCAGACAGAAGGCAGTTCTGAAGATTATAACCGACCAATGGTCAGAGTCATACACATGATATCTGATGTCTTGCAGAGCACTAGTGATCCATCTCCTAAGAGACAGAAGATAGAAGAAATTATCTCTCTCTCAGAATGATATAAAAGAAATTCAAACCCCACATAATGATGCTACTGTTTTCTCCATGATAATAGCAAAATATGATGTAAAAAGAATTTTGGTTAATAATGAAAGTTCTACCGATGTATTGTTCTATGATGCATTCTTAAAAATAAATTTGACAGGTTAGCTGAAACAGGTCAGCACCCCACTCATTGGGTTCTCGGGCAATCTCATAGCTGTTGAAGGAGAAATTATTCTTCGATTATAGTATGACAGGAACCAAAGTAGTCGATGGTGCAGCTTACCTTTTTGATGGTTAAAGTCTCATCTGCTTACAATGCTATTCTTGGCCGACTTGATCTTAATGCTCTTAAAGTTATTATCTTCATGTACTATCTACTAGTATGATTCCTGACTAAGGAAGAAACTAGATAAATGCATAGAGATTAGATAATAGCTCGATAATGTTTCATGATAGCCTTCAGGATGAAACAACCCTCAGAAGGTGTGTTAATTGATGTGCGAGATCCAATAGATGAGGTCAGAAAAAATCGAGGTGAGCCCATTAAAAAGTTGGAGAATATTTCTTTGAGAGATGACCCAGGAAAAACAGTTTAGATTGGATCAAATCTTAAATCCGATCTAAGAGACAGGATGATCAAGTTCGTTAGGGCAAATATCGATGTATTCATCTGGTCAGCTTTTGACATGCTTGGTATTCCTGCTGATGTAATTATTTACAAGCTGAATGTTGATCTAGGGTTTAAGCCAGTTCAGCAGAAAAAAGAAGTTTTGCTCCAAAGAGGTAGAAAGTAATTGATGAGGAAGTCGATAAGCTCCTGAAGGTGGGATTTGTCAAAGAAGCTCATTATCTGAAATAGATATCCAATGTTGTTATGGTCAAAAAAGCTAATGGCAAATGAAGAATATGTATTGACTACAAAGACCTTAATAAAGTCTATCCAAAGGATAATTTTTTCTTACTGAGGATTGATCAGCTAGTGGATGCCACTTCGGGCCATAAACTTTTTAACCTTATGGATACTTTTTCAAGATATAACTAGATTAGAATGGCTTCTGAAGATGAAGAAAATACAACCTTCGTTACTAAAAGAGATTTGTATTATTATAAAATGATATCTTTTGATCTTAAAAATGCAGGTGTAATATACCAGCATCTCGCCAACAAGATCTTCAAGCATCAGATTAATCGAAATATGAAAGTTTATGTTGATGACATGCTAGTAAAGAGCATTGAGGAAGATTGGCATATTACCAATCTAAAGAAAGTATTTAGGGAGCTCAGGAAGCATCAGATGAAGCTTAATCCAAACAAGTATGCTTTCGGAGTAGCCTTGGGTAAGTTTTTTGATTTTCTTATAAATCAGAGAGGAATAGAAGCCAATCTCGAGAAGATTCATGCGTTGTTGGAAATGAAGTGTCCAACTATCATCAGAAAGATTCAGCAGCTCACCAGACGGATAGCAGCTCTCAGTCAATTCATCTCTAAATCAGCTGAAAGGTGTCTTTCATTCTTCAAGACATTAAGGCAGATCAAAAATTTCAACTGGACAATAAAATGCCAAAGTGCTTTTGATGATCTGAAGAAATATCTCAGCTCTGTACCTCTTCTCTCAAAACCAGTTGAAGGGAAAGAGTTATATATGTGTGTATCTATTTCACCTAATGCAGTTAGCTCAGTCCTTATTCGAGAAGACATAGACATTCAAAGATCGATCTATTATATAAGCAGATTATTGCGGGGCATTGAGATCTGATATGAAAAAGCTGAAAAAATGATATATGCTTTGGTCACATTGATCCGACGACTTCGATCATATTTTTAAGCTTACATAGTTATAGTATTGACCGACCAGCCATTAAGATCGATGTTATAGTGAGTCGACACATCGGGTCGGATTGCTAAATGGGTTATAGAACTCAGTAAATTTGATATTCAATATCGATCTCGATCGATAATAAAAAGCCAAGTACTAGCTGATTTTATCGTGAAATGCACTATTCCCGATGATGGGTTAATTTTAGAAAATCTTGGAGATAGTGACTCATTCTGGATTCTACATGTGAATGGAGCTTCAAATTCTCAAGAAAGTGGTGATGGCTTTATCCTGACAAGTTTTGAAGGGTTTATTACTAAGCATACCTTAAGGTTCAACTTCGAAACTTCCAATAATGGTGTTGAATATGAAATCTTGACTGTAGGATTAAAGATGACAAAAGAGCTTGGAGTCAAAAAGCTGAGGATTTTTATCGACTCACAGCTTATGGTCGGATAGGTACGAGATCAATTTGAGGCTAAAGATCCCGTAATGGCTCGATATTTACAGAATATAAAGGAACTGTCTCAAAATTTTGAGAAGTTAGAAGTCCTATAAATCTCAAGATTAGAGAATATCTGAGCTGATGCCTTATCATATCTTGCTATATAGGGATTTTTGAAACTTAATCAGAAGGTCTTGATTGAGAAGTTGGAGAAATCGAGCATTGAAGTTCTCCATATTTTTTAGGTCAGCCATGACTCAAGTTGGATTAATCCACTCGTGAATTATATAACTAAAGAAATTTTATCCGATGATCCCATCAAGGCCAGAAGCATTAAAAGGCAAGCTTCGTGGTATGTTCTTCAATGGGTTCAATTATACAAAAGGTCTTATTCACTCTCTTTACTTCGGTTCTTGAGACTATCTGAAGCTGATTATGCACTTCGGAAGGTATATGAAGGAATATATGAAAATCATCTGGAAGATAGATCACTTGCTTATAAAGTGATTCGACAAGACTATTATTGGCCAACTATCCAAAAGGATGTAGCCTATCTTGTTAATAAATGCGACCAGTATCAAAGGTACGCCAATGTCCAACATCAATCTACTACCGAACTTATTTCTATTACCACTCCATGGCCCTTTGCAATTTGGGGAATGGATATTTTGGGGTCTTTCCCAATGGCAATAGGATAAAGAAAATTGATAGTTGCTATTGATTACTTTAATAAGTAAATGGAGACAGAACCTCTGACTCAAATTACTAAGAGAAAAATGTAAGATTTTGTATGAAAATCAATAATATGGTGATTTAATTTATCTCAGATAATTATTACTGACAATAGCCGATAGTTTGACAAGTTCAAGTTCAAAAAATTATGTTCTAAATTTTATATTGATCATCGACTTACTTCTATTGGGCATCCACAGTCAAATGGTGAGGCTAAAGTCGCGAACAGGACTATCCTTCAAGGATTAAAGACAAGGCTTGTAGAGACGAAGGAGTTATGGGCTGAAGAACTTTACAGTATTTTATGAGCCTATAGAACTACATATCAAATTTCTACTGGAGAAACTCTTTTTAAACTCACTTTTGGGGCCAAAGCTATGATTCCAATTGAAATTGGCTTACCATTTGAAAGGGTCAGTAATTTTAATGGGGCTACAAATTTTGATCGATTGAGAACCAGCCTAGATCTTCTTGAAGAAATAAGTAAGCTCACATTAGAATGGCGGCCTATAAACAAAAAGCCGCTAAGTACTATAATGCTCGGATAAAATTGAAGTCATTTCAAAAAGATGATCTCATTCTCAGATGAGCTAAAGTTTTTAAGTCAGGTGAATAAGGCAAACTTGCTCTGAATTGGGAAGGACCTTATCGAATCTTTGATGTTATTCGCTCAGGAGCTTATAGAATTGAAAATCTCAATGGATCTTGTATTCCTCACACTTGAAATTCTAAAAATCTAAAAAAATATCTAAAAAAAAAAGCTTCAAGGAGCTCATTTTTGTACATCATATGTTATATGAGATAATGAAAATCCGATCTCTAGATCAATAAAACCTCGAAGGGCCAAAAAGGAGATAAAATCTCCCGATCTATGAAAATTCGATCTCTAAATTGATAAAATCCTGAAGGGCCAAAAAGGAGATAAGATCTTTTGATCTATAAAAATTCAATCTTTGAATTGGTAAAGCTCCGAAGGACTAAGATGGAGATAGGATCTCCTGATCAATAAAAATTTGATCTCTAGATCGATAAAGCCCCGAAGGGCCAGAAAGGATATTAGATCTTCCAATTTATGAAAATTCGATCTCTGAATCAGTAAAGCCCCGAAAGACAAAGATGGAGATAAGATTTTCTAATCAATAAAAATTCGATCTCCAGACCGAGAAGCTCTGAAGGGCCAAGATGGAGATAAGAGCTCCTGATCAATAAAAATCTGATCTTCAGATCGGTGAGCCCTGAAGGATCAATATGAAGATAAGATCTTCTGATCAATAAAAATTCAATCTCCAGATCAGTGAGCCTCAAAGGGCTAAGATGGAGATAAGATCTCCTAATCAATAAAAAGTTGATCTCTAGATCGAGCACCAAGATGGAAATAAGATCTCCTGATCAATAAAAATCTAATCTATTCTCTATATCAGATAAAGAATATCAATTTCTAGATCGAGATTATTTTGAAGTTCTATTAAAAATCCGATCTATCCAAGGCTACATCGGATAAAGGTACATTCATACCTTGACCTCAAGTCAGTTATTAATTGACAAGGTTAAAGTTGTTAATTCTTTAGTTTTGTTGAGCTATGATTTTACAAAATATATGCATTTGTTTTATTTTGAAAGGTTATGGACATTGCTAAGTAACAGAAATATACACTTTGGACCACGACACATCGGGAAATATTTCTTTCATTAATGTAAAGGACCCACATCGGGTCATTACAGTTCAAAAAGAAAAAGATCCACATCAGGTCAATACATTCCAAAAGATAGGTTACAAGATAACAATGGGAGCCTCAGAGTTCTTTGAAGCTATCTTTTCTTTGATTTGCTTCGGCTCCTTGACGACCTCAGCAATTGCAATGGGCTCCACAGATACAACCTCAGCATTAGGGGCTTCAATCGAAGGCATTGCAGTGATTGACTCCACAGCAATGACCTCGATATTCTTTACCATGGTCTCTTCTCGATCTGCCATCTTGGTTGGTTCTTTGGGTG
Source organism: Elaeis guineensis (assembly GCF_000442705.2). Taxonomy (NCBI): domain Eukaryota; kingdom Viridiplantae; phylum Streptophyta; class Magnoliopsida; order Arecales; family Arecaceae; genus Elaeis; species Elaeis guineensis. Next base: position 21,218,196 of record NC_025993.2, on the reverse strand, counting down.
CTTCAACAAGTAGTTCGGGCTCCCCCTTTATGCCCATATCAATGGTGATTTTTGGAGTTGCCTTGGAGATGTCGACTTCGAGATACAATTTCTTGATCAGATTTCGACACTGATTGAATCCATAGTTGTATACCCCCTCAGAACTCTCAGTTACCTCCTTCTCAAACTCTTCAAAGGCCTTATACAACTCCACCACCTTCACTGCCTTATCCTGTTCCTTCTTGACCTATCTCTTTAGGGCTTCTATGGCCTTTCTGTGAGCCTCATTAGCCTTAATTGCCTCCTGTTGCCTCGACTCCAATTTTTTGTTCTTCCCAGTCTGTATATACAGGTCAAAGATTTTTATTTTCTGTTCATTAATCTTTTGCTGAAGGTCCAGGAGATTCTGATTCTTTTCCTTCAGCAACTTCAGCTTCTCTTCAAGTTTAATTTTAAGTTCTTCAGTGCGTTCGGATTTCTTCTCAGCTTTCTTTTCAATAGCCTTCTTCTCCTCTTGGAGGATTATCAAGTTAGCATCCATGGCTTCTTTATTTTTCAACAGATAAACCATATTTTCATACATGATCTGAAAGTCGATGGTGACCTACAGGTTAAAAGTTCAGATCGATCACATATAAAAAAAAATGGGATACTTACATGCATAAAATGCTCGTAGCCATGATTTGTGATCTTCTTCAATTTATTCTTTAGCGTGCCTCCAGATTGACTATCAACAGCACTGAATTGAGGAGATTACGACCTAACTGAGGTCGCTCTAGAAGTGACATCCATCCTACAGTATCTTCCTCAATTGAGATTGATAGAGCTACAGCAGCAGTAGTTGTCTTGCAACCTGGCTCCTTGGGAGGAGGTGTAGGTTGGGGATCATCTTTTTTTCTCACCTCAGTTGATTGATGAGGTGGAGGCTCAATTGATCGAGCCTAGGGAGTACTCTATGGATCCCGAGAAGCGTTGCTTCTCTTCGACGTGGTGGGAGGAGGAGTGGCTGATGTAGACCAGGATGGTGCCTGAGTAGGAGGAGGATCTGCACCTTTAACCCTCTTCGATGCAGGAGCAATAGCAGATGGCTTTGACTATTTCTTTCTCTTCTTTTCCTCCAATCTGTTCGGGATGAACCTCATTTCTACATAAGATAGTTATATATTTCAGAAAAATAAAGATGCAAAAGAACAGAAAAAAATGGAAGCAAAATGCTCGACCTTATCCTGAGGAGAGTATAGGCTGATGCTGGCATCGTATAGTGCCTGATCATTTATCAGCCTGGATAGCTTGGGTACTTTGATGGTAATCAGGGTTGAATGAGCCTCCTCATCCTCAGAGAGAATTTCATAATTAAAGTTTCACTTGGTGTCTTGGTGCACCCACGAAATCTCAAAATCCCATAGAATGGGAGCTTGGACAAAAAAGAAATAACTTTTTCAGTCGTGGATAGAGGAAGGCTAGGCTCGAACTTACAATTTTTCTGTGGTGAAAAGTACCATTAGCTCTTCTCACTCGAGTATGTTTTTAAAACAACTAGCTATCTGAACAAAGAGATCCTAAATTCTATGTCCTGGAAGCTATATATTATTATGAATACTATTATCATCCTAATGGCATTTGGGGTCACTTGAGTGGGATGAGCCCTGTAAAAATAGAAAATATTACAGAAAAATAGATGCAGTAGAAACTGAAGTCCAGATCAGAGGGCTTCATCATAAAAGACTATGCAGCCTTTTGGAGGTTTAGAAATCCGATCTTCTAGATCTGGCACCAACATTTCGTATTTATCTAGTATGTCGTAGTTTTTCTGGAGATTCATTAGGTTCTCCTCGTCAAAATGAATCCCTCCATTTATGGACCAAAGTAGTCTAGGAGACCACGTATAGGTTCCAAACTTTCCTTATCTACGAGATCAATATCAGGATCTTTCTGAGAAGGATTTTCTAATTCAAAAACTAATAAGGGTTGAGTCGATCGGGTATATGGGTCATCTACGACCTCCTTTTCCTCTCTTCCTCTGACAAACATTTTTACCTTAGAAGGTTTTCTAAAAGAAGACAAAAAGGGAGAATATAATGAGAACCTAAAAAGGGATGTTCGATGGCTCAAAGCAAACAGATGAGAAAAAAGCCAGTACCTAAAGGCAATGGATGAAACCTCTCCCAGAGATGAGAAATAAGCTCTTCTTCATCTCTGATGAGCTTCCTACTTCTCTAATGGCCGTTGGACACAAAAGAGCTCTTAGAAACAATTCGGTAGCACCTCCACAAGAAAGTAGTAGAAATAAGAAGTTGCTAGGGGCCAAAAAGTCTTTTGAAGGTGAATCAACGGTTCAGATAAATTGATCCCATTATTGATTTGTGACATTTGGAATCAATCCAATGACTTTGTCAGGTGGCGATTCATCACACCTTCATTGTATTTGGCCACATCAGATCGATCCACAATTATCAAGATTGGTTAATCAGGCGCTGACAAATGGTGCACACCTATCCAATATTTTCAGAAATGCCTTTTCAAGCAATCATGGTAGAAGATCTAGCGAATCATTTTCTAAAAGATCAGATCTCTTTATTTTCAATCAAACAATTAATTTTGATATTATTGAGACACGGTGCATTTATATTAGGTAGAGGGATCTTCAAATTAGTAAAGTCCCAAAGGGCACAGGTAAAAATCCGATCTTTAGCTCGGTAAAGCCCCGAAGGGCACAGGTAAAAATTTGATTTTCAGGTTGGTAAAGCCTCGAAGGGTACAAGTTAAAATTCGATTTTCAGATCGGTGAAGCCCCGAAGGGCATAGGTAAAAATCTGATCTTCAGGTCGGTAAAGCCTCGAAGGGCACAGGTAAAAACTTGATCTTCAGGTTAGTAAAGCCTCGAAAGGTACAGGTTAAAACCCAATCTTCAGATCGGTGAAGCCCCAAAGAGCACAGGTAAAAATTCAATCTTCACATTATTAAAGCCCCAAAGGACACAGGTAAAAATCCGATCTTCAGATTGGTAAAGCTCCGAAGGGCACAGATAAAAATCTGATCTTCAGATCGGTAAAGCCTCGAAGAGCACAGGTAAAAACTCAATCTTCATATTGGTAAAGCCCTAAAGGACACAGATAAAAATCTGATCATTAGGTTAGTAAAGCCCCGAAAGGTGCAGGTTAAAATCCAATCTTCAGATCACTGAAGCTTCAAAGGGCACAGGTAAGAACTTGATCTTCAGATCAGTAAAGCTTCGAAGGGCATAGGTAAAAATCCGATCTTTAGATCAGTAAAGCCCCAAAAGGCATAGGTAAAAACTTGATCTTCAAATTAGATATTTTTACTTCTCATATCTGATTTGATAATTATCACCTTGGACATAGAAAGTGGAGGGTAAAATATTGGTGTATTAAATCGACCTCAAGCCACGTGGCATCATCGTGTGAGATCAAGAAATTATCACTCTCAAAGCATCGATCTGCAATATGTTAACTTACTGATAAGCAGATACTTAGGTTGGTCTTTTACCGATCTGAATAAAAATGCCTCGGTATTCTATGAATCTGAGATTGGGAGTTAAGATGACCAATCTCCTTCAGCTCACATCGATCTTCTGTCGAGGTCAACTATTACATTATTGACGATAGTTATCTTCGCAATCTCTGCAGATCGGTCACATACAGCTGGCCACGATCTCACATACAGTTGGTAAATACAGCTAAGTATGACTTCACTCCTAGCTAATACGTACAGCTATACGTATAGCTGTACCCCAACTCACTTACAGGTGGCTCTAAGCGTCTAACAAATTTTTCTAATGGCTTAACAAACTCTGTAACAGTCTTATTAGCCCCTCTATAAATAGAGAGCTAGGAATCCTTCAGTAGTAAGTTCACAATCTCAAAACTAATGGAGACTCTGCCAATAGAGAACTTTATCAGTTCTTGAATAAGAACTCTAGTTCCTGCTTAGTTTCCTCTAGTTCCACCCTCTTCTCGTATTCTACTATTTTTTTCCACCTCCTGTTCTCGAAGCTCGAACTGACTTCAGTATCAGAGGATCAAGAATCAGAGAATTTCCATCCGATTTCTTGACTTATCTCGTAGGTTTTCATGAAGGCGCTTTAGATTGGACTGCAACCTACTTCCAGCTCGACTTCTTCTGATCTGCCCCATTCTCAGATTTTTGAGCCTCGCAGTAACAATGTACATGTCTAATAATATGACTACCTATAAATTTTACACCTAATAGGTCAACCACGATATATTGTGGGAATAAAAGATGCCCCATTTGTACCAAAAGCTCGACAGTCTTGGTGATCAACTCAAATTGATATCAAATATTATATTAAATTAGTTTTAGACATGTGAAATAAATGTGAGAGGAAATATATAGTAGTATGAAATTTATATTATTCTCCATCTGATTAAACATTTCTTTGCAGTTATCTAACCTCATAAACTTACTCCTAGATTATGATGGGGGTAGGGGATGGAGATGTTGGTGGGAAAAAGACTAGCTTAACTTATGCAGATTGCATCTTGAAACTAAAATACCATCCCCCAATTCAACCCTTGCCAACTCCAAGGCTTACTTGATGGACGATTAAATCATCTCCATCCACCATTATGCCATTTTGAGATTAGTGGATGGATATTATTGTGGTCAGGGATCAAATGTCTCGGATGGTTAGGTCGGTCTCTACTCCTACATGAGTAAAATATTGTCTGCTTTGGTTTAGGCTGTCTTGGACTGCTCAGGCCTTGTCATTTTGAGCATTATGATTTTATCTTTTAAAAAATACCTCATGAGGAAAAAAAATTTCATTCTATATAAATTAGAAATTCTCTTGACTCACAATTGATGTAGGATTAAAGGTGTCCTCCTCCCGTAATAATAGTCTCTCCAATCAAAGGAGACTTTGTATGTATGGGTAGGAGGTGAGTTTTTTCTGTAGCGCCATTCTATTACGGTCAGAAGTCAGATGGCTAGATCGGTTTTCACTCTCGTATATATGAGGTATCATCTGTTTTGGTTTAGATTATTTTGGACTGCTCAGGTCTTAATAATTTTAAATCTCACGATACTTGGCGATGGAGGAAATATTTTATCTTATATAAATTAAAATATTTTTTGATTTATAATCTATGCAGGATCAGACATACGCTCTTTCCATGATAGATATCTGCATCTGGTGCAGACAGGCATCGGTGAAAGGATACTGCTTCTTGTTTTTTTGGACACATGAAGGCAGCCAATTATCGAGGGGATGGGTCCCCACATGACCCCCGTTCAAAACAACTACTCCGCCCACAGTGTCGTTTACTGCCATCTCGTATCTCGCGAGAGACCTCGAATGTGGGATCAGCCAGTAAAACTTGGCTTAAAGCGGCAGGGAGTTATAAAAAGGTGGGGACCTCATGGGAACCACCCATTCAAGGATCATCATAGTAATTACTATATTGCAACATGTCAAGTGCTTTGTTCTTAGTGACAACCTTAAGCTACGATACGCAGGATCAGTTTATTAAAGCTGGAGAGGATGTCAGACTTTTTCTTTTAAAATATATGTCGTCGCTTGCTACTACAAAGTTACTATTTATGAGATGATTGTTAAAATATATGTCGTCATTTGCTACTATAGAATTATTATTTATGAGACGATGTTTTGACTTCTTAAACTACCAATAAATCCATAGCTAAGTCGTGAACTAAGAATTTAAAAAAAAAAAAATGAAAAGAACGGAATTAATTTTTTTTTACCTTCAAGAACTTTATCATCCTTATGCAAAAATTTAATTTAAAAATTTTAGTAGAAATTTTATCTATTAGAATTAGATCTGCCTGTAAAATGGCTATAGGAATCTGATTAGTACTCTCACACCATACGCAATATTCTGCATGTCATCTCATTACTTAAGATACTAACCAGTAATTTTGTAAACCGATTGCAAAAGATATGAAATCAAATGAGGTAAATGATAGATTTTTTATAGTCAAACTGATTATCTTGAACCGATAATTGGACCTTTGACATCTCCTTCACCCAACATACATTTGGCACTTCTGAAGTAAGTTAATAGGCCTCTAGCAATCAATGTTGTGTCGATAAGCTTGAATTAACCTAGTTACTAGTTTAACTTCTCACATACTCCAAATTTGATAAAGAGGACACACTTTGAACTCAAAAATAATCTATTTCTCTTTGCAATATGTTGTCCAAATGTCACAACGAAAACTTTATAAGTTTGTGAGGAATGCATGGTATAAAGTGGTATGGACATAAAAAAAAAAAAAGAATCAATTCATGCATGATTGAATAGTCCACAAGGTCCAAATCTATGCATACAAAAATTTAAATTTACATATTGGATGAATATAGCAGTGGTTGAAGCTACTGTCACCTAGTAATTAAAATTTGTGCATAAAATGCAAGGTTTAGGAGGGCACCTAGAAGGAAAAGAGAATGGAGCTTAAGAAAAGGCCATAGGTCAATCATTTAGGCTGACTTCTGGGATATAAAATCTTTAATATAGTATTACTGAATATCTATCTCTACTTTCCCTTACCAAGGTGTAAACTTTCTTGATATCTAATCCATAAGGTAACTATTCTTACTAGCCAAACTTTGTAACATGCTGTACACAAATAAAACACCTATGTCAAGGTAGGTTCACTAAAACCAATAATAAAGACCACCTCAATATGGGGCCAAAAAACAATTTCAAATTGTTGAGGGGCTTATGTATAAAAGAGTCAACTGATAGTGGAATTTCTAGGATTTTGACACATGCAGACGTGTCCATCTCGCTACCACTCACAACCAAATAAAGCCCATATATGACCCCACAAATACCCCACCAGCACCACTTTGTTCCACTGCTCTGTTAGAGTATTTTTTTGTTTTTTTAAACTACAGAAATATAACACAACAGTGTTGGGTACAGGATTTTTGGCACATCCCATGCACCCCATTTCCTGCCGCCCACCAATTACCCCACTTTAACCGTCAAATCCCGTCCTCCCGGTATCTCCGACCCATCCCCTTCTCCGCCGCGCTCCCCCCTCTCTCGTACGACCCCCCGACTCCACCCGGTTCTTCCGCCCAGCTTCTCTTCTCTCCCCGTACTCCCAATACCCGCACAGACGAAGCCTCCTTCAAAAGAAGGTAGTAAGTAGTACAAGAGACTTAGAGAGAAGAGAAGAGAAGAACGACTCGGATCCACTGTCATGGCGACGGCGGCGGTGGTGGCGGAGGAGGAGGAGGAGATGCTGCTCGACGAGCAGCACCGCATCAACCTGCTGCGGTTGGCGTCGAACACGACATCCCAAGTGGCCATCGTCGGCGCCCACGTGTGTCCGATCGAGAGCCTCGACTACGAGCTCATCGAGAACGAGTTCTTCAAGCAGGACTGGCGGAGCCGCGGCCGTGCCTACATCTTCCGCTACGTTACCCTTAAGTGGTCCCTCTGCTTCCTCATCGGCGCCCTCGCCGGCGCCGTCGGCTTCTTCAACAACCTCGCCGTTGAGAACATAGCCGGCGTCAAGTTCGTCGTTACCTCCAACATGATGCTCTCTCGGAAGTAAGAAACCATGGCGTAGATCCGATCAAAATCGGGTCTTTCTTTGTTTTGTGATGGTAAAAATCGGATTTTTCTTTGTTTTGATTGTAAAAATTGGATTTTTCTTTGTTGTTGACCTTGGTTTCTTAGGTATGGATGGGCGTTTGCGGTCTTTGCTGGGTCGAATTTCGTGCTCACGATGTTCGCATCGGTCATCACGGCTTACATGGCGCCGGCGGCGGCCGGATCGGGCATACCGGAAGTGAAGGCCTATCTGAATGGCGTGGACGCGCCGGGTATATTCTCGCTGAGGACTCTGGTTGTCAAGGTGAGATTTTGGGATCGCTGAATTGCCGTTTTCTTCCTGTTAAATGGTTTTTCTCTGTTAATCAGCTTACTCCAAAGAACAAAATTTTCATTTCCATGATGGAGTTCTCTTAGAGCTCTATTCTCTTTGTGATCCAGTTATCAGTTGAGATTTATAAACCCTGATTTTAGTCGGTAGCAGAAACTTTCTTGGCCTTTTTGAACCCTGTAATTAAAGCATTCACTTCATAATCTGCAACTTCCCATGGATGTGCTCGGTCATTTTTCTTTACCCTGTTTATTTTATGCTATGCTGAATCAAATTCCTTTGTTTGTTTAACATCATATTGTTTTGTTCACCTAACTATCGGAAAAAAGGGGAAAGAAAAGGTTTGATGAAAGCAAGAGGTTGGAATTACTGCTCTTGTACGGTTCATTTCCATCAATAATTGAAGCACAATCTATATAGAGGTGTTTTCTGAGACTTGAATAATGATTCATTAAACAGGATATATGTTGCATGCTTGTCACGAATAATGAGTCGGAGAAAGTTTTACACTTTAAGCAAGCAAAGTGTTTGATTTGAATGTTGGTTGGGATCCACAGGTAGTGGGTTGCATTGCTGCAGTGTCATCATCTCTCCATGTGGGCAAGGCAGGCCCAATGGTGCATACAGGGGCATGCATAGCATCTATACTCGGGCAGGGCGGGTCCCGTAAATACCACTTGACATGTAAATGGCTGAGGTATTTCAAGAATGACAGAGACCGGCGGGATCTGGTTACTTGTGGGGCTGGTGCCGGGGTTGCTGCTGCTTTCCGAGCTCCTGTTGGTGGTGTTCTTTTTGCCCTTGAATCTGTATCATCATGGTATTACATAGTTCACTTAGTTATATACATTCTTCTGCTGTTCTATATATATGCCCTTGAGGTTGTTTTTATGCTCTGAAGAGGGAATTATTGAGTAGGTTTTCTATGATGAATGCCAGTGAATATTTTTCTCAGAATTAGATATTAGCGAATGTAATCTCAAGTAGTCATAGGTAAGTAGTATTTCTATATGTGTTAGTCATCTAATATTTCCCCAAAATACAGGCTAAAACTTTAGTTGCATTTTCTGATAGCATTGATCAGCAAAAAAGGAAAAAAAAAACTAAAATTTTTGACAGTTTGCCCACCTCAAAATATGCATCAGTGATTATCTGGAAATTGCCTCATGTCCTATCAGATCAGGCACTTTAACCATGACTTAGTCTCATGTTTTCCATAAGCAGCATGTTTCAGATTGTCTTCATGATTCTGATACTGGTACTTGGCTTTACAGGTGGAGAAGTGCCCTACTTTGGAGGGCATTCTTCACTGCAGCTGTAGTTGCTGTTGTGCTTAGGGCGCTGATAGACATATGTAAAAGTGGCAAATGTGGTTTGTTTGGTAAGGGTGGGCTTATAATGTTTGACGTGACTTCAGATACAGTTGCTTATCACTTGGTGGACTTGCCACCAGTGATCCTTTTAGGAATCATCGGAGGAATATTGGGGAGCTTCTACAATTTTCTCCTGGAAAAGGTTCTTCGAATCTACAATCTTATCAATGAGTATGTATCACTTTCTCCCTATTTTACTTTCTTTCTTTGGATTAGCTAAATGTTTCTTGAGACACAATAGGAATTTTAACAAGTGACCAATCATGGAGATTATCATTGATTGCATAACCAAACATCTTTGAACACCCCCCGCCCCCCCCACCCCCCCCAAAAAAAAAGGCATATCTAAAATAGTTTATTCATGTTTTAATCTTTTAAAGGCACTGTTCTTCAAATATTTTTTTATAAGTTCTGCAAATTTTGCAAGGCAATATGTTGTTCATCTTAGAAATATTTGTCTACTTATTTTCAGGAAGGGCACTGGCTACAAATTGCTTCTTGCTGCCACAATTTCCATATTCACATCCTGTTGCCTTTTCGGACTACCATGGCTTGCATCATGTAGATCTTGCCCGGCTGACTTATCAGAAGATTGCCCATCAATAGGCAGGTCGGGTAATTTCAAGAAGTTCCAGTGCCCACCTGACCAATACAATGATCTGGCTAGCTTATTTTTCAACACTAATGATGACACAATTAGAAACCTCTATAGTGCTGGCACAGATGCTGTGTTCCAAAAATCTTCGATCTTGTTGTTTTTTGTTACCTCTTATTTCCTAGGAATTATGAGCTATGGTCTCGTTGCTCCTTCTGGCCTCTTTGTTCCAGTCATTCTGACAGGTGCGACATATGGACGCCTTGTTGGGATTCTTATGGGTAAACACTCAACTCTGGACCATGGACTTTTTGCAGTCCTTGGATCTGCTTCCCTTCTAGGTGGATCGATGAGAATGACTGTTTCTGTATGTGTGATCCTCCTAGAATTGACCAACAATCTCCTTTTGCTTCCCCTGGTCATGCTTGTTTTGCTCATATCCAAAACTGTGGCCGACACTTTTAATGCAAACATCTACGATCTGATTGTCAAATTGAAGGGTCTGCCTTATCTTGAAGCCCATGCAGAACCCTACATGAGGCAGCTCACAGTAAGTGATGTCGTCACTGGTCCTTTGCAGACATTTCATGGTGTGGAGAAAGTGGGTAATATAGTCCATGTTCTGAAAACAACTGGTCATCATGGATTCCCTGTTATAGATGAGCCTCCTTTTTCTGACTCGCCAGTGCTATTTGGCCTAATTCTTCGTGCACACCTACTTGTCTTATTAAAGAAGAAAGAGTTTCTTCATACTTGTGCACTCTCAAGTTTTGATGCTTCAAAACCGTTCTCTGCTGATGATTTTGCCAAGCGTGGCTCTGGCAAGCATGACAGCATTGACGATATAGAGCTGACTGTGGAAGAGATGGAAATGTACATTGATTTGCATCCATTTACAAACACTTCACCCTACACTGTCGTTGAGACTATGTCATTGGCAAAAGCTCTCATACTTTTCCGTGAAGTTGGTCTAAGGCACCTCTTGGTTGTTCCAAAGTCCTCTTCGGTAAGTGACCTTGTTTCAATTGTAAACTTTGTCTGCACCACTTTTATTTTTTACATCTATTACATCTATAACCTAAGTCAATGGCTGCTGCCAACATCAGTTCTGGTATCTTTTTTATGGTCTTTTTCAATCTTTTGATAGATATTAAGAATTTTTAGTCTTCATATCTGGCTTTATTTCCATCTCTGATAACATTGCTCGCTGTGAGTTACTGCAGAGGGCACCTGTAGTTGGCATACTGACAAGGCATGATTTCATGCCTGAGCATATCTTGGGACTGCATCCTTTCCTGCTGAAGAGCAGATGGAAGAGACTGCGGTTTGGAAAGTCCACCATTATCAAATTTTTTAGCAGCCTCTGTTAGCAGTGGGACATAAAAGTTAGATTTTCAGAATAATGGTAAGGCCTCAGATTTTCTTACTCCGGTTGGTGAATATCTAACACTTTGCGTTATCCTTTCACATGTTGGAGATTGAAGGAAGCAAGTCACGGTGCAGCGTCCAAGAATTCTTTCAAAGATTTTCCATGTATGCAGAGTCAATATCAAGCTATTTGAGGAAGCAGATGCAAGACAAAACAGATATATGTTTCTCCTTCTAAAGTGCCTTGGGAGATGTATGCTCAATTGTATCATACAGGATTCGGCACCACTCTTAGTTTACATATTCGCTGCAAGTTAAAATTTTTTTACAGAGGGCATTTGTTATTCAATCAGTTAGTTAACTCGGGTTGGTTCTTAGCCTGGTACATTTTTGATAGCAAGTAGTACCACAAGGTAATCTGATCATCACCAGATTGCATTCCATTCCACTTCTATGCTTTCTTGAGTCTCATAGTGGAGTTTTTATGTCCAAAACTTCGACTTTTAGATGATAGTTTTTGTCATATATCAGTGATATGCATGTGCACTAATAACTCCACAAAGCAGGCTGCATTTTAATATTAATATAAAAGTGCATGCTGGAGCATTAAGTTTTCTTTGGGCAAACAACTGGCCGCAGATTCTGAATCTCTGATTTGTTTGTGATGGTTGCCGCAACTGATTACAATTCAACTTTCATTTTGATTGTCATATAAACATATACGGATGATATAAACATCAATTGATTGCAGTTAACATGAAACTTGTGGCAAGATATTCCTCCAATATCTGAACCATTTGCTTTGACCTCTACAACTGTTCTGTAGCGTACTGGAAATCCAAAGATTCCAAACACTGAAAAAAATTAGCTGGCCATGTGGTTGGTGAATGACCTCCACATTCCCTGTACAAAGGTCTCCTAGAAGTATATATAATAAAATAAAGGAAAATGGTTATAAATTATAAGATATTGTGATTTCAAAGCATCCTATGCTCTTGCTGATTAAGTGTGAAGACATTAAATAGCATTTGAAAACCACAATGGAAGACAACATGGACCAAGGGCTTCTAAGAGCTTTCTGCGACAGTAAATGGATGTGGATGTCAGTATGATAAGGTATATGACTTCAGCTTTGTAGCCTAACCGGCTAGCAGTGGTTGTTCTTGTGGATCTGTAACACGAAACATTCGGGCCATTCTTTCTGTATATGATTGAGGTTTATGTGGTAGACTCCAGCTATGACATTGTGGCATGCCTTGCTAGCTGACCTCCATATTGAGGAGAAGGCTTGATGGTTTATGGTTTGCTGCTCCGAGATCCATGATGGCATCAAATTACACGAGTTTCAAATAACCAAAATTTCACAGTTCATGTTTACATACCATACAGTATCATAATGTATACATCAATCTGGATACGATGATCAACATATGCAATGATTGTCGTTGCATCTCTCAACCTAAATTTTGAGCAAGTGAAATATATTATAACCCCAAAAATTTTTAGTTGGAAGTAAGAATTATCACAGCTTTCACGTTTAAAACTATAACATCACACTTTCCAATACAAAAATAGTCTTTTCATCAACAGATGACAAACCTGTCCGTTCTCCAAATAAGGTTATGCTCTCTACAAAAATGTAAGAACAACTTGATAAGGCATCTGCATGCCAGAGACATCGTGTACTAGAAAAGACACCAAGCTGATACAAAAAGCTGATCCCCTATCATGCAGATCAATATTTTTGACATCAAACTTGTAGATGAGTGGAGCTGCTTTTCATGCTCTCCTATGACTCCTAGCATAGTCTTTCCTTATTTCCCACAGCTGTTCTACGACTTCCTTCATTGCAGGTCGATCATTGCGGGTAGGAGCAGCACACTGAAAGGCTAAACCAAAAATCCTCTTTAGTACCTCCTCATATACCACTTCCTTTAACAGAGGATCCAATATGCTTCTCACATTGCCTTCGTTATATTTCTTGAAGGCCTGAAACACCAAATTGCACAGGTTTAGATGAAGGTCGAAAAACATGTGCTAAAATTTGATCTTCAACCATATAAATATAATCTTTAGCTTTCTTTCAGAATAAAAATTAAGGATAACATCAAAATAGCATGACTTTATTAAATTTTCAAACAATAAGTTAATAACCACCAAAGTGTTTATCAAAATGATTTCGTAAAGAAGAACTGCCATGCTTACCCATCTAACAGTTATCCTTTCATCGGCCTTTCTCTTCACTTCTACTGGACGACGTGCGGATAGGATTTCTAAAAGCAGGATGCCAAAGGAGTAAACATCACTCTTGGGTGTGAGGCGAAATGTCTTAAGGTATTCTGGGTCCACATATCCAGCTGTGCCCTTCACTTTGGTCTCAATATGAGTCTGATCTGCTTCCATTGGACCAGTTCTTGCAAATCCGAAGTCAGCCACCTTTGCTCTGTAGCTTTCTGTCAGCAGAATGTTTGATGACTTGACATCTCGGTGAATTATAGGTTTCTCTGGTAGGACATGATACCAAAAAGAAAGCTGGTTAGATATCAAATGCTTGAGATCCACCAGGAGCAAATGGTTGAGGGTGGAGTCACTTAAAAAAGGTCACATTGTATTGAAGTATAATCATAGCTCAAAAAGGTAAATTTTTTCCATACATCCTCTCCATATTATCATATACACACATCCACCCTGATAGATAAATGATTCAGAAGCACTAGTATTCCCAAAACTAAATTAAAATAGAAAAAAGCCATGTACGTTAAGATAATAGATATTGAAGTAAAACGAGTTCCCAAGTTTTCTATCATATTGCATATTGAATGCTACCATGATCATGGTAATCCACAGATTTCTCTTTACTCCATACACAGTTATACATGAGGAAAACCAGAGCTGATCTCATAAAGATCATGGTTATGACTTGTTACCATCAAAACCCACCTTAATAACTATTTTCTAATACTCAGGATGTAATAACAGGCATGGACCTCATTCAACATGCTAAGACCAATGCCAGAGTCTAATTTAACAGATCTAGGTAAAATCCCATATAGCTAAACCATGCAATTGTCAAACCAACACCAGTCACTTATTCATGCATGCAGAGCCTCTTCAAGATAGACAAAGAAGATGGTCCAATTTGGTTGAAATTCGACATTAAGGCCAAAAGAAGATTAGGTTGAAACAACAACGACATGTTAGGAACTAAATAGCTTCTATTGAGAGGTCCAGGATCAAATAGACAAAGTTGTATTCAACAAAAGTTTTACAACCTTAAAATGGTCTTGTGCAAATTGGTTCGCATGCCATCCCAGTATGAATTTGACTTGCTATCTGGTTTATGACTGTTTCATGGATTTAATAGCTTTATATTCATAGAAGCTTCTTTAACATTTCCACGTCAGGTATGCGGTTTAGAATTAATAATGTACCCCTAGATATATCGAACTTTGCATATGATATGATGATGGCATCTGAAACCTTTGCTCTAAGATATATTTTGAGAAAAAGAAAGACCATAATAAGTCTCAAATTTTCAAAATTGCTTTTTAATTTTTAATTTTTAAATATTTCTTGTCTAATAAGTAAATTAAAATCCGGTCCACAATGTGCCAGCTGGTGCAGAACTCTGGTACCACTGTGATACAATATACCAGGCATGACTGGTATAAAGCCCACCAGCAGTATCTAAACCCTTGGGATTTCGTATCGGAATCCTTGGTGTTCCAATAACCATCCATGTGTTGCAAACTAAGATGTCTACAACCGGTGATAAAAGAATGTGTCATGATTTAATCAGTAATCAGGAATAAAAAAAACCAAATAAGATGATATAACCATTTATACTTTGACGTCTTGGCACTGTAATTTGCAAAAAAGGTCCTAAAACTGATAAGAAGGCATTAACATACTACGCATCAAAGTACATTCAGCAATAATCAATTTTTCATTGAATAGGTAGGTTGACCAGCACCAGCCGTGTCTACATAGATGATATTAAAAGCAAAACTAGTGCCTTTTGCAGCCATGAGAGTGAATTGTTCCACAATGAGAATGACTTTGTGACTCCCCCTCTGAGATGTAATGGCAAGAAGATCATTAAAATGTGTCAGATAAAAGAAATGGTAAGTTGGAGAAAGGTACACCCCCCAATTAAAGAGAACTAGAAAGACAAATTAAAAGGGAAAAAGAAGAAATGAGGGGGATCTTTGGCTTCACGAAGGGACCAAAAACTGTCAAAAGTCTACTGAAAAAATCACATTACAAGTAAACAACATAGTCATCTAACATCAAGTCACCAAGTGAAAGAAAAAAGGCCCACATGGAATCAAGACAAAGTGCATTCCATGCCTACTAGTGTCCATATATGTGACTATTATAGCTGAAAACTTCTTTTCTCAAACATGGGGTAAAGTAAGAATTTATCCTCCATGATGAATCAATAGCAGCTCACCTGCATATAGATGGAGGTATGTCAATCCATGAGCAACATCAATGGCTATTTCTAGCCGTTGACTGAAGTCCAAAATCTTCCCACCCTTACCTGCCATATAAACAAAATTATTTAACAATTCTAAGTTAAATAATTGATGTGATGTTTAAGAGTTTGAACATTCACAACTTTACCATCGAGATGTTCCCTGAGAGTACCATTTGAAACATATTCAGTAATGATTATACGTTCATTTCCTTTATCAGTGTAGCCAAGTAACTTGACCAAATTCCTATGTTCAATTTTGGTGAGAAGTGCAACTTCACTACTAAATTCAGCTCGTAGGGCAGCGAAATGTTCCTGTCAAAAATTAAATTATAACAGAGAATAACTACATAATTTTTTGGGAGAAAAAGATTCATCATTGATATGATTACTTCCTTATTGAATGAACAAAGGAATCATAATATGAAATGTCACAGACACATACATTGAGAGAGAGTAAAACGCTAAAAGTGAAGGGGGTGGGGGTTATCGATAATTTATCAATTTATCATATAAGAAGGATTTTAACTCAGGCCAGTTTTGGACTTTAATAGATAAATACAGTTTGGAGTTTACCAAATTGCAAGAGCTTCATCACTATTGTTATTTATCACTCAAAATCAAAGTTTACCATCTCGGTACCAGATCCTGAGATCCCATAACAGTACCATCCTATTACAATGTCGGTCCATCATATATTAGTTTTGTTACGGTATGGTCAGTATGCACTGGTATTGATCGGTATAGCAAACCTTGAAATTGTTAATTCAAAACAATCAAAGTGAGATGGGGACTTCCAGCAGATTGCCTTTTTATGGTTGAATTGATGATGTGCATTACAAAATTATAAACTGTCACATCATAGACTAGCAACTTTAGTACATGTTATTAGTTTGATAATCTGGGATTTAAGCATGCAGTCCCTGTAATATCTTTTCCAGAATTTAAATTCCTTACAAATCATAAAAATATACATTGGCTTTGATTGGTCAATGCCATCTTCTCTTCTCATTCATTAATCAGAAGAGGATCAGGAAATAACAGAAAAGCACCATCATATGCAAACATTAACTAATTAAATGAGTAAAAAAAATGTTCAACTCCTCACTCAAAGCTAATCAACTTTTTACATAATAAAGAACTTGATTCCATGCCAAAGAGAAGCACTTATCTTTAAACATGAATGAGTTGAAAATTTGTAATTGGTGGAGCTAACAATCTGTATCATACCATTATCATGATATATATGTCTCAACCATGGCAAAGCTTCCAAATTATTAAAATGGATGAGCAAAAACAATTCTAAAACTGTATTAATAGGAAGATCTGCTCATAATATAACCTCAACTAGGGGCGTTTATAGATCATCAGCACATATTGAATGCATAATTTGCATAGCATCACTAATATAACATAAGAGCAATCCTGAGCATATGAAATTTTTAAAAGACACAAAAAAGGAGTTTTCTCTTATAAAAAGCAAAAGAACATCACCTTCTTTGCTCGCTTAATAGCAACAACCTGACCATCTGGCAGCTCGGCCTTGTAGACAATTGCAAAACCACCTTCACCTATTTTTAGTGAAGATGAAAAGTTCTGAGTAAGTTTGCTAATCTGATCGATGCTGAGATGTAATGGTCCAATGGTACTTGATTGAGGAGATAGTGAAAATCGAGATGGACTAGGAGGTGTTCTTAGTGAATTTCCTGGTGTTCTTTCAGGGGTTGAGCTTACTTCAAAAGAGGAAACCGAATCCACTGAAACATAAAAAGCTATTTGTTAGTAAAATTTTCCACTAACATGGGTTATCTGTAACTAGAATCCATCAACAAATAATCCATAGCCCAAAGGGTCCTAGCTCAATTTACAAAAGTACTAGAACCTTCAAGTCATGTTGTTGACTCCAGCTTATCTGAGAAATTTAACATTGTGTTTGGTTGGGGCACATGAGGGAGGATGCATGGGGTTGGAAGGATGGATGGTTTCTATCCACCGTTTGGTTCCAAAAATCTTAGAAAAGGATCGATAAAAAAGAGGGATTATCCATCCATCCTAGCTCACCAATTTGCATACTCCAAATTAGGAGGATACAAGGAAGGATGGATAGAGCATGTGAGGAATGGATTTCTATGTTGACAAAAATTATCCCTCATTATATTATAAATTAATTAGTTATTTATATAATTAATATATATAAATAAATAAATTCATACTTAGTTTATAACATAGTTTTTTTATATAATTATAAATTACAAAGATTATAAGCTTATATATTATCCTACTGTTTTTTGGTACTAAATAAGTGTTATAAATCGATAATAATAATATTTTTTTATTATAGGGCCGTTTAGTAAAAATATCATATAAATATCATCCATCTTTTCTTTTATTTTTTTTATACTAAACAGAGAAGGGAATCATTCCCATCCATTCTTCTATGTTTCACCAAACATATCGGCGAATGGATGGATGGAAGACCTATCCATCCTGTCTTTTATCCATCCTTCCTCTCCTATCCATCCTTTATACTAAACATAGGTAAAAAGATAATTTTTTGTCTTATTATCTCGCATTGTCAATTTTTTTTGTTCCATTGATATAATTTAACCATAGAAAAGTGTGAGTATATATTGATTTAAGCATAACGACATAATGAGTTTTCCACAAGAATAAAAACAGTCTAGTAATTAATATCATAGTTTTGATCCGAGAGTTTCTTCTAACTATAAAGTGTTCATTTCCCTTGCCTTCTGCCTAATGAAAATACAAAACCTTACTTAAAGTATAAGAAGCTAATGATCTTTCCTTAGAAACTTTTGATTCATTTTCTGGTAATATCCTTAGAGAAGCAGGATTCTCCTTGTCAAGCAGAAACCAGGCTGAAGGATTGGAGCTTTTAGCAGCCATCCCATAAGATTCTGAGTCAACATTTCAATCATTCTACACCTCCAGTGACAGAATAGAGCTTTGTAAGGGAGAAAATGTTCCACTGAGGCATTATCTCAAAATTCTGCAGCACACAAGATCCTCCACAGCCAGTTCGGAGAGCCAATACATAAACTGATTATCAATCTTAAAAAAGAAGGGCTGAACATTAGAAGGCAAGCTAGAATCAATATTTGTGAAGTTTCAGTTATCCTGTAGAGCTTAAAGATTTTTTTTATTATGATGTATTGGATAACAGAATGTAAAGAGTTCTCTCATTCTAAGAACAAAATCTTTCATTTATTTCATATAAACCATGAGATCATAGCACAGGTCTGCAGGAAATCAGCAATCATGATCACAAGGTTTAGAAAGAATTAGTTTATTCTATCTGCTGTGTTACTCCTTTCTACCGCCTGGCATGCCTGTTTAGAGAACAATTTGAAGACATGTCTGCCAAGGTCATTAAGAGAACCTGATGCTTTTTATTGATGTCAACAAAAACTGAAGTCAGCAATACTGTGCAATGGCACGGTGCGAAGAGAAATACCAGCTAATTTTTGACTTTTTTATATGGAATATGTTTCATCAGATAAAAGCATTACTTGCATAGAGAACATAAATAGCAGCAGATAGAGCAATATATTAATCATCAATATCATCGAAGCCTTTTCTATCAAATGGGCGGCTTTGGTGCAGAAGTCCAAGTCAAGAAAACAGCACAAATGAATTTTAGTATTTTACTACTAATTACCAACTTAAAGTAAAGTATTGGTTCCAAATTCTTCGACCAGACAACTTAAGGCAGGAAAGGGACCAGCCATTTAACCTAGAAAGTATGTTGGTTGGTTGAAGACCTACATTGATGGCTGTAGATTAAACACGTGCAGTTAAGGAGGAAATCTCCAAAGTTACTCTAGGCTTAAAAGGAGTCAACATGAAGAGGAAAAATAATGTTCAATAAAAGGAATAATGGTCAATTTTGATGCACAAAAATAAGCCAATAAATATCAGTTAAAACTTTCACTGACAGGCTTAAAGCTACTAAATATAATGCTAATGCATATCTTTATGCTACTAATATTCAGATATTGTGCTTAATTAACTTACTCGAATGCACACCTCTGGGTAGAACAGGATGCTCACTCACATCTTTTCTTTTTGTGTGAAAGCAAGGACAAAGTACAGCGCAACATAGAAGGAATATTCCTGGTACAGCGAGCATAAGATGATCCGGTGCCAAATCAAAATCATTATGCTGCTGTTTCTCCTGTGTCTGACTCATTTTGCCTACCTTATCAGGGATGGTACCTTTTGGTAACGGTTGAAGCAATAATTTTCTCCCTTTCCTTCTAAGTAGGTTCACTGCAAAGGGCACCAATAAGAAAGCAGTCATACATTGTAAAAAAGAAATCATTTCATTTACATGAACAAAAGGCAAAAAAGTTAAAGTACAAGGTCTCATTCTATAAACCAAGTCCGTCTCCATCACCAGTGTTAAGCTAATCCAGATGACAAGCTTAACATCAACCAGAATATGGAAAAAATTTTTAAAACTTAAATGGATTAAATAGTGTTTGTTCATTGGACCATATACAATCAAGAAATGTTTTATATACATACCAAAAACATGATCAATATCCAATACACCATTTGACTTTGTTCCCATAAAGTTAAAAAGTGCCAAAAATATTTGGGACATTTAGCTGGTCCACTGATAACTGATATTATCATTTTTCTAGCAGATTTAGTGCACCATTATATCTTGTAGAATTTTTCCAGTTTATAGGCAAAGCCTAATGATATATAGTTCATTTCAACAATATATACCAAAAAACAAATAACACTTGTTGCCTTGAGATCCTTGTATCAAGGACCAACTACTTTCTCGACCATGCAAGCCATCCATTGGTTACTCATTTCCTTCACACTATGCTCCTAAGAATCCGAGACCTGCTTTGCTTTGTTGTCTTGTGTCCATTAGTAGATCATCTCCTATAAGCAGTGCCCACAGACTTTTGTCATCCTAGTTAAAGTGTCACAACATTGCTCCATGCTGATCTTCATTGGTTACATCATCTTCCCAATGCACCGTTGCCGTTTCACTTTGTCAGCTATATTGGTGCCCCATGCTTGTGACATCCCTACCATCATCATGTCCACTCGAGCTTCTCATTGCATCTTATAGAAATTATTATTCATTCACCTCCTATCACTCATACTATTACTAAGCTATCTTCTTAGCATCCATTATTTATGCTCAAAGAAACTACTACTTTACATGATCAAGTCACTTTCATGGAAAACTCTTAGCAGAGGTCCACCTAAAGTTAAAGCCTTTGAGAAGTGGATAGAATGGTATCTATCCATGATGCCTTCTTCATTCAATTATTCATAATAGGAGCCAGCGCATGTGTTCCATATATCCGATAGAACATTCATCTCAGCAACAGTGCATTTATTAGAGTCAATGCCATAAGATTGGGATTTGCTCCAAAACTTCCAGCTTGAGCTGCAAGATTTAGTTGTAACCCAGTAAGCCAGCCTTAGCAACCAAATGGAGGCTTAAGATGTTTTCCATAGGGAAAGGGTAAAAGGGCAATGCATGTACACTTGAATTGTAAAGATACGTAATAAAGTTGAGAAATATAAAGACCATAACAAGGTTTGCACCTAAAAATGAATGATGCAGTGTCCTTGACAAGACAGATGAAGTATATGGAACATACAATTAGAAGGGAAAGTGCATGAGTAGTCTCAAGAACATGACAAAGCCTCCTTTCATTAGTATTATTTTGCACCATGATACTAAAATCCATTAACAGGTTTGCAAAACTAGATGCAAGGATGTGATACATGTCTGCCTAGTGACATATAAGTAGGACCTATGTGAAGTAGGAAAGTTTCAACTATTACTACCTACTAAAATTAACATTTGTGGCCCTAAATATAGTAGTGCAGATGATAAAAGAAGCCGAAAGCTTAGTTTCACTGAATGAGAAAGGGAGAACCAAGTGCTATTTCATTTTGCAGCACATATATAATTCGACTAAAATGAGACATCTCCTAGTGTAGTCTTGAGGTGCATAAGAAAGCATGTCCAAGGCAATTATTCCACCAACCAGACAGGGAGGAAAAAATCATAAGAGGCTGGAAGTTGGAGATGCTAAACATTACATGATACCCTAACTCTCTGCCATAAGTGATTGTAGGTATAGAAAATTTTGCAGCTTCTTCCTTGCATATTGCCTCTCTTGCAAAGTCTTATTAAAAATTATGTTCCTAAAATCTCAATTCAAAGACTTCCATAAACAATTAAAATCAACACGAAGGATTCTTCCACTACATAATCCCACGATTAACAAAACGTAAAGAAACCAATATATTAAAAACAAAAGTTCTGCAGACAAGAATTACCAGAAACTATATCGGTCTCCAGACGGGCAGAGACCGATAAATCCCGATTGCAGTACTCCCTGCCAATTCTCGCCCACACCTCTTCATTCGAGCCACAGATCGGACACCCATTTCTGAAACACAACTCTAACTCCTTACAGATCAAACCGACATCTTCCGCCTTCTTCAGACCGATAAAGAATTCATACAGATGAGTCGACTTCAAATAGCCGACACGATCAGTCCCGCAATCCTTCAAATAGGTCACCGACGACCCAGCAACCAAATTCCATTGAAACTGGGCCAAAATCACCAAAACTAGAAGATGCAGAGCCATTATTGACATACTACCCCCCGGAAACACCGAAAAACTTCATATGGAAGCCAGATCAATCGCTCCGGAATCCCCAAAATCCAATCTTTCTGCGAGACAAGTTGATGAAGTTGGAGAAAGGAAGCGAAGAGACTTCAAAGGCCGAGTCCAGAGGAAACCGAGGGGTTTGGTGGGTGGTGGTGATGTGGACGGGATCGTTTTCTCCTTGTAAGAGGATGGATCGAAGGATTTGGTAAGAGAATAAACTGGACTGGAGTCAACGACGGAGGTCCCGAACAGTGGCGGCGGTTTTCCCTTCGGGCCGAAATTTGACCGTCGCGGAAACTAAAGACCTTGACCAAGCCGCGTTGCGGTCTCCTCGCAGCCCCACGCGGCGCTATTTTCGGCAGCGATCCGCAAATGGGTGTTTGTCACGTCTCGGATGTTTACCGGTGTATGCCGTTCTTCAAGGATTAGAAGAATGATGCCTTGCTTTGGTCAATTGTTGAGATGTAATAGATTGATCTTTTGTTGCCTCGTGCGGGGATATCAGAAATTTGAGGAAGGTTGACCATAGAGGACTTAAAAGATGGCAGATGTTATTAGGCTGTTGTCGTGTTACAAGAACAATGCTTTTTTTTTTTTAAAGCAATATTCAGAATTTAATATGTGAACATCGTCTGATGGAAAGCTCTTAGAGGAGATGTACCAACAGCCTCAGCTAATAATTGTTGGAAGGGAAATTTTTTTTCTATTTTCTATTCATAAGATTAAGATTACATCAATTAAATTCAGATCATCATTTCTGTCAAAATTAAATTTTTTTATTCTGCAAACAATTAGCTATATTATTAAATAATATTATTATTTTTTTGTTATTATATTTTAATTTTTGTTGAAATAGTTCGTAATCACTTTCATCTCCATTATAATGGAGAATGAGAATTCCAAAAAGAGTACATTATGTCTGAATGAATGTGGAATCTTATGTAGTAAAGATGGAAACTTAGGAATTTGGTCCATCGCAAAAATTACTTTAAAATTTTATAATTGGTTGATATCAATGTTATATAGTAAGCTATGATGTTCAAAAAGAAGCTATTTATCCTCTATCCTTCGGCTCTAAATCAATATTCTAGTTCTCTTTTCTCTCTTGGTCCGACCTCTCCGTCTCTCCGTCGAAAGCCAATCTTGAGCCAACTTTTTTTTCTCCTCTAATCCAACTTCTCCGCCTCATCCTCTTTGATTTTTTTTCACCTCTCTCCAGCAGCCGATATCAATTGCAATAGCGGATATGGTTAGAGGCATCAACAATAGTGATTTGATCTAATCTGATTAATAGCATCATGTTTGAAGGTTTGTTTCTTTGTTCCTCGATGATTATACAGTTAGAACATAGATTCTGGTTCATAAAGGTGCTTTCATTTTAATTATTTGGTTGTGTAGCCTCTTTCCTTCAATAGTTTGTATGTTTATATATTAACGAAGAATGGAGTAAGTGAGGTGTTTTCTATTTTGTTTAATAAAGTCTCTTCTTTTCAGTTTTCTCAAAAAATATCCTTTGTAAATCTTTTGCGATTCCATTGGTTCTTTTGGTAAATCTGAGTTCAACCTGGGTGCCTAGACACATCTTTAGTAATTCTACTAGGAATTTTGTTGCTCATCTAGCTATCATGAATTATGAGGTTTTGCTTCCTTATACCTAGGTCAACTAGCTTGCAGTGCAAGTTATTTTTAATGTAAAACAGCTGCATTCTATTACTCCATAGAATGATGTTCCAAATCATTTGACAGAAGCCATTTATCCTCTATCTTTCGGTCCCAAATCAATATCCTAGGTCTCCTTTCTCTCCTGAGCTGACTCACCCTCCTGATCCGACCTCCCCCTCATCGTTGAGAGTCGATCTCGAGCCAACTTTTCTTTCTCCTCTAATCCAACCTCTCCACCTCATCCTCTTTGGTTTTCTTCCACCTCTCTCTAGCAACTGACATTAATGGCGGTAGCGGACGTGATTGGAGGCATCAACAATAGTGATTTGATCTAATTTGGTTAATAGCATCATGTTCGAAGATTTGTTTTTTTATTTCCTGATGATTATACAGTTGGAACATAGATTCTGGTTCATAAAGGTGCTTTCATTTTAATTATTTGGTTGTGTATCCTCTTTTCTTCAATAGTTTGTGTGTTTATATATTAACGAAGAATGGAGCAAGATGTTTTCTATTTTGTTTAATAAAGTCTCTTCTTTTCAGTTTTCTCAAAAAATATCCTTTGTAAATCTCTTGCGATTCGGTTGGTTCTTTTGGTAAATTTGAGTTCAACCTAGGTGCCTAGACACATCTTTAGCAATTCTACTAGGGATTTTATTGCTCATCTAGCTATCATGAATTATGAGATATTGCTTTCTTATACCTAGGTCAACTAGCTTGCAGTGCAAGTTATTTTTAATGTAAAACAGCTGCATTCTATCACTCCATAGAATGATGTTCCAAATCATTTGAATTCTCTGTGTTTGATTTTTCCATTTGACTATTTGTTCCACATTGGCTGAAAGTTTATGGCATAATCTGTTTTTTTTATTAGGTCAGAGCAGTATATAAATACCATATTTGGTTGTCATGTGCTAGCTTAGAGGCTTTGGGCTGCCTTCTAACGCAAAAAATATCTAGTTTATTTGTGGAGATGCCCACGATGAGTTAAACCAGAATCACTTTTATTTTGCATGCATATGATTATCATTTTTTTTATGGGATCCTCTGGCTTGCTGCATCGTCAAATTACGTAAAAGTAGTAAGTAAATCTGGATAATTTGATTAATGATGTCTCTAATAATTAAATATTAAAATACACATACATTTATTTTATATATTTTATAACTGTAAATTTTCGATCACAGTTTGGACGTGCATGTTTTGATCCTTTCTTAGGGTATGGCATGTTTGCTGTATTGCACGCTGTGCCTATGCACCCATGGTGCAGCTTTTTTTGTATTTTTCTTGTTTCCATGAAATGTTTTTTACAAGAAATATGGTTTAGTGTTTTGGTCATGGTCTTCATTGTGTGTTGATGTTTTATATTGCTAATTTATCATAGGGCATCACATAATTTGAATTATATGTGCATTGAAAACATTTCGGTGTTAAAAATAACAATTGAAAATGAAACGGTTACAAGAAATCATTGAATTAGATGAAATGTTTCTATTTTCAATTTGATGAAGCATATGAAATCATTTCCTAGAACACATAGCATTCATTTAATTAATGACTATGGTGTTTCCAGTTTGATGAACCATAATCGTATATTCATAATGGAAATTATTGAATTTAAGATTAACAATTGAAAGTATTCACAAGGATTAATTTTGTAGGTTCATTAAATCTGGAAGCACCTGTGGAATATAACTTGCAATTTTCTACCAGTTATTCTTGATTTGATGTTGGATTCATGCCTCGGGGATTGAATATGTTAATCAAAGGTCATAAGATCCACTAAGCCACCAACAGCAAGATTCCCATGTTATTCTTTAAATCAAAAGCGAAATAATCCTTGAATTTTTCAAGAAGATTAAAGAAGGGTGGAGATATGATACCAAGCAAGAATACTTTTTCTAACCAGAATGTCCAACTCCTTGTTTCAATCCTGTGAAAATTGCATCAGAGGGCTGCAAGCTGCTTCTTATTTTTTTTCCCACCTTGAGATGGTGGAGAGCAAACACTAAAATCATTAAAAATCCATCCTAAGCAAAACTAACGGTATTGCCTTGTTTGAGATTGTATCAACTTCATATGGGTAGAGTCAATCATGATACAGCTTGCGTCACTTTGTTATAGGTTGATTTGGGGCCGGTACATGTGGTTTGCCCTTGATTAGTATGAGTATATATATCACAACCACTCGCTGATCTCCTAGTTCGTATTGTATATGTTGACTAACATGGGGCCTGGTCAGCTGGCGTGCGTTTGGTTAGTAATAAAAAAATATATATTTTTTTATTTTTTAATTTTGAAAAATAAAAATTTAAAAATACCGTTCGATAATAATTTAAAAAGTAAAAATTAAAAATTAAAAAAATCAAAACTATTTACTTTACGTGGAAAGTAATTTTTTTTTTAAAAAATTTATTTTTGCTTCTTCCCGGCGTATCCCAACGCTCGCCACGTCCCCCTCCCCCTCTTTTTTGGCTCTCTCTGTCTGCCTGGCCGGCGAGCGCACTACACCGATGTCTACAAATGGAACCCCATGATCGCCGGCCATGCCAACCAGGGCTTCCCCGACTCCACCGTCGCATTCTATTTCTGCATGCGGGCCACCCGAGCCCCGCCGAACACATACAACTTCGCCCTCCTTGTGAAGGCTTGCATCCATGGTGGTGATACTAGAAAGCTCATCGGCTTAGGAAAGGAAGTCCATGGCCAAATTCTCAAGTGTGGAGTGGAGGACGTAATTGTTGTTAAGAATTCCCTTTTGAATATGTACTGCGCTATGGGCCGCTTGGCAGAGGCTCGCCTTTTGTTTGATAAGAGCTGGCACTTGGATTTGATCTCCTGGAATACTTTGATCTCGGCTTATGGGAAGAATGGAGATGTGGTGACTGCAGGGGATCTGTTTGAAAGAATGCCTGAGAGAAGTCTGGTTTCTTGGAGTGCCATGATTGATGGGTATGTGAGGAATGAGGATTTCTCCATGGCCTTGAGGTTGTTTCATGAGATGCAGGATGAGAGGATGAAGCCTGATGTGGTGACTTTGGTGAGTGTTTTGAAGGCTTGCACTCGGTTGGGTGTGCTCGATCAGGGACGCAGGATCCACCACTACATTGACAGGAATGGTCTTGACTCTTGCGAGGGAGGGCAATGTGATACTTGAGACTGCTCTAGTGGATATGTATCATAAATGTGGGTGTATGGATGAAGCTTGGAAGGTATTTGATGGCGTCCGCGGCGGGGATGATGTGTTGTGGAATGCGATGATTGGTGGGCTTGCAATGCATGGCCATGGAGAGCGTGCGCTCCAGCTATTTGGAATGATGAAGGAGAGGGGGATAATACCAAATGAGTCAACGTTCGTTGGAGCTCTATGTGCTTGCACCCATGCCGGAATGGTTGATGATGGGAAGAAGATATTTGAGTCCATGAGATATTTTTAAAGTTACCGAATATATTTTTTACTATTTTGCTTTTCTTCTGTAGTAAACATAAAAAAAATAAAAAATATTTTTTAGAAATTAAAAATTAAAAATCAAAAAATATAACCAAACGCACCTTTGGTTTCTGGAACTTTACTGTCAATATGCATGTGGCCATTGGATGAGTATTGCCTTTGCAACAATTCTATAATATAAAGCAAAAGGATAATTCATTTTTAGTTCATGCTTAATGCAACTCCATCGCATAGAAAATGATAGAAACATTTTAATCAGTCAGTGGTGTAAAATTTAAGCATACTGTGAAAAGAAGAACAATAGATTGTAAGTTTCTACATTCTAAAATTTATTTTTTCTCCATTAATTATCTTAAGAGCATTTCTCATGGTAACCTTTTTTTCTTCATTCAGATATTATCCTCTATGAGATTATCCATATTGATCTTAGATTTGATTTTGATGAATAATAAAATATTTGAATATATAATTAATACTAATAAGATATTTAAGTATTTGAGGAGAGTTTTCAGAAAGTTATAATCTTATTTCAAAGATGCTAAAGTTTTTCACTTTGAAGATTCAAAGAAGCAAGATTAAAAAGACCTAAGTCATTTCAAATTACAAGTAAAAAATGCCTAAGGATGGTGATGATCGGGAATACTGGTAAGGAGGTGGATCACTCACACTGAAAAATAAGAAGAGGATAGGGCAACAACCTAACAGCCCAAGCACTAGTAGGATAGTAGCTAGGCCACATAGGGATGAACCACAAGAGAAATGTCAGAAGCTATGTCTAGTTCCCAATAAAAGCTTTCAAACACCCGTAAAGCTTAAGGTTGGCGCTGTGCTGCTTGTTGGATTATTTTAAACTTATCATTAAATAACTTTGAAAAACTAAAAGACCTTTTGGAAAACTAAAGGGTCTCTTGAAAATCTGAAAGGCCTCCTTGAAAAAAGGAATAGGCTTCTTGATAGATGAAGAGTTAAATACATAGAATTCTGTAAATGCTTCTTAGTATTCTATGCATGAATTAAATATTATGGAATATAAAAAGGCATCTAGGCATCTATAAATAGAAAGGTGATTTGTCCATTGTGGTATGCGAAGCAAGTATTCTTCTTGTCATCTTTCCATGATAAGAGAAGAGTGTTTATTATTTTTATATTTGAGATTCTTCAATTCTATCATTTGGTATCAGAGCCTTGTCTTGTTGAGAAGATTGATCCTAAGGGAAATGGCTAGTAATGGTGTGCAAATGCAAATCCCAAAGCTTACTAAGGAGAACTTTGGGAATTGGTGTATCCAGATGAAGTCATTGTTTGGCTCACAAGATCTATGGGAGATCGTTAATGATGGCTACACCGAGCCTACACCAGATCAAGAGAGAGGGTACAATCAAAATCAAAAGGAGGCTTTGAGGGTTACAAGGAGGAGAGACAAGAAAGCTTTGTTTCAATTGTATCAAGCCTTGGATAAGGTGACATTTGAAAGAATTGCTGAGGCAACTTCTGCAAAGCAAGCATGGGATACTCTCTCCATCATATTTAAAGGAGAAGAAAAAGTGAAGCGAATCCGACTACAACAACTACGGGGAGAATTTGAAGTCGCCACCATGAAGGAGATGGAGAATATCTTCAACTACTTTTCTCGGATATTGGTTATCGTAAACCAATTGAAGAGGAATGGAGAGAAGATAGATGATGTTCGAGTGGTGGAGAAGATACTTCGATCTTTGACACCGAGGTTTGAGCATATTGTTGTTGCTATTGAAGAAGCTAATGATGTGGATACTCTATCCATCAATGCGTTGATGGGTAAACTTCAAGTCCATGAACAAAAGAAGCAAAATAAAATTGAAGCAGCTAATACAGAGCAAATACTTCAATCAAAGGTGGAGGCCAAAGATCAAAAAGGAAAGGATCAAGGGCAATCTCAAGCATTTCGAGATGCTAGTAGCAACATAAGAGGTAGTGGCAACAACTACCGTGGTCGTAGTCAAGGTCGTAGTCATGGTCGAGGGGGCTACAATGGTGGAAGAGGCCGAACTTCAAATTTCAACAATGGAAGAGGTGGTAGAAGAGGTGAACATGATCGAGGTAGAAGATTAAATGGAGGTCGTGACCAAGCAAGATCCAATGTTCAATGCTATAATTGCCACAAATATGGGCATTATAGCTATGAGTGTTGGAACAATGAGCAAAGCAACTACTCCGAATCCAAAAATCAAGAAGGAGAGCCAACTCTTCTTTTGGCATGCCAACAAAATGGAGATTTGAAGAATGTGTGGTTTCTTGACTCAGCAGCCACAAACCACATGTGTGGAAGAAAAGATCTATTTGTGGAGTTCCAAGAAGGGGTGCATGGTGATGTGAAGTTTGGGGATTTCTCCAAAGTTCCCGTCAAAGGAAGAGACAAGATCATGATTCAACAAAAGAATGGTACTTCTGATTTTATTTCCAATGTATATTATGTGCCAGACTTGAAGAGTAATATTCTAAGTATTGGCCAACTTTTGGAGAAGGATTATATAATTCATATGAAAGGGTCATCACTAACCTTAAGAGATTAGAATGGGAAGCTGATTGCTTGTGTCCAGATGGTGAAGAACAGGATGTTTCCTCTTCTCTTAAAGACAGATTCTCAAAAATGCTTGCAAGTGGATATCAAGAACCTTTCTTGGCTTTGGCATCTCAGGCTTGGATATATAAATTTTGAAAGTTTGAAATTGCTATCTAAAGATGGTATGGTGAAAGGTCTTCCGCATATATATTATCCAAATGAAGTTTGTGAAAAGTGCACACTAGCAAAGCATATAAGAGCTCTCTTCAAAGGTGGAAAGTCTTGGAAAGCAATGAGACCATTGCAGTTGGTGCATACTGATATATGCGGCCCTCTTCCAGAATCTCATGGTGGTAACAAATATTTTATAACATTTATTGATGATTTTAGTAGAATGTTGTGGGTTTATTTTCTTAAAGAAAAGTCGGCTGCACTCTCTACATTTAAAAATTTTAAATCTTTAGTTGAAAAAGAATGTAACTATAAAGTATAAATTTTGAGATCCGATAGAGGCGGAGAATACATGTCAAATGCTTTCAGAAACTATTGTGATGAAAAAAAAGTTCGACATCAATTCACTGCTCCGTACTCTCCACAACAAAATGGAGTAGCCGAAAGGAAGAATCGGACCATCCTTGACATGACAAGAAGTATGTCGAAAGAGAAGAACCTTCCTGAGCAATTTTGGGCTGAAGCGGTGGCATGTGCAACCTATCTCATCAATCGAAGTCCGACAAAGTTCATCAAAGGAATGACACCAAAGGAAGCTTGGAGTGGCTACAAGCCAGGAGTGAGCCACTTAAAGATTTTTGGGAGCATTGCTTATGCCCAAGTGCCACAAGAGAAGAGAAAAAAGGTTGATAATCGAAGCCAAAAGTGCATCTTCATAGAATACAGTGAGCAATCCAAAGCCTACAAGTTGTATGATCCAATGGCAAATAAGGTAATCATCAGTCGAGATGTGGTCTTCAAGGAAGATGATGTATGGGATTGGAGTGGCACAGATTCTCATACTAAATATATACCACTTCATAATGAAGCTGAGGAGAACATAGAAGTGGAGGCTGCCCAACCAATATTATCACCAGCAAGATCATCTCCACCACCACAAGCTACACCGGCTTCTTCAAGTCATTCTATATCAACAAGAAGTCATGGAAGAAAATTTAGAAGTCTTAATGATCTTTATAATGAAACAAAAGCAGTTGAATAAGTTGATTTATATTGTTTATTTGCTGATGTTGAACCTCTAACATTTGATGAAGCAGTGCAGAAAGCTAAATGGAGAAAGGCAATGAAGGAGGAGATCCATGCCCTAGAGAAAAGTAATACGTGGGAGTTAACTACACTTCCAAAAGGACAAAAGACGATAGGCGTTAAGTGGGTGTACAAAGTAAAGCACACTGCTAATGAAGAAGTAGAAAGATACAAAGCTCGTCTTGTGGCCAAAGGCTACAAGCAAAAGAAGGGATTCGACTATGATGAAGTCTTTGCATCAGTTGCTCGACTTGACACCGTGAAGCTTATCTTCTCACTTGCATCTCATCACAAGTGGAAGATGTACCATATGGATGTGAAGTCAGCATTTCTCAATGGCTACCTTGAAGAAGAAGTCTATATTGAGCAACCGGAGGGTTATATCCTTAAAGGCATGGAAGATAAAGTGTATAAGTTACGAAAAGCTTTGTATGGGTTGAAGCAAGCACCCCGAGCATAGAATACACGGATTGATCATTATCTCCAAGGATACGGCTTTGTCAAGTGCCCCTATGAATATGCCACCTATGTGAAGAAAAAAGGAGATGATATTTTGATTATATGTTTATATGTAGATGACCTTCTTGTGACAGGTAGTAGCAAAAAAATGATTTATGAATTCAAAGTAGCTATGGGCAAGGAGTTCGAAATGACGGGTGGAGACTTGATGTCCTATTTTCTTGGCATCGAGGTAAAGCACAGAGAAGATGGCATCTTTATTTCTCAAGGGAGATATGCAAGAAACATTCTAAAAAAATTCAAAATGGAGAGTTGTAAGGAAGTAAACACCCCGATGGCTTATGGAGAAAAACTTAATAAAGAAGGAGAAGGCAAGGAGGTGAACTCGACTCTCTTCAAAAGTCTTGTTGGAAGTCTTCGCTATCTCACTATAAGTCGGCCCGATATTGTTTATGGAGTTGGTTTGATTAGTAGATATATGGAGCATCCAAAGGAGTCACATTGGATGGCGGCAAAGAGGATTCTAAGATATCTTAAAGGAACTCTTGATCATGGTATGTTTTACGCTCATTCCAATGATGCAAGTTTAATTGGTTTTTCTGATAGTGATTGGGGTGGAGATCTTGATGAACGGAAGAGCACTTTCGGTTATGTTTTTTATTTTGGTGCTAATGCTTTCTCTTGGAGCTCAAAGAAGCAATCTATTGTGGCACTATCTACATGTGAGGCGGAGTATGTTGCAGCGGCATCATGTGTATGTGAAGCTATATGGTTGCGCAATTTGCTAGAAGAATTGGGTCATCCACAAAAAGAGCCTATAAAGATCAATGTTGATAACAAATCTGCTATTGAGCTAGCCAAGAATCTAGTCCAACATGGAAGAAGCAAACATATCGACACTAGATTCCATTTTCTCCGTGATCAAGTCAAAAAAGGAATTGTGGAGGTTGTGTATTGCAAATCAAAGGAACAAGTTGCTGATATATTCACAAAACCACTCAAAAGTGAAGATTATTAAAGGATGAGGAAGATGCTTGGAGTCATAGCACCAAGATGAACAAGTTTAAGGGGGGAATTGTTGGATTATTTTAAACCTATCATTAAATGACTTTGGAAAACTAAAAGACCTCTTGGAAAATTAAAGGGTCTCTTGGAAATCTGAAAGGCCTCATTGAAAAAAAGAATAGGCTTCTTGATAGATGAAGAGTTAAATACATAGAATTCTGTAAATGCTTCTTAGTATTCCATGCATGAATTAAATGTTATGGAATATAAAAAGACATCTAGGCATTTATAAATAGGAAGGTGATTTGTCCATTGTGGTATGCGAAGTAAGTATTCTTCTTGTCATCTTTCCACTATAAGAGAAGAGTGTTTATTATTTTTATATTTGAGATTCTTCAATTCTATCACTGCTAACCTACGAGAGCAACCTTTCTTTATGGAAAACTCTACAGTGCTTTTTCTCAAGACCAGACCCATGGAGTAAGGCGTTAGGTCTCATTCAGATAAAAATTTTTTACGGGATTCCCTGGTGGGGCATTTCAAATTTAAACCCAATAATCTTTGGCTCTCTGACAAGGGTCTTCTCCCTGACTGCAATAGCAAAGCCTACACACACTCCTAATGAATGTATGCAGATTCCCAAACTCCTAGCAAACCAGAAGCTCAAAAGTAGCACCCTCACCTCATCAATACAGGCAACCATTCCCATGAAGCAGATTTTCTCCAGACTCCGGGAGGCACTAAATATCCTCTTGCTTTCCACTCATGATGTACACCTTGATTCAATCACACAGAGTGCAGTGGGAAACCCTCGAATGATAGGAACCTAAGGGCTTCTTCGGGCAAAAGAGTGCTCGTCTAAGAATCAAAATTAGATAGATGGATCTCCTTGGATGCATCTGGTTCAGCAAGTGGATTACTAACTAGTTGGGATTCGGGCCTACTTGAGGGAGGCCCCGTTAACAAGGGTGCTCACTTACTCTCCATAGAACTGACCTGTAAGCTTCCTTCCCTCTCTTTCTGCTTTCGAACATATATAGCCCACACAATTACAGCAATCGTAGGGATCTATTCACTGAACTCAGTGAACTAAGGGAAAGCAACACTCTTCCTTGGGTATTACTAGGGGGATTTCGATACAGTAAGATTCATATCAGATCGAAAAGGCGCAGATTACTCCCAATGCACTTGCAGGCTCTTTAATCACTTTGACAACTCTTAGGCACTGATTGAATTAAAACTCCCAAACAAAGAGTATACATGGTCTAATTTTAGAGAAAATCCTTCACTGGCCCATCTGGCTCGCTGCTTTGTCTCAACTGAATGGCTTGACAACTTCCCCCTGTCCCAACTTGATATCGTTGACCAGATCTACATCAGATCATACTCCATTGCTCCTACAACCAACAGCTAGTATGCAAGGTAATCTCCCCTCAATCAAGCTTTTCAGATTTTAGAATTTTTGGACATCTATTGTAGGGTTTGACAACATGATTCACTCTTGGTAGGAAACTGAGCCAAATCAAGGAGACATAACCACAACCCTTGTCAGAAAACTCAGATCACTCAGAGCTAAGCTCAGGGAATGGAATCGATCTAGAGTAGGAAATATTCTATTGAAGAAAAAGAAAATTTTAGACAGCATCAACCATTTAGATGTTGAAGAAGAAATCAGAAACTTAGAACCAGCTGAATGTGAAGAGAGGGAAAGCCAAAAATCGAAGCTAGATCAGCTGTTAAATCAGGAAGAAACTCTATGGAAGCAAAGAATACATATCCAATGGCTCAACAGTGGTGATCGTAATACTAAATTCTTCCATGCATGGGCTAGTAACAGAAAAAGAAAGAACATCATACTAGAACTTATAAATGGAGACACTATTTTAACTAAGCATGAGGAAATTCAGGACGACTTCCGAGATTACTATCTAAATTTGCTAGGCAATCTAGAATAGCCCTATATTCAGATAGACTGGGAATCATTATACCGCGAAGGAGAGATTGATTTATCAGATTTATATACTCCTTTCAGAGAGAGAAATTAAAGAAGCAGTCTTCCAAACAGCATCAGATAAATCTCCGTTGAAATGAGCTATGTAAATCGAAATGAGTTGTAGAAATGAGCTGTGTAGATCTCTCTAATTATGTGATAGCCCAAAACCTAATTCAGCCCACAAAAAGTCCAAAAAAAAAAAAAAAAAAAAACAGAGAAAAAAAAATCGGGAAGAAGACTCCCGGTAGGAGTCTTCTTCTCCGGCGAGACCCAAGCCTATTAGGAGTCCTAGGATCTCTCGAAATCCTAGGACCCTCTATAAGAAGGTCTCCCCTTTCTCTTGAGATCGATCATCGGCCTCTTCTCCCTCTCTTTCTCTCCGATTTTTCCGAAGTAGAGCCGCGGGCACTGTTGGTTTCTCGCCGTGATTTCTCGCCGGTGAGGTCACCGGAGGCCGGGAGTGAGCTTTCCTTTCCTTCCTCTCTTCCTTCCCTATCTTTCCGTACCTGTGCTTGAGGCGGCTGGCGACGAGTGTCGCCGATCTTTCGGTCGGGAAAGACACCCTGTTTTTGGACCTTTTTCCTTGGATTTTCCGGCGCCGGCGATCGGAATCGATCGCCGGCCACGCTCCTCCGTGATCGGAGGAGTGGCCCCCGTCTGCCGACTGCCTCCGCCGCGGCGGCCATGGCCCGAATGGCCGGTCAAGGCCGGAGGATGCCGGTCCCCTGTTCCGGCACGGGAAGAACCAAGAAAAAGAAGAAAAGAGGAAAAAGAAGAAAAAGAAAAAGAAGAAAAAAAAAAAAGAAAAGAGAAAGAAGGAAAAAGAGAAAAAGAAAAGGAAAGAAAAAGAAGAAAAAGAAGAAAAAAGAAAAGAAGAAAAAGAAAAGAAAAGAAAAGAAAATAATAATAATAATAATAATAATATATATATATATTTATATATATATATTTATATATATATATATATAAGTAAGTAAATAAATAAATAAATAAATAAATAAAAATAAAAAAATTGAAATTGATGAGAGAGAGAGTTTCTCTCTCTCCTCTCTCTTCTTTCAGTCTGAACCCTGACTTTCTCTCTCTGGAATTGAACTTTCTCTCTCTACTTTCTCTCTCTAGAATTTTCTCTCTCTAGCTTGTCTCTCTCTCTTGATGAATTTTTCTCTCTCTAAAGTTATTTCCTCTAGGATTAGCGAAGTGTAAGGCTTCATCTGATGATTTTGATCGAGTTTAGGGAAGAGTCTGATTTTAAGTGAGGCTTTGATTTTGGAATTTGTTAGATTTAATTTTGAATTAAAATTAATGTAAAAATATAATTTTGGATAATAGGCACGGAAGAATCTCCTAGAAGTTAGTCGATCTATTCATTCAGTGCTCCGTGAAAAGTAAGTAATGAATCATCTTCTCGAGATATTCCATATTTATTCTGAAAATAAATAATTATTCTCTGAAATTATGCATGATTTATGGAATTATGTTTTGAAAGAAAAGTGCTTTTGAAATGTTATGGTATGTCAATTTATGCGCATGTTCAGTGAAAAATTATGATATACTATGATACAAAGTGTTTTGATACAGATCGGATTTTTACTCTCAGCCTAACTATGTTTCAGTGGGCCCCGCCAATGGGGATTATACGTTGGTACTCAGTGGACCCTGCCAGTGGGGGTTGTGCGCTGGTATTTGTGGACCCTGCCAGTGGGGGTTGTGCGCTGGTGTTTGTGGACCCTGCCTGTGGGAGTTGTGCGCTGGTATTCTGTGGACCCCGCCAATGGGGGTTAAACATTGGTCATAGTCGAGATTGTTGAGTTACGAGTATTTTGAATCAAATCAGATTTATGATTATATTATATGTGAATATTGAATTTGTATTAAATCAGCATGAAATATACTCTTATGTTTATTTGCAGCATTATTCTTGAAAATTATATAATATTTGAAATATCTGGTAGAGATGCTTGTTACTTACTGGGCTGTCTAGCTCATTACCTTTCTTTCTATTTTTCAGATTCAGATAATTAATTTTGAATGTGGGAAGAAATATTGGGACAGAGCTTTTAGAGGTGAGATTTAGCATTGTCAACTTCATTGAACTTAGATCTATTATTTATTTTTTTAGAAAAAAATTTATTGGATGTAAGACATTTGATTTAATTACATTAAATTACAGTTGAATAATAATTATTTGAATTTATTCCACTGCGATGCATTGATATCGTGATAAGATGCCTTGCATGCTTATGGAGAGAGTTCTTCATAAGTATGCGGCGGTTGTCATGACCCTTGATTCATAAATCTCGGATCGGGGGCGTGACAATTAATATGGTATCAGAGCATAAGTGGATAAATTATGACACATAGAATTTGACATAGTATGAGTGTAGGTGGGTAAACATTAGAAATATTGGGACGTTAAAGTATGAGCATCATAATAATAAAAGCATCAAAAGATCAGCTAAGGGAGCAGTAGACAATAAGACTCAACAGATTGATGGTGAGCCATGCTCCAGATGTGGCAAAAATCATGCAGACAAGGATTGCTATTGGAATACAGGTGCTTGTTTCAAATGTGGTCAGATGAATCATAAAATTGCTAGCTGCCCGCTAAATATAGAAAATCAAGTTGGCCAAAGAACTTATGAAGGACAACATAAGGGTGGTGGACAGATTTCTAAAACCCAGGGAAGAGTTTATGCGCTTACTCAACAGAATGCACAAGCTTCCAATACAATGGTGACAGGTATGAAAAATTTCGAGGACAAAATTTCTTTTTATGGGTGAAGAATGTGATAGCCCAAAACCTAATTCAGCCCACAAAAAGTCCAAAAAAAAAAAAAAAAACTGGGAAGAAGACTCCCGGTAGGAGTCTTCTTCTCCGGCGAGACCCAAGCCTATTAGGAGTCCTAGGATCTCTCGAAATCCTAGGACCCTCTATAAGAAGGTCTCCCCTCTCTCTTGAGATCGATCATCGGCCTCTTCTCCCTCTCTTTCTCTCCGATTTTCCCGAAGTAGAGCCGCGGGCACTGTTGGTTTCTCGCCGTGATTTCTCGCCGGTGAGGTCACCGGAGGCCGGGGGTGAGCTTTCCTTTCCTTCCTCTCTTCCTTCCCTATCTTCCCGTACCTGTGCTTGAGGCGGCCGGTGATGAGTGTCGCCGATCTTTCGGTCGGAAAAGACATCCTATTTTTGGGCCTTTTTCCTTGGATTTTTCGGCGCCGGCGATCGAAATCGATCGCCGGCCACGCCCCTCCGTGATCAGGGGAGTGGCCCCCGTCTGCCGCCGGCCTCCGCCGCGGCGGCCATGGCCCGAACGGCCGGTCAAGGCCGGAGGATGCCGGTCCCCTGTTCCGGCACGGGAAGAACCAAGAAAAAGAAGAAAAGAGGAAAAAGAAGAAAAAGAAAAAGAAGAAAAAAAAAAAGAAAAGAGAAAGAAGGAAAAAGGGAAAAAGAAAAGGAAAGAAAAAGAAGAAAAAGAAGAAAAAGAAGAAAAAAGAAAAGAAGAAAAAGAAAAGAAAAGAAAAGAAAATAATAATAATAATAATAATAATAATAATAAATATATATATATATAATATATATATAAGGAAGTAAATAAATAAATAAATAAATAAATAAATAAAAATAAATAAAAAAAATAAAATTGATGAGAGAGAGAGTTTCTCTCTCTCCTCTCTCTTCTTTCAATCTGAACCCTGACTTTCTCTCTCTGAAATTGGACTTTCTCTCTCTACTTTCTCTCTCTAGAATTTTCTCTCTCTAGCTTGTCTCTCTCTCTTGATGAATTTTTCTCTCTATAAAGTTATTTCCTTTAGGATTAGCGAAGTGTAAGGCTTCATCTGATGATTTTGATCGAGTTTAGGAAAGAGTCTGATTTTAAGTGAGACTTTGATTTTGGGATTTGTTAGATTTAATTTTGAATTAAAATTAATGTAAAAATATAATTTTGGATAATAGGCACGGAAGAATCTCCTAGAAGTTAGTCGATCTATTCATTCAGTGCTCCGTGAAAGGTAAGTAATGAATCATCTTCTCGAGATATTTCATATTTATTCTGAAAATAAATAATTATTCTCTGAAATTATACATGATTTATGGAATTATGTTTTGAAAGAAAAGTGCTTTTGAAATGTTATGGTATGTCAATTTATGCGCATGTTCAGTGAAAAATTATGATATACTTGATACAAAGTGTTTTGATACAGATCGGATTTTTGCTCTCAACCTAACTATGTTTCAGTGGGCCCCGCCAATGAGGATTATATGTTGGTACTCAGTGGACCCTGCTAGTGGGGGTTGTGCGCTGGTATTTGTGGACCCTACCAGTGGGGGTTGTGCGCTGGTGTTTGTGGACCCCCAGTGGGGGTTGTGCGCTGGTATTCTGTGGACCCCGCCAATGGGGGTTAAACGTTGGTCATAGTCGAGGCTGTTGAGTTACGAGTGTTTTGAATCAAATCAGATTTATGATTATATTATATGTGAATATTGAATTTGTATTAAATCAGCATGAAATATACTCTTATGTTTATTTGCAGCATTATTCTTGAAAATTATATAATATTTGAAATATCTGATAGAGATGCTTGTTACTTACTGGGCTGTCTAGCTCATTACCTTTCTTTCTATTTTTCAGATTCAGATAATTAATTTCGAACGTGGGAAGAAATATTGGGACAGAGCTTTTAGAGACGAGATTTAGCATTGTCAACTTCATTGAACTTAGATCTATTATTTTTATTTTTAGCAAAAATTTTATTGGATGTAAGACATTTGATTTAATTACATTAAATTACAGTTGAATAATAATTATTTGAATTTATTCCGCTGCGATGCATTGATATCGTGATAAGATGCCTTGCATGCTTATGGAGAGAGTTCTTCATAAGTATGCGGCGGTTGCCATGACCCTCGATTCACAAATCTCGGGTCAGGGGCGTGACAAATTAGGAATGCAATCTCCTAATTAGAGAGAAATTTGTTTATATAATTCCTAAATTAAGCCCCTGAAAAATAATAAAAAGGGCCCTTCTGATCCTAGAGAAGGTATCCTTCTTCCTCTGAAATCTTCGTCTTCACCCTCTTTTCTATTCTTCTTTTGTTTATACTTCTGTTTGTCAACATGGTATCAGAGCATATTTAGGGAACAGAGTGCTCTGTTCCACCTCATTTCAATCCCTAAACCTCTTCAACCGTCGATCGTCCACAACTCAAATCTCTCCTCTCAAACAGAGTGGGATCTGTTCCCCCTTCAAACCATCGCGGCTGCTCTCTCTGTGGATCCCTGCAAACCTTGAAAGCCACTCTCCATTTTCGTTAAATCTCTCACTCTCTCTCTCTCTCTCGCATCCCTTCAAATCATCGATGCCTCTTCTCCGGAACCGTCATCTTCATCTGTGATCACCGCCTCTGCTATGATCGCCGCCTCCGCTGCCATGGCCATCGTCGCCGCCGCCACTGCTGTCGCTGCTTCTGCCATCACCGCTGCAATTGCCACCGCTGTCGCTGCTACCGTCGCTACCGTCCCTGTTACCGCTGCTGCTGCGGTCGCTGCTACCGCCGCTGCCGTCGCTGCTACCGCCGCTGCCATCGACGCCACCGCCGTTTCCACCCGAGAACCACGGGGTTGAAAACGGTTCTCATCCCTTATTAGGTATTTTTTAAATATCAAAAAAAAAAGAAAAAAAAAGAGGAGAACTTCTACTGCTGTCACATGTGTCTCCAATTGTAGATGCTGTTTTTTCTGGAGCAACAATGGAGCATCCTGTATTGGAGTTTCTAAATATTATCAAGGCACCTTTCATGGAAGCAGAGATTCGATATTTTTTCATCATCTGAGTTTATCTCAGATCGTTGGTAAGAAAACTTCAATTTCCTCCCTCAAGATTGTTTTTGTTTACTTGATCATTTAAATTTTTTTATGGGTGATAAAACTCCTTTAACCATGGAGGATTTAGAAAAGTTAATGGTTAGGATGATGGAATCTCGTATCTCGGGTAGTGAGTTTTCAAAGATCACCCTAGAAACTAACCCGATCAAATTGGATGGGCCGAGTACCTACTTAAGTTGGACGCGACATGTTCGTCTAATTTTGGATTCTCACAATCTTGAGGGGTTTATAAGTGGTACTGCAAAAAGGCCAGAAGGAGATGGGATAACTGTTAGACAGTGAAATTCTAATAACTCTCGGGTGGTAGCATGGCTCCTTGCCTCTATGGTACCAAGTGTTGCTCATACGGTTGAGGCACTAACAAATGCTTATGAGTTATGGCAGGCTGTAGCCACAACTTATTCTTATAAAAGCAATAATATGTATGCCCATAAGATCCAGCGAGAGCTTCGAGGACTTAATCAGGATTCCCGATCTGTAACAGAGTATGTTGGAGAATTAAAAGGGTTGTGGAACGATTTTAATTTTTATAGTCCCTTTACCCCTAATCATCCTGGTGATGTTGATGTGTTTCGCAAATGGATAGAGCGACAGCGACTTGTGGATTTTTTGGATGGACTAAACCCAGAGTTTGAGTATCGACGCTCTTCTATTCTTAGTACACAGGAGTGGCCAACTCTTGATGAAACTATTTCTTTAGTTCTTAGTGAAGAAACTCGATTAACCACTATGTCTTCTTCTACGAACACAGCTATACGATCTGCACTTGTGGTACAGTCTAATACTCTTGGAAGCTCTTCTCCAAATTTTGCTCAAGAAACTCAGCCTCGACCTCGTGGGGTTAAAATTTGTGACCACTGTCATAAGCCGGGCCACATCAAAGCTTACTGCTATGAGCTACATGGTCGTCCAAATAGAGGCCGTGGTCGTGGAGGTGGTCGTTTTGGTAGAGGCCGAGGTCAGTATAATCAGGCTCATTTTTCTTCTATGAGAGATTTATCAGTTAAAGAAATGCAACTTTTGAGTGTAAATATTTCTGAAAGCAGCACTTCCACAGAAGATTCTTCAAATCAACCAGCCAGTTCTCAGGGTAATTTTGCCCAAATAGGTATCAGTGATCAAATTCATGCTCTTAACTGTAGTAATTTTTCTCCATGGGTTGTTGATTCTGGAGCATCCAATCATATGATTGGATCCTTTAGAGATTTTATGTCTTATATTCCCTGTTCTGGTCGTGATAAAGTTCATCTTGCTGATATCTCCTTT
This sequence comes from Elaeis guineensis, assembly GCF_000442705.2. Lineage (NCBI taxonomy): Eukaryota > Viridiplantae > Streptophyta > Magnoliopsida > Arecales > Arecaceae > Elaeis > Elaeis guineensis. The sequence goes on along the minus strand of NC_025993.2, from coordinate 21,176,306 downwards.
ATCCCTATTTCTGAAAAAGGATCTATCAAATGCACTTCCGAATTACCCTTATCATTTGTTCTACATGTCCCAAGATTTTCTATAAATCTCCTATCCATTAGTGCTATTACAAATGATCTTGATTGTGCCATAACTTTTTTCAAAATACATTATGTCTTTCAGGAACCAAAGACAGGGAGAAAACTTGGGATTGGCATAATGCGTAATGGGCTCTACTATTTGGAGGGAGGAGTGTCTGGAGGCTACTCAGAAACCAGTTTGACTGTTTCATCTTCACAAAAGGAAGATCTGTTGCTCCAACACCACAAGCTTGGTCATCTTTCATTTACTCTCTTAGCTTGTATATTTCTAACTATTTTTGAAACATATAAAGAGAAGCTTGTATGTGATGCCTGTGAACTAGCTAAACACACTAGAAGTATTTATCCAAACTCAGGCCGACGTAGTAAAGCAATGTTTGAGGTAGTTCATTCTGATATATGGGGACCCTGTGGGACCACCGCTATTTTTGGTCATCGGTGGTTCGTCACTTTTATTGATTGTTTTAGTCGTTGCATTTAGGTTTATCTATTGAAAAATAAGAATGAAGTGTTTCAATCATTTAGAGATTTTCATAAAATGATTGGTACTCAATATGGAGCAACTCTTAAGATTTTTCGCTCTGACAATGGAACAGAATATCTTAATAAAGAATTTGAGGAGTATATACATAATAATAGAATTATACATCAAACGACATGTGTTGACACACTGGCTCAAAATGAAGTTGCTGAAAGAAAGAATAGACACCTTCTTGAAGTGACAAGATGTTTGATGTTTTCTATGAATGTTCTTAAGTTCTTATGGGGAGAAGCAGTGTTAACTGCAGCATATCTAATTAACCGAATGCCACTTTGAACTTTGGACTATAAGACTCCTCTTGAATGCCTGCAAGGAACTAATTCTTTTATAATTCCCCCCAAGGTATTTGGTTGTGTTTGTTTTGTTCGGGATCATCGACCTTCGGTTGGCAAGCTTGACGCTCGTGCCCTCAAGTGCATTTTTGTAGGATATTCATCTACTCAAAAAGGATACAAATGTTGGTGTCCGACTGAGCAAAAGATGTTTATCAGCATTGATGTAACATTTCGGGAGTCTGAGCCATTCTATATATCTTCCGTGTCCTCTTCCTCTCCCGTTACCTCTGGAACTGGTCGAGAGGAGGAGTCCTCTGGAGGGAGTCCTATTACTGTGGATGTTGGTATAAATGGTACATCTGACACTCAAGGAGAAGCATCTGAAACTACATCTGAGACTCTCCCACAGCCTATTTTATCTGATTCATCTCCTCTCTCAGAGTCTATTACGCATTCTCCAGTCTTCAGGTTTTCCTCTCCTGTCCCAACGGTTTCATCTTCTACGATCAATGATAATTTTTCTGTACCTCCTATCCATTTTACATTAGATAATGATGATCTAAATGTTTCTATTGCTTTACGAAAGCCTACTCGTCATGTTGGTATTCCTACTCGACTTAAGGATGGAGTAAGGTACAAACATGACATCACTAACTTTGTATCCTATGAGTCTCTCTCTCTCCATCTTATCAGAGTTTTATAGCTTCTTTGTCCTCTGTCTCCATACCTGAGAACTGGAAGATTGCTAAGGAAAACCCCAAGTGGAAAGCCGCCATGCTTGAAGAAATGCAAGCACTAGAAAAAAATAATACATGAAAACTTGTACCTTTGCCAGCTGATAAACAAACTGTGGGATGCAAATGGATTTTTACAGTTAAACAGACACTTGAGGGTACTGTTGAACGGTACAAAGCTCGCTTGGTAGCAAAATGATATACACAGACTTATGGCATCGACTATGATGAAACTTTTACACCTGTTGCAAAAATGAACTCTGTTAGAATCCTTATATCATGTGCTGCTAATTTCGGATGGGATTTGTTCCAACTCGATGTAAAGAACGTTTTTTTTCATGGAGAACTTCAGAAGGAAGTATATATGGATGTTCCTCCAGGATTTGCTACTGCTCAAACAGTGGGCAAAGTATGCCAGTTACGACGATCTCTTTATGGTTTGAAGCAGTCACCTCGTGCTTGGTTCGATCGCTTCCGGCAAGCAATCATTCAGATGGGGTATAAACAGAGCAATGCAGATCACACACTCTTCTTTCGGCACAATAAGGGTAAGATTGCTGTTTTGATTGTCTATGTTGATGATATTGTGATCACAGGAGATGACTCTGAGGAGATAGCTCATTTGAAGGCTCAGCTGGCACAGGCATTTGAAGTAAAGGATCTTGGACATCTTCGATATTTTCTTGGGATAGAAGTTGCTTGTTCTTCAAAAGGGATTTTTCTCTCCCAAAGAAAATATATTCTAGATCTTCTTACAGAAACTGGTATGTTGGGATGTCGACCTATTGCCACTCCTATTGAGCAAAATCATCGACTAGTAGCCGATACCGGTGTTCCTATTGATCGAGAACGTTATCAACGATTGGTAGGGCGTTTGATTTATCTATCTCATACACGGCCTGATATTGCATTCGCCGTTAGTGTGGTAAGTCAGTTTATGCATGATCCACGTTCAGTTCATATGGATGCTGTGACACGAATACTTCGTTATCTCAAAAGCTGTCTTGGTCGAGGTTTGCTTTATTCTTGTCATGGCAACCTACGGGTGGAGTGTTATACTGATGCTGATTGGGCTGGATCACTTGATGACCATCGCTCTACCTCAGGTTATTGTACTTTTGTCGGAGGTAATCTAGTCACTTGACGAAGCAAGAAACAGAATGTAGTTGCTCGATCTATTGCTGAAGCAGAGTTTCGAGCTATGGCACATGGCGTATGTGAAATTCTATGGTTACAGATCTTGTTATTGGAACTAGATCTTTATCAATCATCACCTCTTATGCTATATTGTGGCAACAAGGCAGCAATCAATATTGCTAATAATCCAGTACAGCATGATCGAATAAAGCACATCGAGATCGATCGACATTTTATCAAGGAAAAGCTTGATGCTAGAATCATTTGTATGCCTTATGTGCGATCTGCTAGTCAGCTAGCAGACATTTTGACCAAAGATCTTAGTGTGCATTCTTTTTCATTTATTCGTGACAAGATGGGTCTTTATGATATCTATAACCCATCTTGAGGGGGAGTGTTGAAATGAGCTATGTAAATCGAAATGAGCTGTAGAAATGAGCTGTGTAGATCTCTCTAATTAGGAATGCAATCTCCTAATTAGAGAGAAATTTGTTTGTATAATTCCTAAATTAAGCCCCTGAAAAATAATAAAAAGGGCCCTTCTGATCCTAGAGAAGGTATCCTTCTTCCTCTGAAATCTTCGTCTTCACCCTCTTTTCTATTCTTCTTCTATTTATACTTCTGTTTGTCAACAATCTCCAAAGCCGGACGGTTTCTCTTTTGCATTTTACCAGAGGTATTGGGATATTATTAAATCAGACTTGATCAAATTCTTTCAGTGCTTTTATGACCATCAAATGACTTTGGATAGGATAAATTATTCCTATGTTACTCTAATCCCAAAGAAAGACTTAGTGTGCACAGTGAAGGACTTTAGGCCAATTAGCCTAATGAATGGTGTGGTTAAGATCTTATCCAAGGTGCTGTCTAAAAGACTAGCAACTAAATTGGATACTCTGATCGCACCTAATCAGACGGCATTCATTAAAGGTAGAAACATTGCAGATACATTTGCAGCGGCAAAAGAATTCATTTTGCAGGTGCACCAGTCAAAGGAGAAAGGAATAGAATATAAGCTGGATTTTAAGATAGCATTCGACAATGTCGCTTGGCCATTTCTTTTGGATCTACTCAGAGCAAGGGGTTTTAGCATACGATGGAGACGTTGGATTTAGGACATCATAACAAGTGCCAAAGTCCTCCATTATAGTGAATGGATTTTCGAGAAAAACATTCAGACATCATCAAGGTCTTCGACAAGGAGATCCATTACCGCCACAGTTTTTTAATCTGGTTGCAGACGTTATACATCAAATTTTAAGACTGGCAGCAAGCAATAGGCTGATTGCTGGTATTGGAGTTAGAAGGATCTTGGGATAATTTCAGAACTTGCAATTCACAGACGATACTCTAATTTTCAGTGGTGCACAGCAAGAGCACATTCATTTACTAAAATTCATTCTATACTCCTTCGAACTCCTATCGGGTCTAAGGATTAATTTTGCCAAATCCTTGGTTATTGGCTTGGGGCTGTCACGCAATCAGGTAAGTCATATTGCCGTCATCCTAGGAAGCTTAGCCTCAGAATTTTCTGTGAGGTATTTAGGAATGCCACTCCACTACAATAAGCTCGAGAAAATGGATTGGATGCCTTTTGTTGAAAAAATCACAAAAAAACTCGCCATCTGGAAAGGCAAATTACTATCATTAGCAGGTAGAGTTACACTGATAAATGCAGTTATTTCACCAATGGTGATTTTCTGGATGACAACTTTCCTATTACCATCTGGTATCGTCAAGCATATTGATAAGTTGTGATGAGCTTTTCTTTGGAGTGGTGAAGACACACACCAAAAGCAGGTAAAAGCCTCCTAAATTGGTCTCTACTCTGCCGACCAAAAGAGTATAGTGGAATGGGAGTTACTGACATAAAATCTCTTAACAAACTACTGATCTATAAGTGGTGGTGGAAACTACTTACAGAACATCCTAAGCCATGGAACATATTGATCAAGGAGAGATACTACAAGAACAAGGAGGTGACAATGAAAACAGTAAACCGAAAGAAACTCTCTTGCTTTTGGAAGGATGTTCAGCAGGTTAAACCACTGTTCTGTTCCTTTGTGAAGTTTAAAATCCAAAACAGTTTATGTGCTCTATTTTGGGATGACATATGGCTCCACGAGCACTCTCTCAAGGATAAATACCCAAGGATTCATGCCTGCTTTCATAATAAAGATATGATGGTTGCGGAAGCTATTAATGCTCTTGTGGATCATCACAGTTTGCCTCTTAATGCAATATCAGTTGCACTTCCAGAACATCAGAAACTCAGACGGGATCTGTCAACTATCCATCTTTCTCAATAGCAGGATTCAATTGAAGGGAGGTGGTTTACAGCATGAAATTTTCCGATCAGGTTTTGTTATAGATTCCTTCTTGATGGAGGTTTGCAACCGTATTATTGTATGGTGATATGAAAAATCAGCATATCGGAGATAGTTAAATTCTTCTTATATCTCGCATATCAGGATAAAATCCTGACCAAAAACAACCTTTGCAAGCGAGGATGGAAAGGATCAGATCGCTGCTCCTTGTGCAATGCTTCTTTTGAGATAGTTGATCACCTATTTTTACAATGTCCATTCGCTAGAACGATATGGTGTTCGCTTCTGAAAGATTACTACCCAAATGACCTGCCATTCTCCCAATTAGAATTTTGGAGTGTTTGAAGGCAAAAGAGCCACAGGAAAAATTCAATCAGGGGTCTGGGTATGTTGCTTTGAGTAGAGATTTGGAGCTTATGGAAAGAGAGAAATAAATGATGTTTTCATTTTCATGCTTTCCTCCCGAACTCCTTAGCTCAATGAATCGCTAGACTGTTTCAGACCTGGTTTGAACAAACTCAAAAGATAGAGGATAATCAGGTTATACCAGTGAGGCAATCAATTTTAAATTACTCAGGTACATCGCGCTCTGCCACCACAACTAATCAACAAACACTCTCATAACTGAAAAGCAGATAGCTTCATATATCTGAAGTCTGGTTGAAGTTTGCCTACGTAGCACATGGTCACTTCCTGTTGTTCTGTTGTCATGTTCATTCTCTTTGGAGTCACACAAATTTACACCACACAAGCATAATGTAATATATATATATATATATATATATATATATATATATATAAAAGTTGAGTTAGGCTTTCCCTAACTCATACATCAAAAAAAAAGAAGAAGAAATCTAAGCTAATGGGTGAAATGATTTATCTATGCCTCTAAACGGTCCCTAACCAAAAAAAGGACGAGACCTAGCACTTAGAACTTGAGGGCATTCCTGCTTTGTCTCCTCTTTATAAATGGGAGCTTGCATACAGAGAAAATCTTGGGTTAATGTCGCTACTTATATGATGGGTTAGCTAGATAGAGATCTAGGCATAACCCCAGGATCTTATCTTGTAGGATGATATATACTAATGAGATGATAAGAGTTTGCTAAACTTGCCCAAGCGGTGAAGTTAGGAGGCAGGGAGAGAGAGGGAGGGAGAGGATGCCGGGATAGCTATGCTAACCTTATAAAGCAAGAAAATATAGAGTTGGGGTTCACTTGATTGAAATTAGAGATTTAGAGGTGGAGATAAGGTGTCAAGTGCTTGTTATGTTCAGTTAGGTTTAAGTACGCATGTGGTAAGATAGTGCATGAGAACAAAACACAGTAGAATACCAAAGTGATTGGATGGCATGAATAGAGACATGCATGGACAAGGGTGACAAAATGTTGGTCATAAGTAAATGGAAGAAGAATGCAGGGATGTGAGTGTAACGCATGAAAATTACTTATATAAATTGGCTTTCACATGGCTGATGGATAATATAGCTTTTAAATAAATTTTAACCTACTAATCTTAGAGAGATAGTTTGAGCTTGGAATAATGAAGAATAGTTTGGAAATATGAAAAGAGGGATCAAAATGAAATAAGTTTGAGATGGATAATTGTTAGGCAATTTAATTTCTAGGTCCCAATTAATAAGAGATTGGTTATGCTGGCCAAGTTGAGCTTTTGGTTAGGCTTAAACGAGTAAATGGCTTGGGTTGTCGAGGCTTGGATCGGTTGTGTTAGTATGATGAGTTAGGATTGGGTGGTTTCAGATTGGGTTTAGGTTTGGGATTATTTCATTGAAGAGAAACTTGCATCAAGCATAGGAACAAGAACGTTTAGGGTGTCTACGGTAGTCAAGTCAGGCAAACCCGCAGGTTGCTTATTCTTCTTCCACTAATTTATGTTCATCAAACAAATCATCATTATCCTTTCCAAATACAGATAAGGTCATGCCAATGTCTATGGTGACACTGGAAACACATCCAAAAGCATAGTACAATCAGAAGTCCAGTAGAGTTGGTTGACATTAACTATAACAAAGCATAGAAAGTTACATAATTTCCATTCCTTCAGCTGTACATTAGTCTTGACTTAATGTATGTATCTATTTCACCACCTTCATTGTAGAAATCCTTGGAAGAGGGGATGTGCTGGACAAGCCTGTTAGTAAAAGCTGCAAGCCAACCTTAATAAAGGCTGATCACTCAACTCATCATAAGATGCATTATCTAGGGGCATGCCAACCATGTGCAACAGTTGCCTCCAACTTCCCCTTATTACCTTCAATTACTTGTAGATTTTATATAAAGGCTTCAAAATAAACTCCATATAAAGGTATCCCTGCAGAGTCATTAACGTTGTATGCACATCCTCATAGCTGTTACGTAAACTCTGAAGCGTCTAAATAGATAGCAGGATTCCTTATTGCATATAGCTTGGCAAATGAGTCCAGAGAAAATGACCATATAATCTATTGCACTTGCAAAACATACATTTCCATATTTAGAATCACCCATTGGGTTGCATTCCAAACTGGTCGATTAACAATGCATAAGACAGCTTGTAACTTGTAAGGAAGACCAAAGCTTGAAAGATATGTATATTCTCATGATCAATGTGGATGAAGATAATTTGCAGCATATTCAAGATATAGAGGATCCAAAAAAAAGCATGGGATATTCTTAACGCCCTTCACTGCAAGCCTAATAAGATTCGAATATGAGTTTTGAAGAAAGATTAGAGCTCTTAATGAAAGTATACCTCTACTTCCTGCTCCTACTCCTTGGTACCATCCCTTCGCTGCTTAGAGCCAACGTCCAACTACTCAGCATCATCTTCATTGCCATCTTTGGTGGGGTTGAGCTTGTTGAGGTCGGCCTCGAGAGAGAGCTTCGCCATCTAATCCTTGCATTCATGGAAGCCTTGCATAAACAAGTCCACCTGGTTGTTGGTGAGCTCTGCCTCATACTTCGCTTAGGCCTCATACTCCTCCATGGCTTTGAGGATCTTCTCCTCCACTTCGGTAGCCCTTTGCTCAGCCACCAGCAACTTTTCCTCGGATGCCTGCAGCATCTTCTCAGCTTTGGTGGCTCGATGATCAACCGCTTCTGCTTGTCCCTGTGCGGAATTTCTAGTTACACCTCCAGCTTGGCTCCCCTCTACCCAAGCAGCTCCGCCTCTAGCTGCTCGACCCAGCTACTGAGCATCATGTAGTGCTTGTGCACTAAAGCAAGGAGGTTGGCGTTCTACAAAAAACAAAGAAGATGAGTCCATGCAAAGAAAGCCCTCTAAAAAAAGCATAGCTCGAGAGCTTACCTTAACAATTGTGCCATGCAGAAGAGAGTGTCAAATGTAGAGTCCCAAGAGGTCTTCTCAACTTCTTCTTAGTTTGAACTCATGTAGTCTAACTGGCTCAACCGATCTTGGGGAAGAAGAATCCGATGCACTAACTCCTGAGCAATCTGGAAATCTTTCACTTCGGAGCCAGAGATCTTCACCGACCCATTGGGCCAAGGAAGAGGAAGAGGGATTGTACAATCTCTGCCTCGGGCTATGCCTCAGCTTGAGGGGCTTCAACTTGACCCTAGACCTCCTAGAAGGTTGGAGCAGGGTGGGCTCCCTTAGGAGTTGCCCTGCTACTCTCGTTAGCCATCCTGCACTTGGTGGCCTCCTTGAGCGCCACCTGATCTAAGCCCATATCCGTACAAAAAAGGAAGCAAGTTAGGTAGCTTGTGCCGACTATGGCTCATGTTGTGGCTTGTCTCCAGCGAGGTAGTCGCAAAGGAGCCAAGTCGTCGCATCCGAGTACCGAATGGTAGGAAACCGGAAGAGAATATTCGCTCGTCAGAGAAAAGGCACGGTTGAGAGGGCCAAAAACAAGAGTGAGAGCTTATAATTTGTTGAACTGAAAACTGAATGAAGGTTGAATCAACAGGAGCCGGACAAAAAGATCGATCGGCGATGTCTGGAAGCGATAGCAGGACTTGCAAAATAAATCTAAACCGGAGGTTGCTTCGATGGGGACCCTCCAACACCTAAATCAGTTTCTAGCTCAACAGATGAAAGAATGAGAGAGACAGAGTTTTGGCATCTGTATTTTTTTTGCATACCTGAAGGGTCCCTTCTTATTTCTATTTATAGAGGTATTAAGGTCAAGAGGGAGCGAGAAAGCCCATTCCCAGTTTCTTGGCCATACTGAGTAGTACAGGTCATTTCTCTGACTCTAACGGTGGGCGTGCCTTTTATTCGGTGCGCAGGTGGCCACAATGGCGGGTCTTATCGTGCGTATGACATAATTAATGATTTTATAGTTTTTTATCACGATGCACAACTGGTCACCCAGGATATAGCTCCTGGATGACATGACTTGATGTGACCCGACGGGATAGTATGGCAGCTACGCTTGAGGTTCAGCTGCTCGGTCGATGTCTATGCCCTGGGATCCCGACTCATAAGTGGGGATTGTGGTCCATGGGAGGATGAGAACCTAGAGTCGAGACTGAACCCGACATGGGTCGGAAGAAGGGGGCCCAGAAGTCGGTTGAATAAGCCTGTCGAGTGGTGCCACCCAGTCGTCGATTCAAGTTGGCCGCTAATCAGAGTAAGATGAAGGAGATCGAAAGCAAATTGAGGTGCGCGTTCTATTTACTAGTAGTTCTGGACTAAGTCAATTAGTAGATAATACTGGAGAGACAGGTCGGTCATGAGCTAATGTTACTAGAGAGGCAGGTCGATTATAGGCCGATATAATATTTAATTTAGATAATAATAATCTGCTACCACATGTCTAGGTGATGATGAGGTTAGCCTCCCGATGAGGTCAGTTTTCTGATAATCTTGACCTTCTGATGAGGTCAGTCTGATGAGATCGGCTAAGCGACGAGGATCTATCCCAACACTTGCCTCCAACTCCTCAGTCTGATTATGTAGCTTTAATTGGACGAAAGAAGTTATTCGCTGTATGGATCCGAGTTGCTTCTTCAACAATTAGCCACTTTATTGTTTCGTAGATTAAGTTATTGTTTTGTAGAACATCACATTGAATTTGAAGCATAGTCGTAGATCATTTATTGTAGATCATTTCGTAGAATATCCCATCAAGCTAGGACATGGTTGATCTTAGAAAAAATTTCTCTGATTTATTTCGGATCGATTGATCCTTGGTCAATTGGTAGCAAGGAGACTAACCACTCTGATTTATTCTGAACCAATTGATCCTTGGTCAATCGGTAGCAAGCCGACTAACCACTGATTTATTCTAGATCGATTGATCCTTGGTTAGTCAGTAGCAAGCTGACTAATCATATCTTTGTTCGCCTGGGTCTACGAGCAAACCGTAACTTATATGCTTGCAATCCTTGGGCCGTAGCTGGCATGCTTGCGGTTGTCGGATCTTATGGCTCTATTAAACGGGTGTCAGCCCAATAACATTTTATCGGATACTAGCTAATGATGCAGTAGTTTGGCCGGTTGTCAAGCGATCAAGTTGCTCAGTAAATTTTCGAATGTCTGAACTATTCGGCACAGAATTGTAGAAAAGAATACCTTTTATTTATGAGGCATTCTTACTGATAGTACATTTATAGATTCTCAGCATTCCAAGTCCGAAGAATTTTTGTGCCGTCTAAGTTCTCAATTTTGTACGCCCTTGGTCGTAGAACTGCCGAGACCTTGTAGAGGCCCTCACAGTTTGGAGATAATTTTTCTTGCCCAGTCGGTTTGGAGACTTCAGCTCTTCTAAGGACTAAGTCTCTTACTCGAAAGATCTTGAGAGTTATAGTATCAAGTTATCCTTTGTTGATAGGAGGCCATCCTTAGTTGAGCTTGTCTTCAAATTTTGTCAAGCAAGTCTAGATCAGCTCGTCGTTTGTTCGAGTTGGTCGATTCATCGTAATGCTCCACTTGAATCGAAGGCAGGCTGATTTCAATCGAAATCATGGCTTCAATCCCGAATGCCAATTTGAAAGGAGTCTCTCCAGTTGGGATTCAAGGAGTTGTTCGATAAGATCATAAGACACCGCAGAGCTCATCGGCCCAACTTTCTTTGGCCTAATCAATTTTTATTTTCAGGCCTTGTAGAATTATCTTATTGGTCACATTAGCTTCTCTATTGGATTGTAGGTATCCAATCGAAGTAAGTTTGTAGATGATATGATATTTCATATAGAACTCTTCAAACTTGATTTTGTTGAATTATCGGTCGCTGTCAGTAATGATTACTCGGGATAGACCAAATCGGTAGATAATGAATTTTTATGAAAATTTGATAGTCTTTTGCTCCATTATTTGTGCCAGCAGTTCAACTTCTATCCACTTGGTGAAGTAGTTGTTGGAGCAACTTTTTCAGATTGTGAATGTTAGGAAACAGCAAGGATCAGGTCGTAGAGATCCTTGAAGGCCAGCAACAAAGCAACAAATCCTATCGGTAGGATTTTCTTCTGCAATTCGAATCTTTTCTCTTCCAGATCTGAAATCTTCCTTTTAGGATCTGGAAGTACCCTTGATGAGGCCTCCAAAAAATAGAAGATGGGGGCATGGAACTCCTCTTGGGCAGCCAAGAGGGGGTGCACAAAAAAAGGGCTTGCACAAAGGAGGGCGCTAGAAACCCTAGCGCCTCCTTTCTTTTCTTTTTGGAATGGACGGCCAAAAAATCCTAAGGTTTCTTGCTGCTAGAATGTGGAGAAGATCAGAGAGAGAGAGGAAGAGAGAGAAGGTTAGGAAAAAAATGATTTAGCATTCATTTTCTTCATCGAGTCAGAATACAGTGTATTTTTATATATAGGATCAATATGACCTAACCCAAAATCTTTCTTGACTAACTCAATATAAGATTGCGCTCACCCAAACCCATGTACACCTATGACTTGACCCAATCTCATAATCTTGAATTCAATCCTAGTCCAAATATAATTTAGCTCCTCAAATCTCAAAATCTCTGAACCTCAAAACTCGAAAGGCTGACAGCCTTTCGCCTTAGGATCCAAATTAGCCCTAGAAACCTCATGACCACCTCATAGATTTTGGACCTTGGCCTTAGCTTTGATCCTCTGAGCCTTAAGAGCATCACATGAGGTCCAACAATCTCTACCTTGATGCCCCAAGACTTCAGCCAACTCCATCCTGTCCATCAAGTACATCAGTGTTACACATTTTCAAAAACTATCCCATGGAAGTACCTTCATCAGTGCATTCATTAGATTCTCCTTTGTGTGGACCTTCACCAGCTCCACCTTACCTTTTTCCACAAGCTCTTTGATCCGATGATACCTAATGTTGATGTGCTTCATCCTCGTATGGTAGATAGAGTTCTGTGCAAGTAATAGTACACTCTGACTGTCGCAGTGCATCCTGACGGCCTCCTATGCGAGGCCCATCTCTAACATCAAGCTCTTTAGCCATAGGGCCTCTTTCACTGTCTTTGTAACTCCAATGTACTTTACCTCAAAGGTGGATAAGGTCGTGAAGGGCTGAAGACACGATCTCCATAAAATGGAACCTCCAAATAGACTAAATACAAAATCTATCGTTGACCATCGAGTGTCTATATTTTCATCAAAATCCGCATCCATAAACCCTCCTATCAGCCTCTGAGCCTCTTTAGATATGTTGGAGAGTCTCTCAGCACCTCCTCACTATCCATAGCAGATGCCGACTCCAATAGTATCCGTCAAGTACCTGAAGATCCCCTTCAGTGCTCGTCAATGCTCTCTGCCAGGCTGTGCCATGAACCTGCTAACCTGGCTCACTGCATGGGTGATATCTGATCTACAATATACCAAGACGTATATAAGACTTCCCACATCAGAGGCATATGGCACTCTCTCCATCTCCTGAGCCTCCATCTCAGTCTGTGGGGACATTGTCTTCGAGAGTCTAAAGTGCCCGGCAAGTGGCAGCTCCGTCGGTTTTACATCTTTCATCCCTAACTTCTCCAAGGCCTTCCTAATGTAGCCTCCCTGAGATAAATGCAGCATCTTCTTGGCTCAATCTTTGAAGATTTTTATGCCTAAAATCTTTCTCGTAGATCCCAAATTCTTCATCTCAAACTTTCGAGACAAGGCTGCCTTCAGTTCCTGCACAACCTTTCTACTCTTGCATGCTATAAGTATGTCATCCACAAATAAGAGTAGAAACATCCTAAACCCATCCTTCAAAGATTTAACATAAACATAAGAGTCATACTCACATCTGAAAAGTCCGATGCTCCTCACATAAGAATCAAACCGCTTGTATCATTGTCTCGGTGACTGCTTCAGTCCGTACAGCGATTTCTGTAATAAACAGATCTTTCCTTTTGCTCCTGACTCTCGAAACCCAGGTGGCTGCTCCATGTAGATGCTCTCCTCTAGATATCTATGGAGGAATATCATCTTGACATCCATCTGATCCAGCTGTAAGTCTTGAGCTGCTATGATGCTCAGCAGCATCCTGATGGAAGTATGCCTAATGATGGGAGAGAAAATCTCGCTGAAGTCGATGTCTTTCTTCTGAGAGTATCCCTTGGCCACTAGCTTCATCTTGTACCTGATATCTCCCTACTCTGAATGCCTCTCATTGTGTTGGTAAATCCACTTGCAACCAATGGGTTTCTTCTCTTGTGGCAATTGCACCAATTGCCACGTTGCATTCTTGTGGAGAGACTACATCTCCTCGGATATTGTTTGGATCCACCTCTCTCTGTCCTGACTCTCTATATCCTTATTGTAGGTGTAGGGGTTCCCATTTACTATCACCAGGGCATATGACACTATCTCCTCGAAGCCATATCATTCTGGTTACTTGATGTTTCTTTTGGGCTTGTGCAGTGTAACCTCGATATCCATCCTAGGTCTAGTTTGCTCTTGCTAGACCTCCTGACTTTTTTCATCCATCTGAGCTCTCTCCACCTACGGAGACATCTTTGGAAAGTACTCCACCTGAATACTAAGTCCTCCCAATGCACCTACAAGTTGCAAAACAGAATAGGATGTTAGTTGTCCAGTGCTATCCTGCTGGACCTCCTACTGCTCCACCATGCCATCTCGCCTTTGGAGAACTGAATTTTCATCGAAAGTGACATCCCTACTGATGATGAATCCCATAGCTGGTATCCCTTGACTCCTTGTGGATATCCTAAGAACACCATCTTCCATGACCTGGCATCCAATTTGCTCCACTCACCAGCACTGATGTGCGCAAATATCGTGCACCCAAACACCCTTAGATGGCTTAGTCCAATCTTCCTTCCAGACCATTTCTCCTATAAAATATCACTATCTAACTTGATGTGAGGTGATCGATTCACCAAATAATAGGCTACATCCACTGTATCAATCCAGAACGCCTTAGAAAGTCCTGCTTACAGCCTCCTGCACCATGCATTTTTCATAAGGATTCTGTTCATCCTCTCGACCACCTCATTTTGTTGAAGAGTCCCTCTCACTGAGAAGTGCTTTTTGATGCCACACTCCTTACAAAAAATTTGAAACTCTTTGCTGGTGTATTCTCCACCATTGTCGGACCACAGACACTTCAAGCTTCAACTTGTTTCCTTCTCCATCTCAGCTTTCCACACTTTGAATTTGATGAAGACTTCTGATTTCTTCTTCATGAAGTAGACCCATACTTTTCTTGAAAAATTATCTATGAAGGTCAAGAAGTATCTCACCCCGTTTCTGACTAAAATCGGAGCCGATCCCCACACATCAGTGTGAACTAGTTTTAGTGGGGCTATACTATGGGATGAAATACTGGCAAACTGCACTCTCCTCTACTTTCTCATCTGACATGGCTCACATACCTTTGAGATACCTCCATCCAAATCTAGAATCAGATCATACTTGCTCAGCTCCTTCATCCCATGATCTCCCATGTGGCTTAGGCAGTAAGGCCACAATCGATGA